>NC_058406.1:81393061-81741524 GCF_002201575.2 Neomonachus schauinslandi | reverse complement strand
TCATGGTGTCACTTATTTCTCTGATTCTATTTTCATGGATTCTGAGTTGTTTTTCCCTGGCCTCCTCTTTTCCCTTTTTATCTATTATACTGTCTTCCAGATCACTTATTCTCTCTTCTGTCTCGGTTACCCTAGCTGTTAGATTATCTAGACTGGATTGGATCTCATTGATAGCATTTTTAAGTTCTGCCAAATCACCTTTTATTTCTGCCCTTAGAGACTCTATGTTGCCATTAATTGATTTCTCCATTCTAGCCATTGTCTTCACAATTGCTAGCCTGAATTCCCTCTCCAACATCTTGGTTATATCTGCATCCATTTGTAAATCTCCAGCATACGTCATAATCTCTGAGTCTTTTCTATTTTGGGGCTCTTCCTCCTGTCATTCTGTTGATGGGTGTTTGAGGGAATGTACAGAGTCCAAGTTATTTACCAGAACCCAAGCAAGATGCACCTGTTTTCTTGGGACCTTAGGGTTGCTGGCCTCTTGCTTTCCCAGCCTGTCTTCTGCGGGAGGGGCCTGCCGTGCTGTTACTCATGCAACCCTGTTCGGCCGGAGTTGCCCTGCGCCCCTGTGGCGGGGGATGGGCTCAGCGGGAATTAGTTTTGGGGGCTTTTGTTCTCTGGCGGCTTTCCGTGTCTCTTCCACGAGTCAGAGCAGAAGAGGCCGTTTCCAACCCTCTGCCTCAGAGCAGAGAGATCGCAGTCTATTCTTCAGTGAGCTCTCCAGGCCACACTGTTTCTGTCCGTGCTGCTATAAACTGTAGCGTCCTGGGTTGTGCGTCCCTCCGCGGCACTCTCAGTCCTGCCTCCAGGTGGGGGCACGTCTCTGCTCTTTGTGCTTCTAAAACCGCCAGCCACTCCCAGTTCAAGCACACGACCCTGCCGCTCTGGGTTTCCGTCCCAGGGGCTGCCCTAAAGACCTTTCCCTGCCGCTACCGGTCTGCGAGTCTGTGCCCCGACCGCAGCGCGCGAGGCTGTCACTCACCGGCAGTGTAGGATCCACGGTCAGGCACCCTCCCGCTGCCGTTTATCCTCCGATATCTGCCGGCAGAATCACGGCTCCCCGCTTGGTACCTCAAAACCAACCGCCTGCGATATTGTTTGTAGAGATCCAGATCTTACATCTCAGGCTGGTTTCGTGGGTGCTCAGAGTGGTCTGGTAGATATCCAGCTCAATTCCGGGGACCAGTTGAAATAGGGTCCCCTACTCCTCCGCCATGCTTCCCCCCTCTGTATTACTTTTTATTATCAAAATTTTTTTTTAATTGAGGACAGTGAAATAGAACTTCCTTTTAAAATAAATCTATTTTATTTAAGAAGTGAATTGAGTGGTTTAATGACTATACTAAATATAAATGATGTGCAAATATGGGAAGAAGTCTTTTGAAAGATATACTTGTTTCATGGATATGGCAAAAATCAGAAACCTAAGATGCAGATCACTAAGTTTGGAAAATGTAACTAGGATCCCCACCAAGCCAGACTACTTGCCTTCCTACAAATATACTTTGCTGTTTCAGACTTTTATGCCTTTGTTGTGCTGGTACCTTAGCTAGGATATCTCCTCCAGCCTTTTCTACTTAACTTAGCTTCTGCATCTACTCTGATATGAAGCCTTTACTTATCTTCTATTCACCTTGTATAAACTGTCCTTTATTAAGCTGTAGTGCAAGTATTTGTCCAAATTCAACCTCCCTGATTGCAAATTCTTTGTAGGCAGGGACAAGGTGTTACTCATCTTCAAATCTCTAATTTCTAGCAAAGTGACAGATACAAAATAAGCAAATGGTTGATGAATGAATTAATAAAAATTTTGCTTATATCTTTCAGAATAATAACATTGTTACTAGCATTGTTAATTTTTAAAATATTCAATGAAAATATTAATAATAATTCTAGTCTGTGTGCAAGTGGTGTGTATGTGGGTGTGATTTTTAGCAGAACAATGTGAATGTACTTAATGAACCAAACTGTATACTTAAAAATGGTACAATGGTAAATTTCATGTTTATGGATACTTACCCAAAATTTAAAAAAAAAATTTACAGAAGATAAAAACAAAACAAAACAAAAAAGAAGATAAAAACAGTATTTCAGATTTTAATGTTATTAATTGGGTCACAATTTTCCCTGTGCACACATTCCCTTTAAAGATGGACCAACTACAGATCAATTTAGGAATTCACCAGAAATTATTACATTAAACATCAGAATCAAGCTGGGCTTGTTTTGGGGGTACAAATAAAATCAAATAATGAAAGGTTAATCTCATGCAGTAGAGTCATTTTATAAGTAGTATTCATAATTCTTTAGCGAGTGGTGAATGAGTTAAATGTTACTCAGTTATGACTTGCATGCCTATGTTAAAATTAGTTATGTTTTCAATATTCAGATAAAATATGCATTGTCATTAATATATTTTCTAAGCATAGGCTCTTTGATAATAGAAACCAGTGGGAACTAAATTTTTTTAAGTGTTCTTTTCTGATAAGAATTGGGGGTTAGAATGTGGCTACAGTGCCTAAGAAGGCCTGAATTTGAGCACCTGAAGGCAGTTGGGCCCAGTAACTGACTGAGGACTCTGTCCCCTGTGGATGCTTCTCTTAGCATATCTGCTTCATCTTTCTTATTCAATTGGCTTCACAAGGCAAGTCAAAGTTGGTGGCTCATAGCTCCCATTCCATTTCCAACCACATTGAGGGTTGAGTCACTAACTTGGTCTTGGTCCTGACCTAGTCTAATCAACTAGGCCCAGAGCAGGAGGGTCTTGTTTTACAAATATGACTCTAGGAGCCAAATCCTGGGGGTTGGGGAAGGAACAACACAAGGGTCATTTAAGTAGACAGACATCCCAAAAGTTGTCTACTATCTGTGTTCAGGCTTCCATCAAGTGCTGACCACCCTGACCATGCCCGAAGGGCCAGGTGTGTCTTGCCACTATGCCTCAATAATATTGAAATTATTACTTCAATAATTTGAAAGAAAGGATGAGACAACAGTGGGTCCAGCGCTCTCCCCCCAAAACCTGAAGAGATGGAGAAATGTCACCCGCCTGAAAAGTAATGCTTCCCACTCCATAAGCCAGATATTCTCTATCATACCCTTTTATTTCTTTCCTTTATGTGTTTTTATTAAAATTACCCCATCCATATATGTGAGTTTACTGTTATCTCTACTTCCCACCCCAAGAATGTAAGCTTCATGAAAGACTTTACCTGAGGGGCGCCTGGGTGGCTCAGTCGTTAAGCGTCTGCCTTTGGCTCAGGTCCTGATCCAAGGACCCTGGGATCGAGCCCCACATCGGGCTCCCTGCTCTGCGGGGAAGCCTGCTTCTCCCTCTCCTACTCACCCTGCTTGTGTTCCCTCTCTTGCTATGTCTCTGTCAAATAAATAAATAAAATCTTTAAAAAAAAAAAAAGAAAGACTTTACCTGCTTTCTTCACTATTATATCCTTGGTGCCTAGAAGAGTTTCTGGCATATAATTACTGTGTAGCAAACAGTCCCCAGCTTACAAGGGTTCAGTGTAGGAATTTCTGGTTTTATTTTGGGTTTATTGGGCTTATTGAGACATTACCTCATCATAAGTTAAGGAAGATCTGTACTTGTTAAATCAAATGATTTAAAAATACCTTACATTCAGAATGCACTTTAAGAAATAAGTGAATGTTAAAATATAATTTACAAATAACAGAACAATTAAAGTTTCACCAACATCAGAAAGGGCTACAGGGGATCTCAGCACTTTATAAAATTTATTAAATCACAAATGCTTTTCAGAGTAAAATTTATTATGTGACGCTTTAAGAACTCTTATTTTAAAAATATGCATGGCATATGATGAAGTTATTTGAAATAAAATGTTTTAGACCAATTTATTATTAAAAATTTTTATATAATGAGTTTTAATGCAGACTTTTTAGTATTCATAATACGTAAAGAAACTTTTGAATTTGGTCCATTAAAAATTTTCCCATTCTGCTTACTTTAAAATAATTGTAACAGAAAGTATATAAGTATACATTTCAAAATAAAATAAACTTGGTCAATTTTTATCATTATAAATGTATTTATAATTTAACTACTTGCTATAGTATCAAGATAAACAGAAACAGCTTTCATGACCTAATACTTGGAATTCCTATATTTTTTACTCTTGCAAAAATGGGGTTTTTTTGGGGGGGGGTTGTATTTTGTTTCTAAATAATAAGTAAAAGGGGAAGTTTTTTCAGGTAGCCATGTGTAAGTACTTCTGAAAAAATTAGATATTGCGGGCTTTCTGGCTAAATAAGGTAAATTGGTTATGTGCATTTCCTCCTCTCCTCTTCCTTTCCCACTAACAGGAGGATTAAAGAACAAAAGTGTGCAAAGTCATGAAGACAAAGAATAAGAGAAGACACTTTAATGGACCAGTGATTTCAACAAAAGTTTGTAGGCTTAAAGCAGGTGGATGGTACCTGAATGAGCTGGACAGAAGGAGCTTCAATCTTGTGTTCCTGCTGCTTGGATAAGGACTTATCCACAAGCGCTTCCTGACTTGCCACAAAGAACAGCTGAGGGGATCGAGGCTTGGAATGAGTTGGTATAGCAGATCTGTGAGGGCGGTACATGGCTGAACATAAGCAGATTGCTTAAGAATCTGTAAATGGAATAGTACCTGTGGTGCCTTCGTCTCCTCCTAAAGCCAGTCAAATTCCAAATCTCTCCGGCATAGTCTGGAGGTGTGTTCTCGGGATAATTTAAGCAGAAGATCCCTGGATTATAGAATGCTAAGCATTCCAGAGGGATGGGGTAATATATACGGACTGAGTAAAAAGTCTGCATGCTGAAAGACAACCTTGCTCTATTTCCAGAAAAACAATGTGGGCATTTAATCTCTTCTGAAGAAACTAAAAGGTCTAATAGAAAGGCTCTTCCAATTCTAACAAATTGTAAAGTGGGACTAGCACTAAATTAAATGGTCAGTTTGCTGCCTAATTGGTCATGCTAGGGTGAGATCCAACAGCCTTGATGTAATCACCTTTTTAAGAGCTGCACTTTAAAATATGAACAAGCAGCCAGAGAACATCAGATATTTGAGGAAACCTCCAAATGAATGAGGGATACTAAAAAGCAAAATAAAGCAAAACAAACCCATACAATAAAAGGAATTCTAAGAAAATAGAGATGAGACAGGAAAAGCTAAAAAATTTCAAACAAACATTTTAAGTACACTATGATATCAGATGGGTAAAATATTGTTTCCATCAAAGAACATGATACTATGAAAAATAATCAGAAAACATGAGAGAGATAAACAAACCAAAATTTTAAAAGGACAGTGGAAGATAAAGCTGAGTAAATGTCTCAGAAAGAAAAAGAAAATGACAAATAAATGGACTATAGAAGAAAAAAACGTCTGTTAACCCTTTGACCCAGAGGGCTCCAGAGAAGCAGACAAGAGGAAATGGGGAATGGTATTGGGGACTATCAAATTAATAATAGAGGAAAATTCTCCAGAGGTGAAGATAAAAATCATCAGATTGAAAGCTATCATTGAATACCACCTCCAACCACCACCCGCCCCCAAGCTACAGCATCAGCAAAGTTTGGAACACAAAAATTAAAGAGATTCCAATAGCTTTCACAGTGAACATACATGCACAAGGATGGGAGCTGCATTCACTAGAAATCAAACAAACAATAAAATAAACATTTCTACCTTCATGAAGCTTATAGTTTAGATATGGGAGACAGAAGATAAACAAAATAAGTAACTAATGCTAGATGGTGAGAGCTATAGATAAAAATGAAGCAGAAATGTAGTGGAGGGCACTTAGGGAACAGGCATATCACAATAGTATGGTTTAGGCAGGATCCCAGTAGACTTGTTCATTTCTCATATCTTACTTGAGATAAATGTACTGAATACAAATCTGAATTCTTAAGAAAAAATTTTTTAAATATAAGCAATGTGCTTACCTTTATTTGGTGTGCAGCAAATCAACACTTAATAAATTCCTTCCTTTAAATTTGCTCTCTTAGAAGTAACATTTCTTATGGAGGAATAAGAATAAACTTTGGAGACTGAGACACTGGATTCAAATATGAATTCTACATTGCATAGCCAGGTAGGTTTGGGTGAATTACATAACCTCCCTAAGGCTGCATTCTCAGTTGTAAGATAAAAACACTGATTATCTGATAGCATTCTGGGAAAGATGTATAAGGACCGCACATACCATGTGTCTAGCACATTGACGGGTTTATAGCTGGAACTCAATAAATATGAGATTTTGCCCCTCCTTCTGTGTTTTTTTTCCTTCACAGTTGTATTGGCATGTCTTATAATCCTAGTTCAAGCTTATTCCATACCTCTAAAAACAATAAAGAATACACTTATCATGATGAATACTGGGTAATGTATAGAATTGCTGAATCACCATATTGTACACCTGAAACTAATATAACTCTGTTAACTATACTGGAATTAAAATTAAAAACTTAATAAAAAATAAAAATTAAAAAAATAGAAACAATTACTGTTGTCTTTCCCATTAACTATAGAAGAATTTATTGGTGATTAATTTATACACTCTTCCATCAGATATTTATTTCTTTCCCTTACATTTTCTGTCTTTAACAAAAGTTTTATCATATGTATATATTAACAAGAATGTGATAAAAGTAGAAAGCTATACATAGGAATCTCTAGCTTAACATTACTAATCCATTCAGACATTCTCTGCAAAGAAAAGGAGGGGGAGGGAAGGAGGAAGGGGGAGGGCGAGAGAGAGAAAGAGAAACCAAGAAACACTCTTAACTATACAGAACAAACTGATGGTTACTAGAGGCCAAGTGGGGGGTATCGGTGAAATAGGTGAGTTCACTTATCACAGTGAGCACTGAGTAATGTACAGAATTGTTGAATCACTATATTGTACACCTGAAGCTAATAGAACACTGTATGTTATAGCTAATATAACACTGTATGTTAACTACAGTGTTATAATTCCAGTTTAATTACTGGAATTAAAATTAAAAACTTAAAAATATCTAGCCAGGAGGCATTTCCTAGTACTTTAAAAGGGAAAATTGATGCTGGCCAACTCCAAACTCCTAATTAAAGCTAGGGGGAAAAAGGCTTATATATAATAACAAATTATTACATTAGGAACATGGAAACCATCACTTTAAAACCATCAAACAACATGTTTGTAACAAAACAAAACAGAACAATCTCTGTGTATGGAATACCGCGACCTCTCTTAATACCAGCAACATTTAAGATGCATAATCACTTTATTGATGTTTTGTTGATACTTTTCAAATAATCTGTATTTACTACTAATTATAGTTGGATTGCATTTCAAGACTTTTCCCATAAAAAAACCTTTTTTTTTTTTTTAAATGTTGTATTGAGTTCCAAGAACGTCAATACAAAACTTCCATATGTAAACATTAGGTGAAAAAATTACTGAAGGATATTTACATTCTGGAAAGTTTGGGTGTTGAAATTAAGAAGGGTTTTTACTGGGAAAATATTACTGCGGAGACATCCTGCCAGTGTGCAACTACATAGGCTCCGAGAGAGTTCCAATTTAAAGGGATGTTCTCAAACATAAAAATTGAAATAGAGGGCGCCTGGGTGGCTCAGTTGGTTAAGCGACTGACTTCGGCTCAGGTCATGATCCTAGAGTCCCTGGATCGAGTCCCGCATCGGGCTCCCTGCTCGGCAGGGAGTCTGCTTCTCCCTCTGACCCTCCTCCCTCTCATGCTCTCTGTCTTTCATTCTCTCTCTCGCAAATAAATAAATAAAATCTTTAAAAAAATTGAAATAGATACCTTTATTGTTTTAGACAACCTGACCTTACTAGAAGACCAATTACTGTTTCAGAATCACAATTTAGGATACACTGTTCTAAGGCAACACCTTTATTTTATAGGATAAAATTTAGGTCCAGTGAAGCAAACTGATACACAAAAGACATGTATTATAAATTAGTGGCAGAGCTGAATATTGCAATGGAAATCCTTGTTCTGTGCTCCTTCTCATAAAACATTATTGAATTATGTTAAATTTTAAGGGAAGGCTTTCTTTGGAACCAGAGCCTTTGGATTAAGATAATTTTCTTTGATAATTTTCTCCTCTTACTCAAGAATTGCCAAAAATTGCAAGGAACATATTTACATTCATTTTTAGATTTTATTTCAACTTTAAAAAGTAATATAGTAAGGACAGATATCTCAACAATTGTGAAAATTCAAGTGATTTTTATAAAGATAAGTGGCATTTCAATTTCACAAACTTATAAAAATAATTTCCAACTTTACAAATTAACTAGGTTTTCAAGTTCCAGCTTGAGTACATTTTAAAAGTTGAGGGATTTATTTGTGATCTTTGGCACTATATAAAACTTAGGCAATATACTATTTTCTCCTAGTAGAGGGAACTTGTGCTTGATTTAACTTCCTTATCAATATCAAAATTCATCCTAAATTCTTATATATCACCAAAGGTACTTTATCAACTGAATTTCTATCAATTTCAAAGCTGTACGCATTCAATACTAAGAATTTTTAAAATCATAAATGACAGTTTGAATGATTAATTTAAAAAATTTGTTGCATAAAAAAATCCTTGAATAATATATACAAGGCATGATTGCCACTGCAACACATTTCAACATATCCAACATACCAATGTGTTTGAAATCATACATCTGAGGTATTTGGGGGGAAATGCTTCTTTATAATCCTGCTGTCCATTTCCTGTGTTTTACATGAAGAAACTGAGCCATACAGACATCATGTGGCTCATAGAACGTCACAGCATGATGGAATCATTTTAAAGGACTGCTATACTTGAAAGTTTGTAAAAATCCTAAAATTGATTTGAGACTATTCTGTTCTTTCTTTCTTTTTAGCCATGAGAAAGGAGAAAAGTCACTTAGCGCATCAAGTGACTTCTTTTTCTAAATTTTTAAAATGTTTTAAATATGACCGAATTTACTTTTAAAGGGGCCATTTGATTCCTGAAATGTCAAAAGTGGCAATCATAATAGCAATAACAAATACTCATTGAACACTTACTGTTGGGATCTTTCGTTCTGGGGACAGTGGGTTTTATTTTGATATTAACACTATTCTCTCTCTTTCTCTTTTTAATTCTAAGCAGACTAAACCAGTTTAATCATTCAAAGCTCAATTTAGCTTATTTTGCAAGGCTAACTTGACCTGGATCATTTCTTGCTTGTGCCTCTGGAAATGATACGCAAAACTTGAACCCTTTCCCAAGGTTGATATGAAGTAATCACTGAAAATTCTAATATTGTAGCCAATCACCATGAAGAATAAACAGCCACTGCTTTCTCATGATATAAGCTGCTTTCTTTCTTTTTTTTTTTAAAGCTCTTATTTATTTATTTGAGAGAGAGAGAGAGAGAGAGAGCACGAGCAGGGGGTAGGAGCAGAGGGAGAGGCACAAGCAGACTCTGCACTGAGTGTAGAGCCTGACACGGGGCTCGATCCCATGACCCTGAGATCCTGACGTGAGCTGAAATCAAAACTCAGATGCCCAACTGATTGAGCCCCCCAGGCACCCCTAAGCTGCTTTATAACAATATACCCCTGATGATTATCGCATGTTCTGGTTTGAGTACTCTCCATTTGTAAACTTTTTGGTGTGTGCACAGTAAATTTTTACTAATTACTACTTCAGTGATTCATTGGTATTTTGTGATTCATTGGTACTTCAGTGATTCTTTGGCTATTTTGAACCTTTGATCTTAACACTTTAAAGCAAGAACAAATTCAGGTTGCTAAGTTGGAAGGGAGAGTTGGAGGGAAGGTAGATCTTTACTGTAAACCAACCAACCACCAACCAACAACTTTCTGGGATTTCTATCTACATGTATGCTGCTCAATTCCTTCATCCCTTTTACGTTCCCAATACTATTTTGTTTTAAATACATGTAGTCAAAGGAAAATACAATGTAGAAACAAACTCTGATCCAATCATCCTGCTGGATCCACTCCTTCGAACTTCGGCAAAGCCTAAAAACATGTGGACTAACAAGACTGAGAACAGGCAGTGGAAATGCTACCAGACATTTCAGAGCACACAGAAACCAAAGCTGTTAGGGGAAATCTAGAAGCAATTGAGATGGTAGGGAAGGACAGAGCAAGAGCTTATCAGTGGCAAGTGGATGGACACTGGGAATTAGAGTCAGGAATGGTTCAGGAACTGAGGCAGACGAGATAAAACCTGAAAGGACAAACACTCACCAGATGTCAAGGCTGGCAGGCAGGCATGTCCATAAGAAGCAGGAGGGCGTTGAAATAATGTTGAAAAGAACGCAGGTAAGGCCCTGTTCTGTACCAAACAGGAAGTTCATATATGCTCACTACTCACAAAGAAATTTAAATAAATGTCTGTCCGTGAATCAGTCAATTCCAGGTGTTGGACAGGCTAGAGCCCACAGGTGAGAACAAGTAATATAATTAACCTGGATGAAAGAGGGCTGATAAGGGATCCTGTGAGAAGCTGATAGTCCCTGCTTCATGTAGGATGGGGTGGTTGGCTCTGCTTGTAGGTACAGTGTGTTGCTCTCTTATTATCAGTCAATATTTGTGCAGCAGCCTCTGTAAATTCTTCTACCAGAGGACAACTTTCTCAGACATAGTTTATGTGGTCAAGTCTCCTGGCCTTGATATTATTTCTATTTGTAAGTACACAGATAAAAAGTTGGTGTTGCAGACTTCAAAGACTTCTACATTTTAGTAGCTACATGTTCAGCAAAATTACATTAGGATTGTCAGAGTGCCAAGATAACGTTCTATTAAATATTGTAACATAACAAGCACTTGGTTTGTCATTTGATGTCTTAATCTTTGCACCTCTGAAAAGATTTTTTTAATACATGAAAAATTATCTCTATTATTTTCCATCCAACACCTTACAGAGGCTATCAGAGGAAAAGTACAATAATTTATATTCCTCCAAAAATTACACTCAGGAGCTTTATTCAAGTTTAGAAATGGAATAAAGTTAGATGTATGATTAATTCAGCCTCTTAGGAATACATCCTTTTATCCTCTCATGCTAATGTTTCTATTTTGAGTGTGTAGAAATGTACCCTACATTGTGTTCATAAAGCCAAGCGTGTATTTGCAGCCCAGGGACACTGACCAGTTCACCTGATCCTTCTTTAGAAGACTGATTTCTCTCAATGCAATATTTTGTTGCGACTGCTATGGGACCAGGGTCTTGGGACATTTTTTAAATTGGTGGTAAATGTGACATCATAATTTCTAATTAATGCCTTGTAGCATCCACAAATTAATAGGTGAATTGGAAGCAGGTATTTATGTCAAAAATGGATTTTTTATAATCAATATAAGGGTTTGATGTTAATCTGCTGTGAAAGCATTTTTTATTCTCCACAAAGAGGTTACTGTTTAAAGAACATCACTTATTAGCAGAACAAATATTCAAATTTTCCTGATAGAGAAGAGTGAAAGTGTAACAGGATAACTACATAATGTCGCTATTTACCTTTTAAGAGTTTTCCTGAGGTAGCAAACGATTTAACATAATACAAGTGACCTGGCTCTGTGGAGTCTACAGGACTGGGAGGTGATCCAATATTGCTGAAGTTAATCAATATCCAGCTTTAGCAGTTACATATACTTAACAAGAATTAAAAAAAAAAATGTCAAGTCAGAGAAGGAAAGTTTTTAACAAGGTCACTAAACAGAATAATTAAAAGGAAGACTTTATTTTAGGCCTTCGTGGCATTTTGCCAGGCAAGATTTTTAGCTCTGCTTCCCTTCAAGGATTAATTCAGATAACTCATAAACCACAGAGCCTTGGAATAAAGAATAGGACTTTAGTTAGTAACAGAAGACCTCTAAGAAAGGCTAAAAGTGAGGAAGGTACCAGCACTTAGAACTTTGGGTGAAGGCACATAGTAGACACAATAAATACTTGAGTATGAGTGAATAAATACACAAATGGAAGAATAAATAGTGGAGGGAGAAGGAAAAGGAAAGGGTTATGGACAGGGAGTAGCCGTGAGGACTGATGGAAAATGTGTTCTGAGATGTAGTAGGAAGGGAAGTCTGACCACCATACTGGGTGCAGGGACTCTACTGACATTAAGTGAAGTACTTTCAAGCTAGCAAGAAGGAGCCTTTAGAGCATGGGGGGAAACCTCAGAAATGAAGGGGTCTTAAAGGTTTACACAGGAGTAACCACTTGAACAAACAGCCTCTCCTTATTCTCCGGAGATTTGTTTCGGTGTCAAAGAGCCTCCAAGGGCAATTGGGTGGCTCAGTCTGACTTCTGCTCAGGTCATGATCTCAGCGTCCTGGGATGGCTCTGCGCTCAAGTGGAGAGTCTGCTTCTCCCTTTCCCTCTCTCTCTGCTCCTCCCCCTGCTCAGGCACATGCTCTCTCTCTCTCTCAAATAAATGAATAAAATCTTAAAAAAAGAAAAAAAAAGAAAAAGAAGAGCCTTCAAATTCCCCAGGAGAAAAAAAATGCACATAGGATATGAAGTCAAACAGATTTGAGTTAAAAACTGGCCTCTGTTACTTCATAGCTATATGATTTCTCTCTAGCAAATGACTTAACCATTCAGAGCTCAAGGGAGGAGAATATATATCACATGCAATGGCCCAAGATATTTACTGGTAACATGGTAGGCATTCAATAAATATGTACTTCAGCAGTTTACATATACATTTCCACTGAAAATAGTATTTTTACATTCTATAGGTAGAACTTTCCCTTACGTATTCTGATTTAGTTTTGTTTTACTTCAGGTGGTTCTGGGCTGTTTTCTACATTGATGAAAAATTTTCCAATTCCTGCCGACCACATGTGCAATTAACAATGTCATTCTTTGCTACTTTTGTAATCAGGTAAGTCTATAGCTATAGGGGATTTATATGTAATGTTAATTATGATTGTCTGGTGAAATAAAAAAATATTAGTGCGAAAGAAAATCTGTTCCTATTACTGATGTAAGAAAATTTTGATCATAGACATGTATTTACTTGTGAATTATTTTACAAAGAGGAGTTATCTACCCAAATTAAAATGCTGCTGATCATGCCTCTAAACATCCAGACCCAACAAAGGCATTGAACATATTTATTTTCATGTTTATCAAAACCACTGTTATTAGAGGCTACAAATAAAACTTTTCTAAGCTGAAGTTTTATTTCTCAGTTTTAAAAATGGAAATCTTTTCATGATAAAGACTCTTCCATGATTACTTAGCAACTTTAGAGCTTGAATTATTTATAAGTTACTGAGATTTCAGTGTCTGTTCAAATAAACAGAAATATCTTGTTTCACAATTTAAAAGCTTAATATTATAATGATAAAACTCCAGCCAAATTAATTTTAATTATTATGTAATCCTGATCAATTCTCAATATTCCTAGAACTTGGTAAATGATCTGAAAGAGTAAACAGGCTTTATCAGCCAAGATATTTTGAAAATGAAGATTAATGAAGGAAGCTGTGTCCTACCAGATATTAAAAGTGTATCTTAATGTTATAATTATTAAAACAGCTTGGGACTGTTACAGATATAGAAAGATACATGGGAAAGAATGGAAAATATAGAATCACACTCCAATATACCGCTTGCACAAACATACAGCACTAACCCCTGTTCAAGGCATGTTTTTAAGCCTCTGACAACATTAATTCCTTTCCTTCTCACCGCAACTGTGTGGGTGGGGTAGGCCCCGTTAGCTCCTCTTTTGCAGATATAGCTTGGTAGGGTGTAAATAACTTTTCTGAAGCCACCCAACTCATTATGGAGACTGGATTTGTATCCAGGCAGTCTGGCTCCTGGAGTCCACATTCCTAAACACTGCATTAAGCCACTTTTACTGTAGGCTAAGGCAGAGGTCCTTAAAGTGTGCGTTGAGGACCCCTTAGGTCCCTTAGACTTTTCCAAACATAAGATCAAAGGTATTTTTATAATAATACTAAAATATTCTCTCTCACTCTCCTGCAAGCATATAGTAGAGTTTTCCAGAGGCTACATGGCACGTATTTTTGCAACAGATTCAATACAGATGCAGATAAGAGAATCCAGCTTCTACTAAGTTAGACAGGAAAGATATTTGCAAAAACATAAGACAAAGTCACTCATCTCACTAAATGCTTTTCTTTTGGAAATATTATTTTTATAAGGTGTTATTTATATTAGCATGTAATGGATCTATTATTGTTTTCAATAAATATTATACAAATTCCTGAGTTTTCATCTCTAACACAGTCAGTATTGAGAGATGTAACTTGGTTTTGTTATTTATATTCCCCACACAGGTGTTTGAGATCATCAAAAATACTTAAGAGTGTAATGCGGTTGAGACCAAAATGTTTGAGAATTGCTGGCTAAATTAAGCATTTCAAATCACATGGCAGAGAAAGTTTGACTGAAGGTTTATTGAACACATGGTTCAACCATTTTGAAAACTAAAAGTTATATTCTTCCAGTCTACAGACTTCTGATAGGAGTAAAATTTGGTAACAATCTTTCTCTGGAGCATTCTGGCAATAAAGAACAAAAGCCTAAAAATATGACTCTATTTAACTTATTAGTTTCAAGATTAGCAGTATATCTTAAAGAAATAATGACTAATGTGCTAAAATAATTTAATTAAAAATACTAATTATTGTTTTCTTAAAATACTGCAATTTTAATTATATAAAAATAGTAGATTGATTAAATAATTATGAAATAGTAAAGAAGTTCTAAGCAGCCATTAGAATGATATAATTAAAGACTATTTATTGATGCAGAAATACTCCCCTACATACTGTTAAAAAACACATGTGTGTACATACATGTGTGTAATATACCTATGTAAAATATACATTTGCTATGATCACGTTCTTGTAAACACATTTATATAAATCTCTACCATGCACAGAAATAATATACATCAACATATCAGCAGAGCTATTCTTTATCTTTTTGTCTATATTTTCTGATTTCTATATTATGAAATATATTAATTTTATGGTAAAATATTTGAATTTAAAATTTTACTTACGACAGCATAATTATTCAGCAATGAGGAAATGTTAAATTGAGGCACTACAAGATCTATTACACAGCAACCAAAATGTTCAGGAAAAAGATGAAACTAAATCCCATGAATGATGTTTGACTGAATTTTGCAACAGCAGAACAAAAAATAATAAGAATAGCTATAAAGGACATAGTTTGCATAGTGAGGAAAATGTGGATATAAACTCTATCCATATTAGATACCATTATTACATGCATATTATATTTCTTAGGTATAAAAATGGTTTGCAGTTATGTAGGAAAATGCTTTTATTCTTTGGAGCTTTGTGCAAATATATTTAAGAGCAAAGTATCAAGAAGTTTCTAACTTGCTTTCAAATGGTTAAAAAAAAAGTGTGTATAGATTTTTAAAAAAAAGAGCAAATGTGGTAGGAGGTAAGAATGAGTGCACATAGGTAAAGGGTACATGGGTATTGACTGCACTATTATTGCTCAAAATAATAGGTTTGAAATCTGTTCAAAATAAACTGTTGGTGGGGGGGGAAAGAGGGTAAATAATGCTAAGGTTGCAATGAGGAGTGGCAATTAAAAATGAAGAGATACAGCAGATAATTAGCAGTTAAAGAAGGTCTGGGTAGTGGATCTTTTTAACATTCATTGGGCACCCACTACATGCTCAATAAATGTACAAGTGCTATGGAAAAATAATCAAGAGAAAGTTTTAGTGACAGGAGGAAATGTTTAGGCAGCACATAAAATAATTTATAGTATCATCACAGTTATTATAAAAATCAACTACCACATATGCATAGAAAAAGACTGTTAAGAAATGTACCAAGCTGTTAGGAGGGATTATCTTTGGGAGTTAGATGCATGGGTGATTTTATTTATTTTCTATATAGTTCTTTATATTCCAAAATTCTGACAATGATTAAATATTACTTTTCTAATGAGAAAAACATAGCTCTGAAATTAAATGCACCATGCCATCTGGAATCTTTGCACTCCTGATTCATACCTATTACATTTTATTGAAACAGGATGGTGATAAACCATTTTCCACTCTCTAGCCTGTGAAAGCCTAATGGCCATAGCTGAGAAGGCACATTTCCATGAACTTATCCATCAGTTTGTGAAAGTTTATGTATGATAAAAAGCCAGCAAGTGTTGTGAGTAGGCTGTATGGAGAGATGTCCAGCACTTGGATATTAGGCTAAATAATATTTTACTTTGAGAATTAAATCAATTAGATAATAATCTATTGGAAATAAGCAACTCTCTTCACTTGACCGTAACTAACAATAGCCATTAATGTAATCAAAGAAAGAATATCAGTATGTGACAGTGGCCAGTTTACAAAGGCAGTTGTAAGAAGTAGATTAGCAGATTTTCCTTCATAATCCAGTGAAAGCTCTGTGGTCATCAAGTTTTCCCTCTTAACTGGAGCAATGAGTCTGAAATCACAGTGATCATTTTTATCTTGATATACTCGCTGATAGAGTAAGTTCAACTTTGCATGTGTGGTCAGAGATAAAGGATGGATTGTAGTTCATGAATAAAAGATGGTCATTATCGAAATGGGAGCATAGTGTTCAGGTACTTAGTTGAAAAATTCTATGTATCTATGGGCTAGAGATTCTGATTCGAGATGAAAATTCTTGTTTAGATAAAACAAGTGAAATTCCATTTTTAGGAACAAACTTTAAAGTTGATGTTTATGTGTGTCTTAGTCTGTCTCTTTGGGCTGCTATAACAAAATACCACAGATCTGGTAGTTATAAACAACAAAAATTTAGTTCTCAGAGTTCTGGATGCTGGAAGTCCAAGATCAAGGAACCAACATAGTTAACTGCATTCTCTGGTGAGAGACCTCTTCCTACTTTAACGCTGGCACTTTCTTACTTTGTTATTATTTGGTGGAAGGGGCTAGGATCTCTCTGGAGCCTCTTTCATAAGGCACTAATCTCACTCATGAAAGATCGGCCCTTATGACTTAAGCACCTCCCAAAGGCCCTACCTCTTAACATCAACTTTTGGGGTTAGGACTTCAACATATTAATTTGGGGGAGACACAAACATTTAGACCATGAACATGATAAAGGAAACTGAACTACATTCTCTTTTATAAATAACCACAGCCATTATCCACAAACAATCCCATTTATTAGCAGATTTTAAACGTAGCTCAACACTGGGTAATAAGAAAGGTTTGAGTCACCTCATATTTCTCCAAATTGCAAGATACTCACTTTTAAAACTCATTGTGCATATCTTTGTTTTAATATGGTAGGTCAGCCCAGATCCAGATGAATCTTAGTAAGCTTATATTTTAGTATGTCAAATTTCATCAAAATTTCATCAAAATTTTCAATATTATCCAAAATTATACTGAAAGAATCAAACTACCAAAGACACCACGCTAAATGTGGAAGAAGCAAACCTTAAAATTGAAACAATAATTTCACATTTTATTTTTTGGTTAGTAATAACTACAAAAAAAGAGCTCATACTTAGTGTCATTATTTTTCTCTACAATTTTCCAATGAAATAAATGAATGTAGATTAATTACATTTAGGCATTTTTGTTTCATTTTGACCAACAGATCTCATATTTTATCTGTTCTAATGAGGTGATATTCTGAATAAATGTGGAGTACAACTGAAAGGCATTAAGATATACTTCAACACATTTCTTGGTAAGAAATGAATGACAATTTACTATCTAAAAAGTGAGCATACTGACTACAGCATTTATATTATTTATGAACTCAAAACATCAAGTTTTAAATTTCACCCAGAAATTTTAACTCTTAATCTATTCTAGAAACAATCAGGAAAATTAATAAAATGCATGCACAGATATTTATTCCAGCATTGTTAGTAATATATTTTTTAAAGATTTTATTTATTTATTTGAGAGAGAGAGAATGAGAGACGGAGAGCACGAGAGGGAAGAGGGCAGAGGGAGAAGCAGACCCCCTGCTGAGCAGGGAGCCCAATGCGGGACTCGATCCCGGGACTCCAGGATCATGACCTGAGCCGAAGGCAGTCACTTAACCAACTGAGCCACCCAGGCGCCCGCATTGTTAGTAATATTTTAAGAAATGGAAACAACTTTGACATAGAAATTGACTTAATCAATTTTGATATTCCATAAATATAAAGAAAAAGTGTGTTTATATGTATACTTTTGGTATAAATAAAAGTCCATTAGGAGTTTTAGGATACACGTAGAACATTATTACAGTATGAATTTATCTGAGATGCTTATGTGTGTTCATAATATTTGATAGAAAGAAATTCTGTCAGACACACTAAACTGTTAGATGCAGTCATAGAGATTGTAGGGACACTGTACTTTATATTTTGTATCTCTTGTACTGTTTGCATTTCAAACCAAAACAAAATCATTTCATAATTATTTTATAATTATAAAAAAAGTAAAATTCCAGCACGCCTGGGTGGCTCAGTCGGTTAAGCATCTGCCTTCAGCTCAGATCATGATCCTGGAGTCTGTGTCTGTGTTGATCATTGCTATATCCCTAGCACCTAGCCCAGTGCCGGGCTCATGGGAAGGCTCAGTAACTATCTATTATATGTATTAATGAATGAATTTAAAAATTTGATGTATTATCTGAGAAAGGATAATTTTCTTGATTTCTAAGTTTTACATAAAACATTATAAAAATATATGCATTAAATTCATATTTAATAATTTGACCTAATTATAAGAACTTGTTCCATAGAATTATCTTAAAATATTGAGTATATACAATATCTCTTTATATATTATATATAATGTCTCTTTATGTATATACACATAACATATACATATATATAATGTCTCTAAACATAGCACTGAATTTTGTTTGACTGAATACGATTATTAGACCATCGAACCCACAGAATGAAGCTCAAAAACATTTATAGAAATATAAAAATATCTGGTACCTTACAAAGTAAAACATATAATATTAATATTGAACCAAAGATGACTAGATATTCAAAGAGACAAAAATAAAGGTCAAAATGGGAAGGAGAAAAAAATCAATTAATAGAAACTAACCTTGAAATGAAACAGATGATAGAATTAGTAGATAAAGACTTTAAAACAGTTTTTAAAACTGAATCTTATATGTCAAAAAAAGGTAAAGGAAGTGATATATGGAAGATACATTAAGTGATACATATAAGATATAAAAAAAAAGGACCAAATCAACCTTCTAGAAATGAAAAATACAATTTCTTTAGTGAAAAAAATGGAGGGGATTAACAGAGGATTAGAAACTGTGGAATAAAAGATTAGTTAAGTTTAATACATAGCAATAGAAACTATCCACAATAAAAAACAGAGAAAAAAAGATTGAAAAATGAACAGAACATGAGTGAGGTATAAGACAATTTCAAGCAGGCCAATGTACATATAATTAGAGCTACTGATGGCAGAAGAGAAAGAGAAGATAGAAAAATATTTTTAAAAGTTATGGCTGAAAAGTTCCAAATTGATGAAAACTATAAACCTAAAGCTGGAAGAAACAAAAATACCAAGCACATGAAACATAAAGATGACTACTGCAAGGTACTTTGTGATCAAATTATAAAAAGCAAAACAGCTAAAGAACAACATACATAATAAATATAAATCAGTGGTTCAGTTAAATCAGAGACAATTTCACTCTCCTTAGAGGAAACTGGGCAATGTCCAGATACTTTTTTGGTTGTCACAACTGAGGGAACGAATACACTACTGGTATCTACTGAGAAGAGGCCAGAGATGCTGAATGACAACAGACCCCTCATCAAAAATAGTGCAAGCCAGAGGATAGCAGAGCAATGACTTTAAAGAACAGGTAGGAAGACCCTGTCAACCTAGAATTCTACACTAAGCAAAAATTTCTTTCAAAACAATAGTAAAATGCAGACCTCATCAGACATAAAAATGTTGAAAGAATTCATCACCATGAATAAGCACTACAAGAAATGTGAAAGAAGTCCTTAAGGCAGAAAAAAATAATACCAGAGAGAAAACTGGACATATAAAAAGAAATGAAGAGCAATGGAAATGCAAGGTATAAGGATAAATATAAAATACATATTTTATTACTTTCTAAGATAGCTGCTTAAAGCAAAAATAATAATAATGTATTATGATGTATATTTAAGTAAAATATATGACAACAATAGTACAAAGTCTGAGATGGGAGGGGAAAAGAAAAATACTGTTGTAAAATTCTTATATGCAAAATGATAGAATACTACTTGAAGGGAGATACAGTAAGTTAAACATGTATACTATATGCCTTTAACAACTACTGAAAAAAGAATTAAGGGTAATAACAAACAAATAAGATAAAATGAAATCATAAAAAATATAGTATTAGCCTAAAGAAGGCATGAAAGGAGATAAAAATGGAATAAAGCACAGATTACATATGAGAGGCAAGAACTAGCTCCTTGTTTCAATCCTTGACCAATGGGAGGCAGGAACTGATATATTCTTCTCTCTTTCTCTATAAAATGCAGGGATGTCCTAAAGGATGGAATAATTAGTCAAACTTGAAAGTAGTCAGGTCCATGATGGATCCTTATTTTGACTCTCCCTAATGTCTTGCTTCGCTTCTGTATCACTCATTCTTTATGCCTAAGTTGGTATTCCATAATAAAATAATGGGAAACAAGCTCCCTGACTCAGACTAAGACAACCACAGTAGAAGTGTCTAGACGGACATATCATGAGCTTCGGAAAGAGGTCTAGAAATAGAAATTTGGGAGTTGTTAGCATATTAATGGAATTTAAAGCCCCAAGACTAGATAAGAACCCAGAGAATGAGAGTAGATAAAGATGTATGAGGACTGAGAGTTGGGACCCTATATTATTCAAAACTTACAAGATGAGAAAATATAGCAAAGGAGGCTAAGAGGGAGTAGTTAGTAAGTCAAGACAAAACCAAGAGAAGGTATGGGATCTTGAAACCCAAGGGAAGAAAGTATTTCAAGGAGAGCACGATGAAGTGTGCCAAATGTTGCTGAGAGGTTGAGTATGATGAAGACTGAGTTTTGATCATTTTGTCAACATGGAGGTCATTGTGTTCATGGTAAAAGTTCATTTGCTGGGGTGCTGGTATAAAATTCCGACTGAAGTGTGGGTTCAGGAGAGAATGAGAATGTAATCTCTCTGCAATCATTCCCTTGGTGACTACAACCAGTCTAAATGCATTAAATACCATCTACATATTGAAAATGACCAAACGAAGAAGGGCCATATGCACCCCAATGTTCATAGCAGCAATGTCTGCAATAGCCAAACTGTGGAAAGAGCCAAGATGCCTTTCAACAGATGAATGGATAAAGAAGATGTGGTCCAGATATACAATGGAATATTACTCAGCCATCAGAAAGGATGAATACCCAACTTTTACATCAACATGGATGGGACTGGAGGAGATTATGTTAAGTGAAGTAAGTCAAGCAGAGAAAATCAATTATCATATGGTTTCACTTATTTGTGGAACATAAGGAATAGCATGGAGGACATTAGGAGAAGGAAGGGAAAAATGAAGAGGGGGAAATCGGAGAGAAAGATGAACCATGAGAGACTATGGACTCTGAGAAACAAACTGAGGGTTCTAGAGGCGAGGGGGGTGGGGGGATGGGTTAGCCTGGTGATGGGTATTAAGGAGGGCACGTACTGCATGGAGCACTGGGTGTTATACGAAAACAATGAATCGTGGATCACCACATCAAAAACTAATGATGTATTGTATGGTGACTAACATAACATAATAAAATAAAAATAAATAAATAAATAAATAAAAAAGAAAATGACCAAATGCATATATCCACCCCAGACCTCTCACCTTATCTCTAAAATTATATGTTTAAATACTACCTTGATATATCAACTGGGATTTCTAATAGATAATGTAAATCTAACATATCTAAAACAGATTCCTGAATTCATCATCTTCTCTCAAAAAACCTTATTCTCCTTTAGTCTTCCACATCTCAGCTAATGGGCATTGTATTCTTTCAGTTTTATGTCCTAAAATCTTGGAGTCATCCATGACTCCTCTCTACACATATGACATTCAATTTGTCAGTAAACTCTGTGGATTCACTTTTTAAATATTTCTAAAAGCCCACCAGTTTTTCACTTCTTCCATGGTCACTATCCTGGTCTAGACCCAACATCATTATCTTTTAGTGAGATTATTGCAAAAGCTTTCTCTCTGACTTCCCTGCTTCATTCCTTTCCTCCATCCCTTTTTCCCATTTATATTCAATAGAGCAGCTAAGGGTAATGTTTTGGAAAAGTAATCATACTCAATTCTCTCCTCTGCTCAGAACCTACTAATAATGACTTTCCCTGTCAGAGTAACAAGTCAAGGTCAGTTCAATGGCCTACAAGGCCATATTCCTTCAGGCCCCTCTTACTTCTCTAATTTTATATCCTGCTGCTTTCTTCCTTACTATACATTAGTATCCTGGCTGCTTCTCCAAAAATCTGGGCACATTCTGGCCTAGGGGGCCTTTGCCTTGACTGTTCCTTCTGTCTGGAAGGCTCTTCCACCAGATACCTGAAAGAATCATTTCCTTACTTCTATCAAGTCTTTGTCCAAATGTGACCTTCTCTCATTTATAAATATTAAATACTGTAACCCCAGCCTTGGTTCTCTATTCTTCTTATCCTGGTTTATTTTTTTCTATAGTACCTAACATTTTCTAACATATTTATAATTTATTTATTATGTTAAATGATTTTCTTCTTCAAGTAGAATGCAAGTTCTTTTGACAGAAATTTTTATCTGATTTATCCATCACTGTATTCCTAAAACCTAGAATACTGCCTAGCATGGATAGGTACACAAAACATACTTGTTGAATTAATAAAAATTATTACTGATACATCTACATTTATATGTAGGTGTATATATCTATGTATATGTATATATATATTTCTCAGGTAGAAATGTTGATAAAAATTTTTAAAGAAGCTTGATATCATCCACATTTGAATCCAACTCCCTTGATTCACTAGCTTGCTTTAATGTGATCTTTGGATTGATGACATAGAATTTTTGATGTAAACGTTCAAAGGTGTGCACAAGTTCTGTTCCAGCATGCTAAAATGTTCTTATTGATGTAGAGAGCCAAAGATAAGGCAACACCAAGAACAAGATGAAAAGAAAGGTTTAAGATGGGGATATTTTGGAACATTTGCTGATAGAGCACAGAATATGGGTATGTGGATATAAATTTCTTATTCAGAGCCAGGTTGAGGAACATGACCCTGTGCCAAAGCTTCTTACACTTCCCTTAGATTATTGATGTGAATCTTCTGTTTTATTGAAGCTTATGTGATAAGAATGTTGGGCCCAGATTAATCAAACATCTCCTTTTTCCTTGAAATCCAATGAAAGCATTTTATTACTTAGAGGGATATCATACTTTTGCATTCAGATGAAAAAAAGAGAGGGAGAAAATAAAGCTTTTTACTATGGGCATTCTGAACTATGTATCAACCTATCATTGTCAAAGAACATTTTCTTCCATTTTTTTAAACAAAATATGTTATTTCCAAAGACATGCTTTATTTCTCCTTAGAGATGTTCTGAAACTGAGCAGAGAAAAACAGATTGTGAGCACATGACTTAAAAATAAAACAACAAAAAGCTCTAACACAACGTCAAAAGAAAACCTAAGAAAATGTGCTGCCTTGGATTTTTAGCTTGCTTCGATTAACAAGCATTGACTTTAAAACCTAAGAAATCTTCCTTCTAAAAAAAAAAATTGTTGTTTGCACATTTAGAGAAAATTATAAAATGTTACATAAAAAATAATATAAAACTGTAGGTGGATGATTGGCAAAAACAACCTAGAATTTGAGATCAATGAACTCTTATTGTTATTCTAGAATAAACATCAAAAGAAAAATAACCATTCATTAGACACAACAATAAGCAGAAACCACAGCTGGCATGAAGATTGTATTTCCCTTATGCGGAATCTTTAAGTAGTGCTTTGGATTTGCTTAACAAGACAGACTGATTTGCGTTTCCTTATATTTCATTTTCTTTCTTGGCTTTCACTAGAGTGTACTGTTGGGGCCATTTTCCCTTAAATTTTAATTTGTTTCCTGATATATGAGCTCGTTTTCTGAGTTGAAGGAACAGAACAATGCCCACAACACAGTGAAAAATGAAGCTTTCAATCAAGAATCCCAGTTATTGAGGAAAACAAATGGCAATATGCTTAATATCCAATATGTTGAATGGCCATATCCAAATATGTTGAATGGCCAAATTATTGAACATTTTACTCCCTATTACCATTTTACTATTTTTTCCCTGTGATTCTTTTTTCTTTTTCTGTTCTTTTTCTCTGTAATTTTATCAAATATTTTTATTTGTCTTTTGGGGAATATAAATTTGACATTTAACAAACATAAATGCCTGTAACATTTATAAACTTGAAATCTATCACACAAAAATGGTTGGTTTAATTAAAAATATGATTACTTAAACATAAAGATCTTATTATTCAAAATGACTACATTATTAGACACTGCTTTTATGAATGATTCTCTATTATATCAAATATCTTCAAAATATTTTATATGTTCATTTAATAGTAAGAATTATTTTTAGACTTGACTATAGCATATAAAAAGTTATTTCTATATTATGTAAATATTTGCTCAAGTAATTTGTATAGTGAATCCAGTTCTGGGCAAGATGAAGTAGGCACACTCTGCATTGTCTCTCCAACTGAATGCGAATATGAACTCTGAACAGAAGGTATAGTTAGATAGCTCTGAGGACGTAAATGGTAGCAAGTAGATTTGGGAAGAAGTCCAGAATTGGATGTATCACCAAATCAAAGGTGAATATCCCTACCCCCCATCCATTTATTATCACCTGCCATGGACTCAAAAGCAACCTGAAACCTAGAAAATGCCACCTGGATTGAACAGAGAAGGCCTTATTCTCCGTACTAAGAAGCCAGAAAGAAGACACCAAAGTCCAGAAAGAATAGAGGTAAATCCCCTCTTTCTTCCTCTTCCCTCCCCCTTTCCCCTCCCTTCCCCTTCCCCTCCCCTGCCCTCCCCTCCCTTCTCCTCCCCTCCACTCCTCTTCTCTTCAGTGGCACGGAGACTGGGCAGGCACCTAAAATACTGAAGGAGGAAATACTGACAAAAGGAACTATGATTCAAAAAGCAAGGGATGAATTTAATTTGCTTTTTATTCCCCTCTGTCCTCCTACTACTTGGCTCCAGATAGAGTATCAATTGCAGAAAGTGGAAAAATAGAGAAACTAAAGGCCTGGCTTTCTGATTTGAGGACCATAAAATGAGGACCCAGAGAACCTGAAGGTATTGAGGAGATTACAAAAGAGAAGGGAACTCTAGAGAGCTGTTGAATAAACTGGTGTATAAACTGCTGGGCTCACCTCCCCAGGCTGCACATGCAAAGATCTGGCCCACAAAAGCACAGCAAACAGTTTGGGAACTATGGCCCTAGACTGGCCACTAAGTTAGTTGTGCAAAAGATTTTCACTGGAACCTAAGCCCACAGGAGGTGGGATGGAAACTGTAGCCTGGAACTAAGTAGGTTGATTGCCTAGTAAAACAAAACCAAACACAAAAGCAACTATCACATAGGATTTAAACATGATGCAGAGTCTTATAATCTAATTTTCAAAATGTCCAGGGATATAATCCAAATGAAGAACCAGGCATATAAAGAACCAGGAAAATATCAGCCTGCAAGGGAAAAGACAGTCAAAAGATATCAATGCTAAAAAAACATATACTGGAATTTCAGACAAAATCTTCAAAGAAGCTATTACAACTATGTCCCAAGAGGTAAGGATGAACACTTGAAACAAATGGAAAGGACAGAAAGTCTCAGTGAAAACATGGTCAAATAAGGTTTTCTCTATATGTAGATGTAATACATATGGAAACCACAACATAAAGGAAAGGTTAAAGGGTCCTCACATGGGGGTAAGTTTTCTATATTCCACTTGAAGTGATAAATATTAACTACAAATAGCCTGTAAAAAGCTAAATATGTATATTATAACCCTAAGGAAATCACTGAAAAAAAAGTCTACAAAGAGATAGAGTAAAAAACCCAATTAGTAAATTAAAAATTGAAATAAGAAGAATTAAATAATCTCCAAAAAAAGTAATGAAGGAGAAACAGAGAAAGGAAAAGACAATAAAAAAGCAGAAAACAAATACTAACATGGTACACCTAAATTCTAACATATCAAAGCACATATCAATAAATATATGTAAATGGTTTAAACATACCAATGAAAAAGACAGATTGCTGGATGAATGGAGTCATTTTCAAAAGGTTATATGCTGTATAATTCCATTTATATGACATTTTAGGAAAAGCAAAACTACATGATAAAGAACAGACAGGTGGTTGCCAGGGATAGGCATGGGGGGAGGATGTGACTATAAAGCAATGGCACTAAGGAGTTTTGGGGAGTGCTGGATCTGTTCTGGATCTCAGTTGTTGGAGGTTACATCAATCTATACATGTGTTAGCATTCATAGAATTTTCACCAAAAAAGCTAATTTTTAACATTATACCCAATGGTGAAAAACAGAGCTTTTCCTCTAAGGTCTGGAACAAGACAAGGATGTCCACCATCACCACTTTTATTCAACACAGTTGCAGAACTCCTCACCACAGTAATCAGACAAGAAAAAGAAATAAAAGCACTCATATTGGTAAGGAAGAAGTTAAGCTGCCACTATTTGCAGATATCATGATACTATACATAGAAAGCCCTAAAAGATTCCACCAAACAACTATTAGAAGTCATAAATGAATTCAGTAAAGTTGCAGGATACAGAATAAGTACCCACAAACTGGTTGTGTTTCTACATACTAATAATGAAGTAGCAGAAAGAGAAATCAAGAAAACAATTCGATTTGCATCTTCTTGCATCAAAAAGAATAAAATACCTAGGAATAAACTTAACTGAAGAGGTGAAAGACTTATGCTCTGAAAACTATAAAATGTTATTGAAAAAATTTGAAAATGACACAAATAAATGAAAAATATTCTATGCTCATGAATTGGAAAAATTAATGTTGCTAAAATGTCTATATTACCCAAAGAAATCTACAGATTCAATGCAATCCCTATTAAAATTCCAACAGCATTTTTCACAGAACTAAAACAAATAATCCTAAAATTTGTATGGAAACACAAAAGCCCCTGGATAGCCAAAGCAATCTAGAGAAAGAAGAAGAGAGCTGGAGGTATCACAATTAGAGATTTCAAGATATACTACAAAGCTGTAGTAATCAAAACAGTATGGTACTGGCAAAACTATAGACACATAGATCAATAGAACAGAACAGAAAACACAGAAATAAGCCCAGGTTTACATGGTCAACAAGTAATCTATAACAAAGGAGGCAAGAACATACAATCAAGAAAAGACAGTCTCTTCAGTAAATTATGCTGAGAAAACTAGACAGCTTCATGCAAAAGAATGAAACTGGACCACTTTCTTACACTCAAGATGGATTAAAGACCTAAATGTGAGACCTGAAACCATAAAAATCCTAGAAGACAACATATCCAGTAATTTCTTTGACATTGGCCCCAGCAACATTTTTCTAGATATGTCTCCTAAGGCAAAGGAAACAAAAGCAAAAATAAAATACTGGGACTACATCAAAATAAAAAGCTTTTGCACAGTCAAGGATCAAGGAAACAAAAAGGCTACCTACTGAATGGGAGAAAATATTTGCAAATGATATATCCAGTGAGGGGTTAATATACAGAATATATAAAAAACTTACATAAATCAACACCAAAAAAAAAACCCCAAATAAAAAAATTAGAGCAGAGGGTCTGAATAGACTTTTTTCCAAAAGAGATATACAAAGAGTCAAGAGACACATGAAAAGATTCTCAAAATCACTGATCACCAGGAAAGTGCAAATCAAAACTACAAAGAGACATCACCTTTTACCTGTAAGAATGGCTAGAATCAAAAAGACAAGAAATAACAAGTGTTGGCAAGGATGTAGAGAAAAAGGAACCCTCATGCACTGTTGATGGGAATGTAAATTGGTCTAACCACTGCACAAAATAGTATAGAGGTTCCTCAAAAAATTAAAAATAGAAATACCATAGGATTCAATAATTCCACCACTGGATATTTACCCAAAGAAAACAAAAACACTAATTCAAAAAGATATATGCACCCCTATGTTTATTTCAGAATTATTTATAATAGCCAAGAAATGGAAGCAACACAAATGACTATTGATAGATGAATGAATAAAGAAGATGTGGTATATATATATACAATGGAATATTACCAAGCTATAAAAAATATGAGATCTTGCCATTTGAGACAACATAGATGGACTTTGAGGGTATTATGCTCGGTGAAATAAGTCAGACAGAGAAAGACAAATACCTTATGATCTCACTTACATGTGGAATCTAAAAAACAAAACAAATGAATAAACAACAACAACAACAAAGTAGAATCAGACCTATAAATACAGAGAACAAACTGATGGTTGCCAGAGGCGGGGAGGGGATGAGCAAAATGGGTGAAGGGGAGTGGGAGACATAGGCTTCCAGGTATGGAATGATAAGTCATGGGAATAAAAGGTACAGCACAGGGAATATGGCTAATGGTATTGCTATAGTGTTGTATGGTGACAGATGGGAACTACACTTGGGGTGAGCACAGCATAACACACACAGTTGTGTAATCACTATGCTATAACACCTAAAACTAATGCAACATCATGCATCATCTATACTCAAAAATAAAAAAAGCCAATTTTACTATATGCAAGTTAAAAGACAAAATTAAAAATAATAACCATATATTTAATGCTTGCTGTATGCCAAGCACCGTCTTTTAAGACATAGTTGTGTATAATCTTTAGAACAACCTAATGAATTAGATCATTCATCTCTATTTCACAGGTGATAAAGATTCTATAGCTGAATGCCTTACTAAAGCTTAGTAAATGCTTTACTAAAGTTCACAACAGAATATAACCAAGATCTTTCTGATTCCAAAATCTTATTTTCTATGTGATGGTATTTATTTACTCAGAAGCGGTGGTCCACATCTAAAATAGGGGGAAAAATTAAGCTTACACAAATTAGAAAACACAGTGCAACAAAGACATTTTAACATAACAAGTATGTTTTCTACTAAATTATTTTTATTTATTTTGCTGTCCTTTGTTTAAATACTAAGTTTCTATGGAATACTAGCCATGTAGGAAGTATCTATTTATTCACTTAACAAATATTTACTGAATTCATATGCAAAACATACTGTGCACTATGGTAGATTAAAAAATGAATCAGATACAGATCATGTTCTCAAGCTGTTTATGATCTACAATGGGAATTAGAACATATCTATAGAAAATGTTAAGTGTCTATTCTGATCATATTCCCATGTGTAATATACCACACCAAACATGGGCATTTTTAGTGAATTAAAACAAAAATGTATAATTCTCCCTGACAGTGATGATTATGAACTAAGATCAGCTGGGTGGTTCTCCCTTGGGATCTGTGATGTCATTTGCAATCTGTCATCAGCTGGGCTGGAGATATCTGAAGGTTACAGTCAATTGGATTTTCAAGATGCATCACCCATATGGTTACCAATTGATTCTGGCTGTTGGCAGGGAGCGCAGCAGGGCTATCAATAGAAATGCCTACACATGGCCTCTCCATGTTTCTTAAGCCTCTCCAACATGGCAGCCGGATTCCAAGTGGGGGTATCTAAGAGTGAATGTTCCAAGAGACCTGGGTGTAGCTACAAGATTCCTTAAGACCCACCTTTGGAAATAACAAAGAATCATTTCTTGTACATTCTATTGGTCAAAATTCTGAGCCAGCCCAGACTCAAGTGGAGGGGACTGAATGGGGTTGTGAATATAGAGGTGTGGCTCATTTTCAGACTATTTTTATAAACTACTACTGTCTGGTCTTTGGTTCCCAGCAATCTACATCCTTTATACATGCTAAATCTACTCATATCCCACATAAGACCTGCAAAGTCTCATCCAATCCTGCATTGGCTCAAGCTTGAAGTTGAGGAGTTTATCATTTAAATTAGGTCCAGGTACAACATAGTCTGTTTGATTGTAAGTCCTGTGAACTAAAGACACAAGTTATTTGTCTCCCCAACCAATAACTTCATTTGACATAAAATGGTGACAAGTATGAGATACCCATAGTAGAAACTTGCATTCAAAAAAGGGTGGAAGACAGCATTATTTATCACTGGTGTACAACAATTCTGAAATCCTGATAAGCACACATCACCAATTCCTTGTTTAGGACCCAGTCATGCTCCCTGTGAGTGATCCTCTACTCTTATGAATCACCCTTCATTCTTTTTTATAAATGGCCTGTCTTTGCCGCTGAATAACTTTCTCAGCAAGCTTCTGCCTTTAAGCTGGAGCCTTACAGGCTGTTTTCATTTTAAACTTTCTGTCCCTTCCAAGCGGGTGGTGCTTCTGCCAATACAGTTTTCTTAAAACTTTGTGAGTTTTTTATGAATCTTACTGAAATTCAGTCTAGGGGGGAAAACACTACCTACAAAATTTCTTCAAAATAGTTTGTTTTCTACCTTTGGCTGAGAATCCCTTAAGATTCTTTTAAGGCGTGCATTAAACACTTTTGATGTGTTTGAAAGGAACTTGTAGCCACACCCTTGGGGTTATAATTTACTGGCAATGCCCTGGATTTGATATATGCCCTAAGGCATTTCTTACTTTGAGAATCTTCTTTCTTTACAACCAGAAAGACAAGATGAAAAATAATTCTACTTTTAACCCAGCAAGTCCTAAATCCTTTATATTTTCTACAAAGTGTGTTAGAAAACTGAGTAGAATTCATTTTAGCTCATCTCTTCTATATTCATACCTTATCATCTCTGGCTAAAAGAAACCAGTTGGCATTTTCAACATATGCTGGAAAGTCTCCTTACCCAAAACTACCAGCTGTTAGGTATATTTTCCATTTGCAATGCCACTGAATAAAAAAGATCTCCCCATTGCCTCCAATAACATTTTTCTCACTGTCTTTCAAGAGTTCACTGTCTCCTGAAGGACTTTGTAATTTCCACCTACCACTAAGATTTTGGGTTGTTTGTTGCTACAGCACAGTCTAGACTCTCTTGGATGCTACACCCACATCATCTCATTTGATTTTCACAAGATGCTTATCAACAAAGATGTGTCTTTTTGTTTTTTCAATTTATTTAAGAGAGAGAGAGCAAGAACAGGAGGAAGGGCAGAGGGAGGGGGAGAAACAGACTTCTCACTGAGCAGTGAGCCTGATGTGAGGCTTGATCCCAGGACCCTGAGATCATGACCTGAGCCAAAGGCAGATGATTAACTGACTGAGCCACCCAGATGCCCCAAAAGATGTGTTTCTTATCATAGTATATATCTAATCAAGAGGTGGTTGGGGCTCTGCCAACATCGCTGTGGTCCTCTATATCTGGAAGAGCCAGTATCTGGAATATTGCTGGCATGTGGCAGAAGGAAAAGAAATTCTATAGGATTGTACACAGGCAGTTAATGCTCAGCACAGAAGAGACACAGGTCACTTCCACTCACAAGTCATTAACTAAAGAAAGTGAGTTGCGCATATTGAGTTCAACAAGGTAGGGAAGTACAATCCTATCTCATACTCAGAAGGAGAAAGAGAAATATTTGTGACCAACCCAAAGGACTACCACCTCATGGAAAAGCTCCCAATATAGTTCTTGTCATAAAGTGGATACTCAACTAATAATAGCTATTACAGCCATTATTATTATGGTTACTGCATCTGCTATGGTCTACTCTTAGGCATGTGTACTGCTGGCCATCTGTCCACCTGTAGCCTTGTGATACGACAAAATAAATGGAACTGGTGTCTGAGTCTGAAGTTGGTCATTTACCAGCCACATAAAAGTGGGCAAATCATTTGATTTCTATGTACCTCCATTTAAAATTTATTTTGCTGATCTTTGAAAGCATGGTACAAAGGTAGGTCAATCCATAACAGACTGAGTCATGCATCAACCTTGAAACTCCGCCTAATTTTTTATCTTATTCTCCCCACTGTAACTATTGCCTCCATTGGAATTCTGTGGTAAATTAATTCTTAACCCTTTCAAAAAACAAAAACTGCTCCCTGGAATGCCTGTTTCCGTAAGTCTCTGAACAATTTCCCGAATACCACCCAGTGCAAATTACCTCCTTCCACGCTCTCTTCCACTGTGCTCTCAAGGTTAGTCCTTTCTACTGTTCCTGAAATGATTCTCTAAAATGTATCCTTTCATTGTGAGTAAATTTCTCAATAATCTTGACGTGGTACAGGTTCCTAGCTGATGCACTTTAGGTCCTTCTTGACTTCGGCACCTGATACAGCTTTCCTGTCCAAGGCACCTCAGGCATCATCCCTTTTCACATCAATGTTCTTACCACTTCTACTAGTACCATGACAATACAGCTCCTTGCAAAACTCCATCTACTTCAATTTAACTTATTTACTTTCATCTTCATTCAATTCAAGACCATGTCATCAACCTTCCTGTCAAAGTACCAACAAAGCCACTTAAAATTACAACTCTGTTATGAAAGATAAATGTATTCTGCTGTAATTGTGTATAATAAAGGAATTGACCTAGTTAGAGAGGTCAAAGGAGTGTTTCCTGGTGAAAGCATGATTAAGCAAAAATCAGAAGAAAAAGTGAGATAAAAAGTATGCCTTGCTATTATTTAGTGTTGTTCCAATTCCCTTATCTCAATTCCTCGTTTCCATTTGTTCACAGTCACATGTTACCTTCTAATAAATCCATGCTTTTATTTCAAACTCCAAACTCTAAACTTCTCTATATACCTGCCACTTGCTTCCCTGCCAAAAATTGGCTTCGACTGTTAATGATGTCGTGTTACATGCTAGAATGTCCCAACAGGTTGATTTCCCTGCCAATCTCCAAATTCTTCAACCTGTCTAATGTGCCCAATTACTCTTTATTATGCCAGCCGATCTCTTCACAGTAAGTAAGTCTAAAATTACCTTTTTAAAAATCTGTTTATCCTATTTAATATGGAATCAATAGCATCTAGAATACTTCCTGGCATTAAGTATGTAATCAATAAATACCTGCTAAATGAATGAATGCATGAATGTTCTTTCCTTATTTCTTTCACAGAGAAAGTGGAGACACTGTGATGTAAGCCATCTCCTCTCAACCAGGTAACTCAGTTCTTTTTTTAATCACTTGTTATGTCTCCTTTGCATTCCCTACAGCATTTGTGCCTAGAAATATTCATGCCACTCTCCCTTTCACTAGATGACTTCTTAATTTGCTAAGATCCAAATGAGCTCCTTCAAATTCCTTTCAGTTTTGCTTTCCTCATTTTTCCAGAGTCAGTCTTGTTTGAGCCATTCTCTTTAGCGGACTCCAATTTGATATAATGACCTCAACTTCCACTCATTCATTTATTAGCTCATTTATCAAAAATGTTTTGATGTTCCTTTGTCTGAAACAACAGGGATTACGCCTGCCATGAAGAGGCTCATGAAAGGGTCATGTTCTGTGGTAACTGCATGTCCAATGCCCTGCACGGTCTGTCTGGTATCTCTTTCTCTAGATGCACAGCTCCCATTTTTGTCCTATGGCCTAGACCATGTGGTGGTATCCATGCACTGTCCAACAGAGCTTTCTAAGTGGATGAAAATATTTTCTTCTGGCACTATCCACTACAAAAGCAAGGCTGGTGACACTGAGAACTGAACTTTAAATTTTATTTAATATTAATTTAAATTTAGATTTAAATTTAAATACACATGTGAATCACTACTCTATTGGATAGCACATCTCTAGCCACGCTGGTGTTTTGTCCGTTCTATTAGCAAGTTATTTCCCTTCTCAGGATCTTTACACATGCCATTTTCTCTGCCTCGGAGGGCCTCCTGTTTGCCCCAGCACTCTCTTATGAAACTGTTCACGTGGTACTCATTTCTCTTCCATTAGAGTTTGGTTTAAGGGCGCTCTCCTCTTCTTCCTGACCTTCCCATCTGAAGCAGACATCTCTTCACTCCCTGACCCCTTAGACTATCTATCTCTTCCTCTGCTTGCTGTTTCCTTCAGAGCACTTACTAAAATTGAAAGTATTTCACTGATTCATCTGCTTTCTTGTTTATGTCTCCCCTATCAGAATGTAAGCTTAATGAAGGCAGAGATTATGCAAATCCTGTAAATCCTTGGGATTCCACAGACTTAAACAGTGTCTGTTTTATAGTAGACATTTCTAAGTAATTTTGGATTATCGAGTGAGCAAATGATGTCTATACTTTTAGCATGTATCAAGGATGTGGGAGTACTGAAGTAGTGAAAAAAAAATCTCCTGAAGACAGAAGTAGGGATGGAGTTCAGTGAAGATTTTTATGAGCTAAGTGGAAAAAGCAGTGAAGAAAATTCTAAGCAGGAGAAGCATTCTGTGTAAAAGCACAGAGGCATGAAAAGCATGACCTGTGTGGGAACGGTGAGAAATCACATATGACTGAAGTGTTTCACTGTTTCTTCACTTGAGACAGTCCTCTCCTTCTCAGGAAAAAGAATTATTCTTTTCCAAGAGAAATTCTTCCACCAGTGTTCTTGGTCTGGTACTTTTGCCATTGCCTTGTGGAGCACATCTCATCAATTATCCTTTTATATTTGCTCAATTTCTTTATTTCCGATGACTTTCTGGGCTGCCTAACACATATGCTTGGGTAACATTCATGGTAGGGGGGAAAAATGGCGCCTTTCCATTCAATCCATAGAGTGCCTTAGAACTTCTACATTCTTTTCCACTATGCCTACTGCCTCGACTTGCTCACCCCTTGGTCATGTCTTTTGTCCCACCACTTGATTAAACTGCTTTTCTGAAGACAGTACATCTCTGATCATTTTTCTTCCTTGACAAAAACTTTGAATAGCCTTTTAGAGTCAGATGGATAAAGGGTGAACTTTTAAGCTGTGAATGTAAATCACACTCCACTCTCGCTCCTGGCTTTGTCTTTCAAAATATTTTTGAAACTATTACACCATAATGTAGTTGAAATGGACTATTTAGTAATATCCTTTCTATAACTGGCAAGCTTGGCTGTCACCACATTTGAGAAGTCATTCCTGACCTTCCTAGAGCAAGCTTTTTAATGGCAAGAACTATCTCCCTGCTTGTCATTGTATCTCCAGCACCTAGTATGAGGTCAGCCATATGGTGGGTACTTGACATGGTGAATGAGTAGATGATGCACTGGATTTAGAGCTCAATTTTTGGTTCTCAGGGAAATTTCCCCTGTGCATGCCTAAATCTCAGAGTCTGGGTGCCCTCAGTAATATTGCAGGGGGAAAATGTGTCATTTATTACATTCTCTAAATGAGAAGGAGCACATAGTTTTGAATAAATGAGTGAATAAATGAGAAATGAGTGAGAAAATAAAGGTGTAACCACCCTCAAATATGCTTTGTTCACATTAATAGGCAGTTTGTATTTGACTGTAGTGAACATCAGTAGAGAAAATAAAAAAAAATAAAGAAAAACATGGCAGCCTCCATATTTGTAACTTAAAATTTATTTCAGATTCTCTCCTACCTTAATTAAATAAGTATGCATGGCTTAAGGACTCGATTTAGGCTGACTCCCGTGTTAGGTACCATGGATAACAAAAGAAAAAGGGAACATTAATTTAATGACGGTTGTAGCTTTTGATCTAAACTCGAACGAAACTGAATACACGTAAAGGGCCATCTCATGGACATCTGAGTTTTAACAACACTCCTCACTGCAATTTGTCATGATATCATTTGATACCTTTAATTAATAATTTATCTCAATTGCTTTTTTTTTTTCCGATTAAAGATACTTTAAACTTCACTGGCATAAAAATCTATCATACAGGTTACTGCTACTCCCTCTTCTCGTGTTTTTTAAAAAAACTAATGGCCTTATTTATTACAGTTTTCTTGTATGAAAATTATTGTCCTGGGTTGCAGGTTTGCTTTCTCCATCTTTTTTTGTAAAAATTTGTGTAGAAGTCCCTCCTTTCCCTACTGCTTATTTCAAATGTTTCCTCTGACACACACTATCATTTGCTTATAATTATCATTCATCCATCTTCCTCAGTATACTGAAAGGAGGAACCAGAGAATTCTGCGTAGAGCAGACGTTCTCTTTTTTGGCCTTTTCATATGGGAAAGTCATAAATGGAATCAGAGAATTTATGAGAATTTGTTCTAATCAACTGAAGAATGCCCTTTGAATACAGTTTTGCAGCAAAATAATAAAAATAATAATAATAATGGTAGATCCATAAAAATTTGGTATAAAACTCCATAGCAAATTTTACAGAACAGTAATTCTACAGTTAAAGATGAGTACCGATGGATACCATCACGAAACTTTTATATCATGGGTATTGCTGACCTGGCAAAAAACAGAACTTACTAACTTGTTCACTCTTTCTCTGGGCAATTAAACACCATACTGCTACGTTTAAGGAGCTGAAACTGTCCTCAATGGTCAAATATTCTGTAAATGGCCACTGGGTCTCGAAAGCAGCCACATTTGATCAGCTGTCTGTTCCTAACTGTTTCTATAATTTTGGAAGCAATGCGTAAGAAGTCCTGATGGCAATCCAGGCTGGGATCTTGCATCTTTCATTTATTTCCTCAAGTCTAGGAGAGAGATGGGTAGGAATTTAAGACTAGGATTATATGATTAATACCTCATTTTCAATACACCTGCTATTTTTTCCGAAAGGCTGCTGTGTTTGCAGTGAAGACAGAGGTGGGGGTGGGGATTCGAAGGGGGTGGGGAGGTTACAAATGCTACTGAAGGAATGCAAAGAGAAGGAAGGAATTCATCCTTTAGGATTCCAAATAGATTGCATAATAAATCAATTTTCTTACAAGCCCGGCTAGTACCCTGAAGGAATATTTTCTAAATTTCTTTAATCTTCTTTAAGTAATCACAGTTTAAGCCTGGAGGGTTTCTCTCAGTGTGTAGGGAAGACTCTAATACAACCCAGGGCAGCAAGGCCAAGGGGCATTCTACTGTTTGGCAAACGTATGTGGTGAGAGGAGGAGGGAGTGGTCAGACTTGTGACTGCTAATTCCCTCCAAGGACTTCAGTTCAGAGTTATTGTGCCTGTGTGTATGTGTGTGTGTGTGTGTGTGTGTCAAGTTGGGAGGAGAGCAAAAGGGGACGGTAACTCAGTGGGAGAGGAGAATGGAAAGCTCTTGTCCTGACTCCCCATCTGGGACTCTGGCTAGCTTGAAGCTGACCTAATATGAATATGGTCTTTCGTTTTCACGAGGTGCCTGTGTTTCTTGTGTGAATAAAAGGAACCCGATATGAGTCTACCTGGAGTGCTTGCCAGGGGGCACATGAGGAAGAGATGAAATGGCTCTTCAGAGAGGCGACAGGGCATTCAATCCAGAAAGAGGCTGAATTGTGTACCACAGAGTCCCTGAGATGAGCTAAACTCAGGCCAAGCCAGCCAGTGAGGGCCAGCTTCAACCAAGCTGAGAGAGGCCATTACCTTAGATTACTTCAGGCAACAATTAACAGACACACATGCTGGTTGGTAGGCAGTGCACAGATGGAGAGGGATGCCTGTGTGGGACTAAAGGAGCCTGCAAACATCCCATCCAAGAACCTTTTCACCTCTACCGTGAGATTGCGCTTAAACATCATTTTGAAGAACTTCTGGGTTTGGGGGTAGAGTGTTTCAGAGGTAAGAGATACCAAGTAATATGCAATCAAAGGAACATTTTCCATATGACTAGGCTAAGGTTAAGGTGCTACATATGTTTTGCATTGTAGAATCACTCACATTCGTTACCCCATTACACATGTATGACTCAATATATATGAATACATGTTATTACATGTGTTTTAAGACTTTTCTCTTAGAAGATTATACGACAATTTTGCCAAGTGGGTAGGTAAAACACAATCATCAAAACTGGAGGACTTTTGAGAGAAAAGGGTACTATTAATAATTACTCCAGCACAACAGGCAAAAACCAAACCATCCCATGCCATCTGGGACACATCCTACAGAAAAAGCTGAATTCTGTTTAGGATGAGAATTTTTTTCTTTGGGCTGGGGAGAGAAGATAGAGAAACCTTTTACTTAATATATACATTTGTTTATAAAATTGATATTTCCTTGGGCCTAACTTAGCTAAGAGTTTACACATATCAGAAATAAATTGTTCTATTTAAGAAATAAACATAAGTTCAGTGGATGTAAGTTGGTTAAAAGTGGAGATGAAGAAGAATTCTTTGATGGAAACAGATACTTGAGAAAACAGCAGTAATTTAGCCCCTTAAAAACTAGATTTGAGTGGGGAGGGACACGGTTGGCCAGAGATTTACAGTGGAAGGATAGTTATAGCTGATACGGATTTTAAACTTCACCTGAACTTTGCCATGCTACTATATCTATCCATATCCAGCATTCCCCAACCTCTGTAAAATCTGGAGTGTCCTTAGGTTATTGTTTTGGTGGGTGTAAGAGAGGGAATGAAGACACAGGAGCTGTCTACATTAAGGGGTGAAGCTGATGCAGCATGAAAATCATTCATGAAACCTAAGAACTAAGACTCAGTGAAAACTGAAAACCCACCAGAAGCAAGACATTAGAGAAAGAGGCAACCTGAAGAATGTAAACTCCTGAATTTAGGAGCTATCTATGGGGACAATGGGTGGATATGGGTTTCTACTAGTAAAATTAGGGTACCAGCAAACCTACCAAAATATTCAAGAAAAAGTGGTTCTCCTAAGCCTGGGAACCTAGAAATTACTAGCCTGTAGAAATCTAGGTTAAACACATTTTACCCAATTTTATACAATTAAAATAGAATTTTAGTGATCAGCCAGTAACATTTGTTAAGTAAGTCATTCCAAACAGACTGTTACACTCTAGGCAATGAACGTCTTGAACTCACAAACTTAGTTAATTCCATGGAATAAAATAAGATAAGGAAAGACATTCACAACGGCATTTTTCTATGACTGTTGAAATGGTCTTTCCTTGTCATGTGTTAACTATAAATAAATAATACCAATTCTCCACTCTCAAATTGTTTTTATTATTATTAAAGTAACTACAACTTAGAGACAGTGGCATAGATTTATGCACACTCGTTATTTAAAGTTCATGAAATGCCTTCAGCTTCCTGGAGAACATGCAACAAATATGTATAAAATAATAATAAAATAATAATATGCCCAAGGATAAACTGTGTTCCTATGTTTTCATACTGTGAGCATCATGGGCATTTTACAGCACAGGTTGTTTATAAATGAGGCCCCCAGCTGCTACTGAGAGACTCCGGCAGAAAATGGGAGTAAACAGAGGATAATAATCCTGATTATAATAGGAAGCTGTTTCTATAGTGACCCAGGGTGAGTTGCATTCTCCCTAGGAGTAAACTGCTCAGTCAGTAGCTCCTGCGAAGTACCATGTGGTAAATTACCTCCTTCCAGGTACTAAATGATACCTTGATGCCTTGGAAAAATTAATGGGTGAGTGGTTTACTTTGAGAGCATTTTATTCCCTCTGAGTCAACATAGGATTCTGCCCAATTAAGTTTTGGAGGGCAGAATTTGCCCTAGAAAGAGCAGTTTAAAGGTTTAGAGTTATGGAAGCAATATAAAAACTAGTCCCCGATGTATATAGTAAAGATAGGACTTCTCACCATGGTAAGACTTTCATTATCAGCAGAGTTAGTACATTTCCCTCAGTGGCCAAATGAAGGGGAAAGAAGGGCTGGGAGTTACCATTAAAATATGAAATACAGTAACTTTTTCTTTTTACAATTTATTTATAGTCAACTATCTCATGGTCACTTCTGAAACATGCCAAGGATTGGGCTGATTATAGAGTCTCATACAATTCAGACTGCTGCCACATTAGGTAAATAAAAGTCACTGTTTTCTTTAGAAATATGTTTTCTACATTTAATGGATTATAGAGTCACTGAGACAACAGAAAACTCAAATAGGCTGGAGGCATTATTGGATTTTGAACTAAACTTTTTTTTAAATAGAGAAGGCCAAAATGCCATTTTGTTCAGCTTTATCTAATTATTTCTCAAGCTCTGTTCTACAGTCAGTTAAATTAAATTAACAAAATTAAATTAATGAATTTTTGAGAAGGGTTTTCTTTAGAGAATCAGATATTATTGTGGTTATTTAAACAAAATACCTTTTTTATATAGCAAAACTGCTTAAAGTGTCTTTGAATCTAGTATAAGGATAAATTATCAAGTAAGCATTCTAGCAGCAATTATTTTTGGTTGACTTACTAGGTGATACTAACATTATCACATTTATAAAGCACTTTTATTTTCTGAGAAGTTATGAATCTTTTTCTCCAACTGTTATCAAAAGGCATCCATGAACTAGGGAGAAGTGTTGGAAATTCACTTTTTTACAAAGTGAGGTTCTAGGGGTGGAAGCCCAACAAGAACTTTCTCTGACTTCCTACTCCTCCAACGAAGCCTTTCTTCACAACTGTCAAAGTACACTAAAAAGATGAAAATCTCATCCCATGAAACTTGTAGACATGGAAATGGTTGGAAATAAATATAAGCACACACATTTGTTTTTATTAAAATGAAGACTGAGGGCGCCTGGTGGCTCAGTCGGTTAAGCATCTGCCTTCGGCTCAGGTCATGATCCCAGAGTCCTGGGATCGAGCCCCGCGTCGGGCTCCCTGCTCAGTGGGGAGTCTGCTTCTCCCTCTCCTCTGCTTGCCGCTCCCCCTGCTTGTGCTCTCTTTCTCTTCTGCTCTCTCTCAAATAAATAAATAAAATCTTTAAAAAATTAAAAAAAATAAAATGAGGATTGAGAAACAAATGACACAAAGGGTAATTTTAATATTCAGAGTCAGATTGCTTGGATCTAACTCCTGTGGCAGCCACTTAATAGCCGTGGAGCAACCCCTGTGAACTTCAGATTCTTGTCTGTAAGATGAGAATCATCATCATACCTACCTGGTGCAGCTGTCCCACTCATTAGGATATTTTAGCTAATTTAAGCACTTTGCACATTGCCGAGTGATGACAACCCTCAAAAAATGTTACATATTATTATCATATTGTTATCGTCATTATCATTATTATTTTAGTTTTGTGGCCAGCACTGGTCAATGTTGTGCAGGGTGTAAACAAACGACATGGAATACATGGGTTTTGCTACTTTAAGAGATTACATGGAAATGTGGAAGAATATATTAACAAAATAAGCAGGAAATGATGATATGTTGTCAAATATAAGATAATGTAGTATAGACAATAAGTGCTATAGACAATACATTTGAGATCTATCAGTGTCAGAATCCAGTTTTCATTTTTGTCACTGAGCACATCTTATCTAAACATATTACTTTGTTCAATAAGCACACCCTTATGGACCAGACACTTCCATTCAGAAGTGGACAAAACTGATAGAGTTCTTCCCCTCCTGGAAGGGGAACACCAAAGAGTGTTAAAGACAGACATCTAGCATATAACTACAAATTAAAAAAATGAATAAATAAATAGACTTTGATAACTGTGTTGTGGGAAATGGACAGTGGGGCTCATTTAGATTGGAGGAGCAAGCAAGGCCTCTTAAAAGAAATGACATATAAAGTGATACCTGAAGAATAAGCTAAACTTGCCCACGGGAAGTGTCTAGGGAGAGGAGGCTCCAAGGTAGTAATGGGCCTGGTGGGTTTAAAGAATGAAGAGAAGGGAACTGAACCTAAGATTCTGCTTCAAATTGCTTATCGTGGCTTAGGGAGAAAGAATTTATAATAAACAGGGCAGCCCCAAGTAGTGTGTGATGGAATTGTGGTTGGAAAGATAGCTACATCAACAGCTCTCCACTGGCTAAAGCAAAGCACTGCTGAGTGTTGGGAAATGTGTGAGTGTATTTTGTGCTTAGTAAGTGATAGAAGAGGAACATTCTGGGTACAGGGTGCAGCAGCAGTGAAGTCAAGGGCATTAGACACAGACTGATGTCTCAGGAGCTTGGGCTGGGAGTAGGGAGATGGAGAATGCCAAGGCAATAAAACTGAGAATATGGGCAGGACAGAATTTTGAAGCCACACTGTGGCGTTGGTAGTTTTTCCAGAGGCAAGGGAGAACCACTGCATTATTTTAAGCAGTGAAGCGCCATCATCAGATTCTGGTTTCTGAAAGTTTGCAACACATCAAATTTCTGGGCATGGGATTCAGGGATCTGCAGTTTTATTAAGCATGCCAAGTGAATCTTGTGGGCTACTAAATGTTAAGAGTTACTGTTGTTCAAATTAGTCTTAAGAATTTTGATAATTAAAAATAAAAAGGAGAATTCCTCATGCAGAGGAACACAAGGGAACTTTTCGGGGTGTTAGGAATGTTCGATATAGTGATTGTGGTTGGAATTACACAACTGTACACATTTGGTAAAATGCATCAAAATGTACACTTGTAATTGGAAAATTTTATTGCTTACAAATGATATCTTGATAAAGCTGTTTTGTTTTCAAAGGACAGTGGACTTGGCAAATAGCAAGATAGGTTACCATTCAAAAGAGGAATGTCATTGATATAAGAGTCACAAAACTGCAAAGGGATGAACAAGGAAGGCAGCAGTAGAAACATCGAATACTTATTTGAGAAGTAAGGTGATAATGAGAAAGAAAGAGACGGGGATGGGAAGGCAGGACAGTAGCTTGACAGAGTAAGATGACTGGAGAAAAATTCTCCAGATCACATATGTAGGTAGAAGAGGTGAAACCAGCAGAGAAGAGGAGAACTATGATGTAAGGAAGAAAGGAATTACTAGGGGAGTTAGAGTGAATGGGATTAAGAGAAAAACTTGCAGAATTAGTCTAATCAATGAGAATCAGTCGAAGAAGTCTAATCACTTTTCTCGTCAATAATTGAAACAAAGAAAGCAATAATGTCATCTGCTTGTCACCACTTTCCCAAGTGCCGCTTTTCTCAATAACGTAGGAAACCAAGTTTACAGTTACCCTGCATTCATGTGGACTACTGCTTTGTCCACTACTATGACACAATTAAGTCTCTTCACTTGTTTCTGCAAAGAATCTTTCAATAAGCTCATGGAAGTTAGAGTTTTACTGAATGCCTTGTCTTTGATACGGCGATCATGAGCAATGTTCAAATCTATTCATAATGAAATTCCCCAGACAACGTTGTGTTGCTTTCCCAAATCTGGGAAAACAGGGGCTACTATCTTGCAGTAGACAGACCTGGATTTGAATCCAGGCTCCACTTCTTACCAGTTACAGGCCTTTTTGAACTTTTGTTTGTGGGATTTTATCTTATTTATTTATCTTAAAAATTTATTTATTTTAGAGCGAGAAAGAGAGCGAGCACACACAGAGGGAGGGCCAGAGGGAGACAGAGAGAAGCAGACTCCCCACTGAGATGGGAGCTTGTGGCGGGGCTAGATCTCAGGACTCTGAGATCATGACCTGAGACGAAATCAAGAGTCCGACGCTCAGCTGACTGAGCCACTGAGGTGCCCCTGCTTGTGGGATTTTAAATAGTTAGCATAGGTGGACTACATTCCCAGATAAACATTCAATAAACAATATCTGTAATGATGATGAAGAGGCAGCTGCAGCAGCCCCCGCCTAGCCCAGTAGCTGACAGGTTGTAGGTTCTCAAATTATAGCCCATTAATTATTAGCATCAGTATAGCATAGTATTACTTAAATATAAAGCAAAGGTTTTTATGCTAAAATATGTTCATACAAAGAAAAAGATAAAAAGTGAGTATGTAGAGGAAAGTTAAGAGAGTGAATCCTATGAGTTCGCATGATAAGAATTTTTTTTCCTTTTTTTAAAGATTTATTTACTTGAGAGAGAGAGAAAGAGCAAGTGTGTGAGCCTAGGGAGAAGGGGGAGGGAGAGGGAGAGAGAAGCAGGCTCCCCGCTGAGCTCATAGCCCCACACAGGGATGGATCTCAGGACCCTGAGATCATGACCTGAGCCGAAATCAAAAGTCAGACACTTAACTGACTCAGTCACCCAGGTGCCCCTCCTTTTTCTTTTTATTGTATCTGTATGAGAATATGGATGTTAGCAAACTTATTGTGTTAATCACTTCACAATATATGTGGATCAGACCAGCATACTGTATGCCTTAAACTTATACAGTGATATATGTCAATTACTTCCCAATGAAACTGTAAAAAAAAAAAAAGTGAGTATGAGAGAACAAAGATGTGTTTTTCCATCTCTTTAAATTTGCAAACTTAAAGGCACTAGGGATAAAACTCACATTAGAAACAGGGCCATAATCACAGTACTCTGTTCATTTCCAGAAAGATATACTGGAGTCATTAGGAAACTGAGATCAGAAGATAATGTGCCATGCTAATTCCATGACTAGGACATTAAAAGTAAACCTTCCACAAGGACTCTTGACCCTAGAAAAGTATAAATGTGGATTGTTCTCTGGATTGGCACAAATATAAAACCCCAGGATTCTCTGGGGGGATGTGTTTTTTATAAAATAATAACAGAGAAGAAAAGTTTTGGTATTTAAAGAACACTTCATAACAGAATCCATACTTTTAAGGAATCTACAGCTAAGAGAGTGCACAATAAAGGCACACGATGCTGTTTAACACAAGCAGAAGTTTACCTATAAATACCACTTAGGACAGAGGCCAGCACATCTTTGCAAGAAGTACTTTCTGTCAAAATCTCAATTAGTCACTGCCATTGTTCAAAGAATTAAATGTCTTAGATGTCTCACTAATAAGGTGGATGTGCCATGCTTTTATTTCTAACACTAAGCGATGGCCAGCTAAAGGCAGGTTAGCATCATCTAGCATAGAGAAGCATGCATATGGTCGTTTCTACCTTCCCTTGTTTTTCTTCATGGTTGAAACCAACTCTTAACTGTTTATTAAGGCACTAATTGATTCAAAGATGTTATGCAGTATTCCCTAAATAATCACTGGTATGATATTATATTTTAAAATTTTTTCCTTCCATTTTTGATGCATGGTTCAGAAATACAAATTCATCACATTTTAGGTGTACTGTGAAAATAAAGTTGCAAATTCTTATTTTCTTGACAAATGCGATTTCTAGTATATTCAGATTTCTACTGTATTTTTTTGTTTTTTGTTTTTTTTTATATTCCAGCTTTCCCCTCTATTTTTGTTTAAAAATTCTAACACAGAATTTCATGCCAGAAAAATTTTTTTTTCTCCTGAAGCTGGAAGAAATCATTTCAAGTTTCAAGACTGTGAAAATTGACTATGCCTGACTTTTTCCAAATTGTCTCGTAATGCTTTTTGCCAGGCAGATTCTAGGACCAGTTAGTTTATGATCAAAACTTACAGATGGTACTTACAGAAGACTAGCCAGTAGGGCATTTTTCAAGAATGTCAAGATCAAAAACTATAATTAAAGGTTATTTTGGGAAAAGCCAGCGTCCCCATCACTAACTCCGCAGGGGGAAAAAAAAAGAAGAAACGATTTTGTGACAAAGTAATTGCTGACAAAAACACTGTAACCCAATATGTCATTTGAAAACAATTGAATTTCTGGTCTTTTCATTGGGGAACTTTAGCTTTCAAAGTGATAGTTAGGGTTATAGTGTATAATGCTGACTTTTCCTTAAGATCATAGGTTATTTCACAGCTGTCATAGTTACATAGCCATCTTCCCTGTCACCAGTTCCTGTAGCTCATCCTTGCTGGTGGTTATCTTTATGCCAAATCCTTATAACGTTTAATCACCACCAGGTCGAGGTCACATGAGGTAAGCCTGTGATGAAATTTTTACCTCTTAATGTGCAAGGGAAAATTTTATGCACTGAGGCAAAAGCAGGAAAATAATGAATATCTATAGTTTAATTTCCATGCATCACTGCTTGTGGCAGTGAAATAAATACCAGGGTGAAGTAATAGCGTAGTTAGAGGGGTGGGCTAGAGGTTTAAAGAGGAGAATTAATATCCATGATTAAAATCGCATGTATCATTGCCAAGGGCTGTGAAAGTATGTCAGTTGCATGACTATGTCTGTTTCAGTGCCAGAGAAGGAACATTTAAAATTTAATAATAATTGCTCTGTTTTCTTGCATAAAACAAAGCAAAATCTTTAGTCCAAAGTCTTACTGTTACTAAATGAATGCCATGGATATGTGTTTTTGAAAATGATCAACTTTAATCGTACATATATTTTTAGGTCCTGATAAGTAGTTTTTCCATCTCTTTTTTATTTAAAAAACACTGCCTGGGTGGCTCAGTCGGTTAAGCATCTGCCTTCGGCTCGGGTCATGATCCCGGAGTCCTGGGATTGAGCCCCACGTCGGGCTCCCTGCTCAGCGGGAAGCCTGCTTCTCCCTCTCCGACTCCCTCTGCTTGTGTTCCCTCTCTGTCAAATAAATAAATCTTTAAAATAAAATAAAATAAAATAAAAATAAAAAATAAAAAAACAACCTAATGTTGCATATCTACAGGTTCATTTTTTAACTAGGTAACAATTCTATAATTATAATTTAATTAGTCCTTGAATTGATATTTGTAGCTCATTTATATTCCTTGATAATGATGATTTTATAATATCATATTGCTACAAAAAATGGCAAAGCATATTTTCAATATTATTTATTTTAAGTTTAGGTTTTTTGTAACTAATAACCGTGTATACCCTTAAATTGCAACATGTAAAATGTTCACACGACAGACAACTTATTGGGGTAAATTAAGAATATGTGATTCATTTGTACTTAGAATATGTCTGATTTTTATGGTAACTACTACAGAGGACACTGAAAAAGTATTGCTAATATTCACATTCCCTGTATTTCAGAGGTCCTGCTTTTCACTGTGCATTTGAAGTGAAAAATTAGGCTAGTTTGCAACCCTCGAAGAACATTTTTAAAAACCACTTAATGTAGACAGTTACTTTTCCGAGAATTCTTACTTGGTTGTTGTTTTTAAGCCTGTGAATTCACCACAAAGCAGAACTCTCACATGCAAAGGTTTTAAAATATAATGGTTTTTTGGCTAGAGCAGACCTAAGATACACTAATTTTCTAGCTATTAAACAACCAAATCTCTCTCAATTTCTCTCTCTCCTTCTCTCTCTCTCTCTCTCACACACACACACTTTGTACAGATTCTTACTCAGTGTTATGCTTTGGTATTTTGTCCCCTTGAAGGAGATGAGTACTGTACCCTTTGTTTTGCTCAGAATTGAGGAACTAAGTACTTGGTCAGCACTCAGCAAATAATAAGTCATAAAGACAAGTACTGAATCCAATTTGAAACTGTAGGGGAATATTTAAGTGGCCCCAAATGTCTCTGTTCTAGGACTTAATTCCATTTACGGAGGAGCTGCAATTCCAGATTTTTATGTTCATGCAGTAATTCAAATTATTCTCTTTTATTTTTAACGTCTGGATGGGCCAAAGAGATTTTCACACTGACGATTACAGCCATGGCTTTCACCAAGCTGAAAAACAAGCTTTAATGTGATGATCCACACCAGACCAAACCTGATGAGAAATGTAGGGTGTTGCTATGGCAATTCCATTCGTTGGAACTTTTCTCTGTTGGCTTCACTCTGACATTACATTCTAAAAAGAATCCTATGAAAAGGTGCAGTGGCTGTGAAGACAAATGCGAAGCCAAGGAGATGGAACTTTCTCATCTGTCTTTCTCCAAAGGAGAGAATGTCGTCATATTGTAATGCCACCCTAATGTAGTCAGAGGGCTGGCTTAGGAGGTGTCATTCTGAGATTTCATTGAAACCCTGGAGTTTTTCACTTAAGTGGAAAATGGCAATGTCAGGGTTATGAGCAGAATTATAAGGTGGAAGAAGGATGCTTAGATTAAACTGAAAGATGATGAGGGCCTGGCTCCTGAAGGAAGGAAGGAAGACCTGTTTTGTTGTTGGGGGTGGAGGCTGTATTTTTTTTTTTTTTTACTAGAGGTTTGATATATTAAAATGTCACTTAAATCTAAGCATCGACAGTGAATGAATCCCAGGTATATCTCTGATGGGGAGGGAAATTTATTAATTTACCTAATGTCATTTCTTTCCAGATAGACCTTCCTTTCAGGGGTTATAATCAATTCAACTGTTTATAACAACAACCTCAGTTAGAATCTCATTACAGACATTGTGTCAAGCACTTTTTTCCTGTTTAATATCACTTAAACTCTTCACAAACAACCCTCTGAGGTAGATATTATTAGCAGCTGCATTTGCACATGAAGAAAGGGAGATTCAGAGAGAAAATGTGACTGGACGTAGGTCAATCACTTAGAAAGAAAAAAATCAAGAATTTGAACACAGAACCAAGATCTTAATCAGTGTATTATTAAACAGAACTAACTGTGCCAAAATTTGATGGGGGAGGGGATTCCTAAGCAATTTACTAGTCAGTAGGAAAAACTGTATCTTTGACATTACTGTGAATGTCATCCTTTTTCAAGCTAGAAATACAACCAATCAAGTGAGGCTAAGGAGGTGATGTGTCAGGTGATGATGTATCTTCTGCCTTAACCCACTTTGCAGTTTTAACTCAACAACAATAATTTATGGAGATTTAACCAGATGCTGTAAATACAAAAGGACTAAGACACAAGTTCCTGACTCAGAAGAATTTATCAGTTACTGGAAGAACATAGTCAACACGTAAAGTGGGGATTCACCGATTTAGGCGTGAATATAAGTATATTTAGCAGTAAGACAGAGGTTAGGAATTAGTGATCTGATGGCTGATAAGGCCCTCAGACATGTTTAATTTGACCCATCCAGTGTGGTTTTGAACATTTTTACTCAATGTTCACATTTAAAAATTGAAAGATTTCACACAAAATTTGGATTTTCTCGTTAAAAAATTCAAATATCTGTGAACACAGAATTCATATTCCTATTTGACAGTAATTGGCTGGAGCTAATGGGAAGTGTCCACATTAGTAGTAGTGTGCACTCTCCAGTTTTCAAGATTTCCCACCCCTACTTCTCCTGCACACCCAAGTTCAGTGACAGTTGTCATTCCTCATAAAGCTTTTGTCTTTATCTTTCTTATGCCTGTTTATATATGCTACTTTCCTGGCCCGTATAGACTTTTGAGGTTGTGACTTTGCTGTAAGGACACCGAAAGGTATTTGAAATACGTATTAGTAATAGGTAAGAACAAAAAGGCAATTATTCAGGTAGTAGCAGAGTATCTGCTCTTTCCATGTGCCTCTGTGATATTCTGTGGATATACACTTAAAATAGCTAAAGATGAGATCTGGGATATGAATTGAAGTTGCCACGACTACTGAGTGCTTCAGAGGTATGATTTACTGCAAAACTATTTTGGTTTCCCTAAATCTGGATAGGATGTAGGTCACTAAGATGCCTGGTATGGGTGGATGTGTAAACATTTCAGATAAGCAGGCACAATTTATGTGCAAAGAAGATTCCAGTTGGAGAATCAGATTAAGTAGAGGGAAATAAAGTGGAGTAGAGAGCTAGAATGAGGAAATGAGGGAGAGAGAGAGGTAGGGATGAGTGGAGAGACTTTATGAGTTGTGAGGTTATAGCTCCTCAATTCCTTAAGCATTGCCCAGAGTCTTGGCCCTTTCCAGCATTCATCCAGTAGCTTCTGATAAAATGGACTACAAGATTTTTTTTCTTGGTTTTTGCTTTTATCTCTGCCTGGGATGACTTCTTTCTCTGCAAACCTTTAATTCATCTGATATTCTCTTACATTTCAACACTTGGTTCAGGAGTTTCATTTTCTACTAAACTTTTCTGTTGCCCTTTGGAGAAAGGAAATAATGTCTTCCTTTACACTACGAACACCTTGTATAGGCTTCATTTATTAGACTTAATTATATCCCATTGAAATTATGTATTTACATGCTTGTCTTCCCTAGCAGACTTTGAATTCTTGGCAAGGTGTCCATGTTTTACTTATCTTTGTATCTCTATTTCTCAGCATGGTATAATAAATATTTGTTGAATAAGTGAATGAATACATTCTCAAAAAGGAGTCAAATTAAAGTATTTTTTAAAATTTTCTTGACCTACTGACTAATCACATAATCTTAAAGACCCAACATTTCATCAAAATAGCTATTTAACATATGTAATTATTAACCCAATTGACAAAAATTGTGATAACATTTTGAAGTTACATGTATGTGTGTATACACATACACACACACACACACACACACCCATATCTATATATCTGTATCTATAATTAGTTGAACATGTTCTTCATCTGGGGTGCTAAATTAAGACACTCTGGAGAGCATCTGAGTGAAATTTAATTACATAACTAAATAAGCATTTAATTTCATTATAAAATTTACCAAATATACCCCCTCTATCCAGTCACCCACCAAAGCTACCATGTTCTTTTGAAAAATATCATCATTAAAATATTAACTAAAGCAAGGAAAAACAACTGTAAATCTTATCTATGGTACCTGGCCTATATATTTTTTCAGTTTATTGAAATATAATGAAAAAGTGCATGTAAGTGTATAGCGCAACTGAGCACACCTGTATAACTAGTTCCCAGGTAAAAAATAAGATTACCACCAGCTCCCCAAAGCACCTATTTCCTCTCCTGTCCATGGCCCTCTTGTTAACCACATTCCAGACTTCTAAAAGCATAGATTAGTTTTTGCCTGTTTTTAATAATTGGAATGTTTGCTACATTTAAAACTTACGCTCACATAATGCATACATTATAAAAAAGCATCTATTCTTAACCCTGCAGAGTTACAAAGGTGGAAAAGACATTCCAGAAACTTTATCTGGTAGAGGAGGTAACACATAACAAAATACCTATGGACACACAGTACGTAGTAAATGAGTTCTGAGTGATAGCAGAGTCTTAAAAAAGGAATCTCTCATCTGGCTTCATACAAAGTGTGGAATCACTATTGAGGTTCTGAAAAAGGCATGATTTTAATAATAGGCTTCTTTCAGGTTGGCAGAAACAAAGCTACTTTACATCTGTTGTGACAAATTTATCTCATGGATAGATGCAGAGCTACATAATCTTCTCTCTGATGGAAGCCTCTGAGATCATATTAAAGATGGGTTGAAGGAGCAAAGCTGGGCAGTAGCCAGGATGGCAAAGCACCCTTGGGTTACTCTTTCGAGTAAGAGCTATTAACTGCAATGGTAGTTGGTGGCCCAAAAAGTGCATTGGAGGGCTGAGTTTTAAAGCTACTCTTACATATGGATGAGAAGTTACACAATGCTAGAAGAATGTTGCTAGGGAGCAATTTTCTGTGGGTTACTGATTGCCTGGTGTTGAGCTTCCAAGTAAAAAGCCTTCTAGGTTACAGAGATAATAAGCAAGGTGGGTCAGTAGTCTTTGAGACTAAATAGCCAGTAGGGACTAGGAGTGTCAACTGATGACTATGATACACTATTTTTCAGGAATGCCTTCTTTATGCTTCGATGAAAAAGTAATGCCCTTTGTCAAATCCTCTTCCTTGGAAACAGAGTGGTCCTCACTCTATTAAACAGTTGTCTGCCCTAGAATCAGCTTACTCTCCTAAACTACTGGGGCTCATCACCCAGAGCCTAGTATAGTACTTCAGCCTTGGTCTCATTAGGCAATGCTTTCCATTTTAGGCTACTTGCTTCAATAGTTTGCCATTCCTGTTTTACTCTGGTATCAGCTCAGGAAACCATTTGTTTATCTTTCCTCTCACCATAACCAAAACAATTCCCTAACAAAAATTCTCTTCTCAAGAAACTCCCAACTAGTACTGGAGAAAAAATGCTCCCTCACATACAGTGGAATGCTCAGAGGTTATACTGTTATTGCATAATGTTCCGAGAAGAGTAGAATTTGGCTGTAACTGTGCACCTCTTTTGGTTTCAAAAAATCAACAGTCTGAATCACGTCAAAACTCCAAAGGACTCATGTTTCCAGAGTCGTGGTAGAAAAGAGGTTTGGTTGGGATGGGGACTGTATGCCTTAGGAAGAGCCTCCCTAGGGTATAATAAGGAAAGAGCCATATGCAGTTGAGCTCAAGCACTCAAGTAACATAATATGATGACATTAACATAATGGCACAAAGTGAACAAACCTCTTTTCCCTTGAGTCCTGGAAATGGATGTTCCCTCAGCATATAAGAGAAAGTGCTTCCTCTGTGCCTTTTTGGATAGTCTGTCCCAGGATTGCCTGAGGGAGGGTTGCTTTCTCTAAGCCCCCAAATCATGTAAACACTAGTTCTTAAGAGTCATTTGAAGAATGTGTTAAAAATAAACTTACTTCACAGTATAGTCTCAATTATGGAAAAACAAAACAAAAACTATATAGTTTTAGAGAAAGGAATACACACACACGTAATAGAGAAAAGAAATAAAATAAAATGAAATATAACCAGTGATTCTTCTTTCTGGTTTGTTAGTGTATCAACACGACTTTTGTTCTTAAACTCATCTGTAATTTTCTAATTTTATAGATTAATATTACTTCTACAAACAGAAGTAAAACCAAAACTGTTATTTAAAAAATATGAACCAATGAATTATTAGAGATTCCAATTTGAACTCTGGAGAACGGTCAGTAGTGTGGGTGCTTCTTGGCTCACAGCCACATTATTAAAGTAGGTCAAGACTGAGGTGTTCCAGAGGGGCAGGAAGAGGTGAGAGAATCCTTGCTCTGTACCCTATTTCGGCTGCACAAAGTTTTGCACACTGAGGTTACATAAGTCTAAATATTGACATATATGTGTTTCTTCTTAGTCTTTCATCTCCTTGAGATAAATTTGTAGCCCTAGTAAAGATCTAGTACTAATCAATACATATTCATTGAATACATGATTGAAGGAATGAATGAATTGAAAGCGTAAATGAATGACTGAATTTCCAAACAACCACTTGTGAGGTTTTCTAAATGTTCTACAACCTGTCCTCTAACAATTTTAGTTACCACCACTCTAAATTCAAAATTTGATTTAGAATCATGCAGAGTCGAAATGAGGATGTTGTTTGGCTTCTTTATTCCTTCCCAGATGCACACATTATCTATTTTTAATTTCTATTACATCTACCTAAAACAGAAGTTTCTGGTAAAATATGTAGTAAATTTACTGTAGGAAAATGTGGACTATTTGAAACTATAGATTAGATGAGAGAAATTATGGGAAAATTTATTTATAAAATCAAATCAGTCTGTCTTAAGAATGAAAACAGTCATGGTCAGTGTAGATGAAAAAAGAAATGATATCACATATCTTGAACCAAGAACCAATGATGTAATGATATAAAAATTGGCTTTTTCTTTTTTTTAAGTAGGCTCCACACCCAGCATGGAGCCCAATATGGGACTTGAATTCACAACCCTGAGATCAAGGCCCTGAGTTGAGATCAAGAGTAGGACGTTGAACTGACTGAACCACCCAACTTTTTAATAAAATATTATGTTAGTGTTTTACTTATATAATTTAATTATGAGGACTTCAAGGAATAGAAAAGAACAGATGAATTACTAAAAATAATACAAAAATCTACATGATATTAGGCAGTTGGCATAGAATAATACATAGAGTTGTTCACATTTTAAAATTTATTTATCCATTACTCATTTGTAGTAGAAGAAAGCATTACCAGGTATATATTAGTATTTCACAAATAAAACAACAGCAGGAAAAAGTAATTTGAGCAGCATAACCATATTTTATGACAATGTCACATTTTATCAGAAAGTGTTCACAGTACTGATCTGATTTTCCAAGGAGTCTATGACTCAAAAATGGATCAGGATGACTGCTTTCAAGTTCATTAGATTTCCTGTTCACCAGGAGTCAATGTCTTGTTAAGGTGTCAAAAGTGTAATTTGCCTCTTTTGAATGCAAACCAATAGATGGTGCTCCTTGTCTGCTGAGTAGTATTTACCAGAGGGATAGATAGTGCGACTGATTTTCCTGAGAAAGTTGGTATTTTCATAGAAATTGAGTAAATTCCATTCACCTACAGTGAAAAGTTGCTTCCACAGCGTTGGTTTCTACTCATCACTAAAATTCCCACAGAAGGGGTGCCTGGGTGGCTCAGTCATTAAGCGTCTGCCTTCCGCTCAGGTCGCGATCCCAGAGTCCTGGGATGGAGCCCCGCATTAGGCTCCTTGCTCAGTGGGGGGGCCTGCTTCTCCCTCTCCCACTCCCCCTGCTTGTGTTGCCTCTCTCGCTGTGTCTCTCTCTGTCAAACAAATAAATAAAACTTCAAAAAAGGAAAAATAATAAAAATAATAAAATTCCCATGGAAAACAAAGGGAGGAATGGATGATGATGTCACAGGTACCTTTTACTTTCTCTTAATTGTACATCTGCCCTACAAAGAAAGACCTTTATTGGTAATCTGTTCTTCAGGATTTATCACACAATCTCCTTCTTCTGTAGTAGGTAGGGGATTCTCTCAATTCCTATCCTATTTCTAGGATAAATGAGCATGAACCTCTTGATGACATGTCTATTATCGAATTGAACTGTTATTTAAATCTTGCATTGCCATTTAATTTCTCACTTATGTATGTTTTATCTCTTCAGCTGGATTGTAAGGCTTGGGAAGGTCATAGAACATATATCCTATTTTCTATCCTACCCACTTGCCTTTCATAGTCTTTGGTAGGTACTCAATAAATATTGATGGGTAGGATAAAATTCAGCTGAAAATACCAAACCTGGGCTTGCCTGTCAGCTCCCAGTTCAGTTCTATGACTTGCAAATTTAATTTTGAGTGAGTACAAAGTACTCACTTATTCTGCAAAATGAAAAACTGTGCATACTTAGAAAGAATCTATCTTCTGCTGGTGACATCAAAATTCTAGATTTTCTTTCTCTCTGAAAGGCCCAAATAATTTGCACATTACTACCACATTGATTTACAGTACTGTAATTTTATTTTATGATTTTTTTATAAGTACTGTAATTTTAAAGCAACATTTCAAATAAGCACACCCTGCAAATATATTTTAAAATAGGACATCTCTACCTTGTTAGGATAGGTTTTATACTACAGAGAATTAGTGAATTTTACATGTGAATTATGAACCCATCAATGTAAATATTATATCTTGAAATACCAACAACTACTTAATTTGAATTAATACTCAATAAAAATTACATCCAGAAGGCAGATGGAATTTTTAATTAATTTGTTTATATTATATGGGTAAAAGCTAAAGGCAGAATCACATGGTATTAGGGCAGGGCCGAGTCTTTTCTATTTACTGAAGAAAAAACAGTCTATTTTAAATAAATAGTCAAATCTGCTAATCCTTACATTACTTCCAACTGGCAAATTACCTTAACAGCTAAATATTTTCTTAATAATGAAGAGGAGCATTCAGGCAAGAACTTCCAAGTGTAATATACTGATACAGTCCTATGTCATAGTTCTCTAAGTCAGGTGCCACCCTGTATCAGGTGAGGCATTTAATCCCAGCAGATAGGAAAAAAATACATGTGTCCAATCAAAGAGTGATGAATTTAGTAGCATCTGTTTTTACAGTATCACTTTAACATTTTCAAACCAAATAATACTATGCTATCAAAGAGATCAAACTGGCATAAAACATTCATTTAGAGGAAATGAAATAGGAAACTAGAACTAGAGACCTGAAAAATAGAAACTTTATACTTATCAACATCCTTAATATGCCTTCTTCTCTTTCTCTGAAACAAAAAAGCTAAAACAGCATCCCACACCTTTGCGTGGTTTCAGAACACAGGGCAAGGAAATGGGCATGAGGGTGCTAATAGCTGCTTAACTAATAAAAAAATTCACATGAGATTGTATTGTGGTTTAAAAAAATGACTGTCCCTATTTATGTTGATGAAATGCTGAAAAGCCTAACTTTGGGATCTGTTTTAGAAAATGCAGTTTTTCCATATTTTTCAATCAAAAATGCAGGGAATCAGCAAAATTATGGAGTGTATTGCAGTGCCCATTATGTACTTCCGGGATTTGATTTAGAGAAAAATTAAAGCTAAGTGGCTTTGATAAAACAGAAATTTAACTCAAAATGAATGGCATTTTAGGTTTTTTCTTCTTCTTTTTTTAAATAATGGGCTTTTGAAAAACTCTGTTTTAAAAGAGATATATTTTCTATACAAATGTACAAAAAAGATAGTAGGAAAATGGCAAGGCTTTGGAAACAAGACAACAGAACCCCCATACATTGCCTTTGTATTGTCCTTTTGTTGATGTAGCCCACTATTCATTTACATTTAAAGACTGAAATCCTGCTCGATAATCTTTCAGCTTCAGCTTCCTCTTCCTAATTGCTATACATAGACTGACATCTACCTTTTACTGTAATTGGGTTATTTTCTTTTGTTCTTTGCTATATCTTAGGAAGAGAAAAATTATCTTAAAATTATTTTTCTTTCTGTAGGCATAAAAAAGTTCTCAGTTCCTTTTACTGTCCTGGAAAAAAATGAATCGAAATGATAGCCCGGATGAGAAATAATTATTTAAATTGCTTTAGTTTCAGGAACTCGAAAAAGACAAAGCATATTTTCATTTAATACTATCTCATTTTAAATAAGCTCCTTCAGGAATCTTGGCTACAACTTGCCTGACCAGTGTCCACTAGATGACACTGTTGTATAAGCACAATAATGAGAGGCCATGGCTTTGACAATAACTAATTTATCATATATATATATTTAGATACTGTCAGTGTCTCTTTCTCAAGATGAAACTGGCTTAGCATTTTTAATTGGATATGGTTGATAACTACAACTTCATATAATTTAGAGTAAAGCTACCCTCAAAAGTTAAAATGTAGGAAGAAAAGGAATATCTACTTCACAGCGTTCGTATTTTTGCAATAGAAAAATCTTTCAAAATCTGTGTATTTCATAGTTAAGATAGACTTCATTATGAATTTTAAATTGTGCCATTTTAAATCGAGTGACGACGATTATACTGATAATGTTGGTTTTCTAGTAGTGTCTTGTCAGTAATCTATTTTTTTTCCCTCTCTCTCTCCCTTCCTCGCGTCCTTGTCCTCCCTTCCTTCGTGTCTTTTCAATTCTCTTTTTCTTCCCTTTCTGATTCTGGGTTGGGAGTGCAGCGCCAAAATCAGGGGAAGAATCAATAGTCTTAAGCTAACAGCCTCTATGCCACATTGTTGCCAAGCCAGGAAACTTTAGTCTGGGAAAAAACACAGGTTTTTAAGAGACAATCTTGATGCTCTTGTGTAGACAGAGCCATTGAAGGAAACGGACTACCTGGAATTGTACATGTATTTCCGGACATAGAGATTTTCCTGTAAAATCCACTATTTGAAGATAAAATACAGATTATTGAGATTTCCTCTGATATTAGGATTCCTTTGTCATAACTCATTTTTATAGTGATGTTCAAAATCACTGTGACATTAAGCTCATTTTCTGTGGCTTTAACTTATTAAGAATGTTGAGGTAAAAGCATTCATGCTCTCTACTATACATCACATATACTCATCTCATGCTGTTTACCTGAAAATCTTGGAGGAAGGGCCAGGCCTAAAAGGAAATTACTCCAAGTGTGAGTGGCGATAGAAGTGTTTTATGGCATGTAGCATGTCTCCGAGGGAAGCGACAGACATGTCACCTTGTTTTTTCCCTTGTCGTAAGCCAGGCCTGCTGGAGCTAGGAAAGCTGAGTGGGAGATGCCCTGTAGTTCTGTGAGAAGCCCACGGCCTGCTGCAAATTCTGCACCCAGCAAAATGGGCTACATACCCCGAGTGCTGGAGTTTTCACTAGACCATGTTTTGTCAACATGATTTGCGAACAAAACTACCAGATGATGCCATTACATCTATGATGAGGTGTAGAAAAGAGACCCACATACTAAAATTAGTTTGCAAAGACATGGCCATCATGGTTAAATACCTGGGCATTCTGTGAATAGGTGGATGGTGGGAATATGCATCAGGGGAACCTCATGTTAATTCACCCTCCTTTTCTTTCTCTTTTTTCACCTCTCAGAGTCTATAATTTATTTTCTGTTTTTTGTTTTTAGTTTTTTGTGGTTTGTTTTTTTTTTCCCTTTGCTTACTCCAAAAGAAAAACTGTTCTCTCTAGCCTTAACTGAAAGCTATACGGAAACAATGAATCATGGAACACTACATCAAAAACTAATGAGGTAATTTATGGTGATTAACATAACATAATAAAATTAAATTAAATTAAAAAAAAGAAAAGCTATAATATAACAGAAGGACTTTTATATACCAGCTCTCCCACCAGGAGCACATTATATAATCTCACCAAGCCTTTGATTTTCCAGTACATAATTCTGCATAGATTATTATGAAGGTGAAATGAGATTATAATATTTGTGAATTACATGGCAAATTCTGACATATAGTAGGAGTGCTGACTTATAGAAATCTTCCAAAAAAAAGATAAAGAAAAAGTGCTTTCAGGGGACGTGGATGTTAGGTAAGAATCCAAATCAGTGGTTGACCATAAAGTAACATTGCTTCAGGGCTAGATAGAAAGCAAGGGTGTAGAGACAGGTGTAGTAGAAACTAGAAAGTATCAGCAAGCTGGAGAGAAGAGAATCTGGAAATGGTGTCACAGGAAAACTGAGAATAAAAAAGGAGTGATGCCTATGACAAGAGGTATTACCATTTCTTGAGTACCTGTGGGACGCTAAGACACTTTCTATAATTTTCTCATTTAATTCTCACTCAACTTATGAAGAGTTTTTATTAGCATCTACTTTTTCTAGTAGAGGAAACTGAGGCTCATAGACTTCAAGTGTCAAGTCCAAGGTACCCCTGGGCTCCTAAATGGTAAAGCCTGTGAAATTTCCAAAGTACCTTCCACTGCCATTAGGCCACTGCCCTCTCCCAAAACTTTATTATAGATGGAGCAAACGGGACTCCGATTTCCACATTTCTGCAATCCCACACTGATAAATGTGGTGTTGGAAATTTTATTTGAGCACTCGTAATGTATTTTCCTCAAGGAATAAGGCTTGTAATGCTAGGTGGTCATTCAACCTTTTTAACCAAAAGCTTATTTATTTCAAAATGTAGCTGATCTATAGATTTAGAACCTGTATTCCGAAGTACCATGAGATAGTCTACATAAAACTACCCTTCTTAATTCCAAATGAGGAATTTAAAAGCATGCCACTCTTTACCACTTTAACTACAGTAGAGAAAAGCCTCTTGGATCCTCTTGAATCCTCACCCCATGGATCGTGGACCCCATGGATTTAATACATGTGAAGATGAAGATGAGGGATGGATTTCTCAAAATATTTAGGGAATGTTGCAGCACTCAACACCATACATAGCTAATTGTGAGCTATCTGTTAGGTGGGTGACCATGTGTAATGGGAAATGAATGCACATTTTGGCAGATGTATATATTTATAAGACTCAGAATTTCAACTAAATGCGTAGATACAATAAATTTAGTCACCATAATAGTGTAATGTTCCCTCTGAGATCTGAGATGTACCTGGCTGGGCATTTTCCCCTTTCCTAGCATGCATGAACAGGTCTCAAATAGGAAATCTGGATTTCTTACCATTGAATTACTAACACATTTAGCAAAGGGCAACATGAATTCAGTAGTTGTTTATAAAACTGAACATATTGTCCTCCTCTTCCCCACACATATATTTTGGTGCCAAGTTTTAGATCTTAAATGTGTCCACCAGCTTAGTGTACAGGCTGGAAATGGGACAAGTATTTTCATTAAGACTTCCTCCATTTCTGTGGCTCTTAGAGTGATGCCCTGCCATATTCTCCCTCTTATGAGAGATCTGTATAATGGTGAGGACTGCACCCGTGGTGTGGACTCATCATTTATTCTCAATCCACTGTTCACTAACAAGAGAGGAAAGCTAATTGATATTTGCTACTTACATTTTTTCTATCTCCGGCTAAATATCTTTGGTAATCCATCTCCCTGCCTCCAGTCTCTAGCCTCTGCTAACATTTTTCCATTGATTCTGCAGTATCCTTTCCTTCTGATATTACCTACAGTCTATGATCACTTATTTTTCTGATTAAAATTTTCACTTATCTCCTTGTCTAGTAGGCCACAAAGCACAGTAAAATGTTGGGTACTTAAAGTGATAAGGCTAGCTATGAAATCCTAAAAGATGTGGATCTGATATGATTTTCTGATTAGGTTCCCTTAAGACTTAAAAATTATAATTTAGTACGGGCGACAGGATTTCTGGCCTGCTAGACCTAGACATGAGATATTGTTTAGGACCTAGAAAGGGCTTAACTATAGTTGCTCCATTTTAAATGTGGACTTTTAGCTACCTTCTCTATTGAACAAGGCATTTCATAGGTCTGGATTCCACACCTTTGCCTTTGGTTAAGAAAGAATACTCTGTGTTTAGAGAGAGACTTTTCTAGGGCCCAATTATATCTTAGGACATTAAACGGGTTCTTCCATCTCTTTGTTCAGATTGACATTATTTCGTGATCTTTGCAGAGAATTCAGATTTCACATGAAAGAGAAATTATTTTTAGCAAAATGCTAAAGATTCTAAAGCAGCACAAGTGTCCAAATGAGTAAATAATCCCACTTAAATACAGAGAGATGAGCATCTAGAGGTCTTTGTCTCCAAAACATATGGGTGACAGGCTTTTTTAAAAGTTACAACATTTTTTCAAGATTTTATTTACTTATTTATTTGAGAGAGAGAGAGAGAGAGCATTAAGTGGGGTATGAGGAGGGGCAGAGAGTGAGGGAGAAGCAGGTTCCCTGCTGAGCAGGGAGCCCGACATAGGGCTCGATCCCAGAACCCTGGGATCGTGACCCGAGCCAAAGGCAGGGGCTTAACTGACTGAGCCACCCAGGCGTCCCTAAAGTTAAAACGTTTTAGATACTAGAGCTTTTTCTTTCTCTTTCATACACATATTGCTAATTTCTTGGTAATAGTTTATTTGAACAGGAAGGAAATGATTAGGAAGCTTTTTCTCAAGTATCAGAAGATGTATAGGACTATAAATTGCTCTTATTAAACTAGCACTGTAGAAAGACAAGGTCAAATGTTGATCCTAAGGGCCAAATCATCATAAAAATAGATACAGCAACCTGTTCTTTACTCGGCCTGGAGAGCCTGTTTTTCAAGCAAACACATTGGTATATATCCAGATTTTTCATGTCTCCTCACTTTATATTTCAAACATCTGCCAAACTACTCATTCAACATCTGAAGCTTGCTCAACTCATCTGGAGAATGGAGATGCTATTATTTTGAAGTTACACTGAGGATTAAAAGGCAATATAAAGTATGTGAACATGTTTTTTTAAAGGATAAAGCCGTAACAAGTGTAGGATATTATTGTCTTTTTCATAGGTTCGCATACATCCAGGTTGAACTATGTTTGAAAGACCAAGCCAAAACTAATCTTTGAGATATCCTTGGAAATCACGACCAGTGAAACTCAACAGTTTATTTTCTAATCCAAAGGGCTGACACTAAGTTGACATTTTCTTGTTTGACATGGACAATTAAGATTTGATTTCCATGTATGAAAAGATCTGGCAATTAGAGGAATTCACTCAAGCAAGTAACTAGCTTCTAAGGTAAAACATTTCTATCATTAAGAGGTTCTAATACCACCAAGAGAATGGCAGAGCCAGCATCATTCTGTGAAGGGTATGGTGGTGGAACTTCAGATCTAAAAGATGTAACCCCTTGATATTCCTTAGTCCTTCCCTTAATGATTATTTCTAATTAACCCACTCCACACTTTACCTATTTGTCTGGTTTATTGTTTGTCTCTCTTGTTAACACATAAACTCCATGAGTGCCGAGATTTTATTTTAGTTTATGTTGTTCATAAGTGTTATTTCCTGTGAAAATGTGCCAGGTACATAGCAGGTGTATGATAGATATTTTTAACATATGAAAGACTGGATGAGATGCTAAGATTCCTATTTCCAAATTCTCAGAAACCATGAAGAAAAAATGTAGTAGTCCTATACGTTAATAAAAAGGTTAATGCCTTTATTTAAAAATGTGCAAATCTTACACAGAAAAGGAATCTTTACTTTGACTATCTTTGCTGGATTTCTTTTATCTAACTTTTGAGCATTTGGGAATCAACAGTGCCATTACACTCTAGTTTCCAGATTGAAGGTATAAAGAAAAATATCAATTGCTAAAAATAAGAAAACAAAAGAGCATGTCGTATTTACTTTGTTTCTTTCCTGACTATTTGGATTCCACATAGAAAGAAAACAGACCCATTCATCTGTTCGACATTTACTGAGCGCTTGCTCTCTGTCAGGCACTTATAAGCACTGGTGGGAAAACCTACTCTGGCAGAATTCAGTTACGAATGAGAGGTACAGACACTATTAAGCCTCTCTCGATGTTCTTTTCTCAGAGCTCAGGATGGAAATGACATGTGCATTTAGACATAGTTCTGTTAGGAAGCTCCGCTCCCTCAAAGCCTTGCTAGCATGTTAGTAGGTTGATGGAATAAGCTGTCTCTGGACTGTCTTCACAGACTTTATTTATTTATTTAGATTTTATTTATCAGAGAGGGAGAGAGACAGAAGCAGGCAGAGGGAGAAGCAGGCTCCTTGCTCAGCAAGGAGCCCGATGTGGGACTCGATCCCAAGACCCTGGGATCATGACCTGAGCTGAAGGCAGACGTTTAACCGACCGAGCCACCCAGGCATCCCCTTCACAGACTTTAACTAAGTCCCTATAATATGCCAAACACTGAAAGGATTCAAGGGTGTCTTCGAATTCTGGGAAGGAAAAAGATTTATAAACAGATGATTGTAACAGTGTAAGTGGCTCCTATCCACAAGTTATAGTGGAGTGGGGATGGAAACAGAGGTCCACTCTGATTCAGAGTGGGGCCAGGGAAAGTGTCCCAGTTAGGACCCTAAGAAACCACAGGTACCCTCAAATTGAGCAACTGTAGAAAAGGCTTTTAAAAAAAGTGACTCTTTACCATAAGGTGAGCAAATATAGGAAAACAAGATAGGGCAATATATTGGAGGTCATTATACTCCCAAGCCTTCAGGGAGTAAAGGGAGATAGAAATTCCCGGATCCTGGAATAGAAAGTTGATTAGAAAAGATCTGCCGAACAGGAGCTGTGGTCTTTGATTCAGGGATGAAGCTAGCCCATGCAAGCTTAGCGAGGAAGCTGATAAGAGAAAAACCCTCCTTCACTCTCCTCCTTTCCTCTGATCTTCTGCCAGGACTGACAACTGGCTGAACCCAAGCAGAAGGCAAAGGGCAGACAAGTTCATTGATGAAGTCAATACAGGTTAGTTTTCTGGGTCACAGATCAAAGAGGAGAAGAACCATGAGTCAGTATGGTAGAGTAAACAAAAATAACCAATGGAGAAGGCTTGGGTGGTAGGATACACTTGACCTAGGACTTGAAGGCTGAGGAGGAGTACCTTAGCTAGATGAACTGGGTCACTCCAGAGAAGAAATAATGTTTAAAGAACGTCTGACTGGAGGGGGAGGGGGGTTCTAGGAAGATTGGAAAATGCAGACTTTGTGTAATTTTTGGGAAGATTCCCTGAACATATGTTTTATTGCCACGAGCTGATAGCAAAGAAACGTAACGGAATCAAAGGGGGTCTCAAAATCTGGGAACTAACTAAAGCCTCTTGTAAATACCAGCAGAAGCACTTCTGCAATCTTGAGATTTTAGGAGACTATTTGAATACCTTTAATCAGATCCAGGGTGAAACTAATAGCTGGAAATAATATTATGTTTATGGTATGATATGAAATCAGAAAGTGATGGACACTTAAAATATTAACGTGCTATGGTTTGAAACTTTCTGTGCCTGGTTGGTCAATAGAAGTCAAGAGTAGATGGTCAAAAAAAGGCTTCAATCTCAAATTATTTTAGAATATAGTGGACTGTACTTCTCTTGAGTGAGAAACTGTTTCTTTGTTATACAATCAGCTCAGATCTTTAGTTCTTCTGATTCTTATGCATGTAACATTACTAAAGAGTTGATCTGTAGTACTGTACCGTAACCCACTTTGGGCAACAGCATGACCTAATACAGTGGTTTTCAAACTTTTAAAAAATGGATCCTTACCCAGAACTTCAATACTTAAATGAAGTAAAAGTCACGAGTTCTCTAGCAGTTTAAATCTTCATTGTTCAGCAGAAAATATTTTATTACTTGTCCAAAACCCTGTAGCACCATTGTGGACCCTTGAGTTTCACAATAGGGCAAGAGTTTTAAAATCCCTGACCTCAAGAATAGGGAATTACATACAGAGAACAAACTGATGGTGGCCAGAGGGGTGGGGGTGTGGGGATGGGCAAAATGGATGAAAGGGAGTGGAAGGTACAGGCTTCCAATTGTGGAATGAAGACACCAAGGAGATGAAAGTTACAGCATGGGGAATATAGCCAATGGTATTGCAATAGCATTGTATGGTGACAGATGGGAGCTACAGTTGTGGTGAACACAACACAACACAACATACAGAATTGTTGAATCAGTATGTTGTTCACTCAAAACTAATGTAACATTGTGTGTCAACTATAGTTCAACAACAAATTTTTTAAAAAAGAATAGGTAATTATAAGAAGTGTCATGACACCCAGGGTTCAAATCTCAGTTTTAAATTAAATTTTCCTCTGAGAAAGCAAGGACACTTCTTAAGGATAACAGACATGTTTGTATTGACCACCCTGCCCCGTCACCCCCAGAGGACTGATTCACAGTGTGACTCTGGGCAAGTCACTAAACCTCTTCCTGCTTTAGAATTCTTTTCTGCAAAATGGGGTTGTTCATGGTGACTACGTGCCTCTTTAATCACAGAGATGCTGGAAAGATTAATGAGTGGTTGTTACTAAAGGTTTTAAAAGATCCTTTGAAGAAAGGCTGTAGATAAGACAAAAAAACCAAAAAAGACCCCACACAATATATTTTATTCGATCCTACCCAGTAAATGCTCTGAGAGAGTCCAGAAACAAATACCTAAAACTCTAAGTGGATAGTGTCAGTTCCAATTTACTTCTTTGCTTGGACTGAGGTGGCGCTATTAGTGCCAACCAGGGATATAGACTATTGCTTCCCTGCACCTGGATGTGCTCAAAGAAGCTTCAGGGACGAGAGCAATGAAGTTAGGAGGCATGTCTAGGCATCTGGGAGCTAGTGAGATGAGGTGGAACAGATGTAGTGGGGAGGGCAGAAGAAGAAAACAACAACAGTAGCAAGAGTTATTTGAGCACTGCTGGGAAGCAGAGCTATTGATGTGTGTGTAAACCAAGAAGCAGCTGGTCACGATCCACAAACAGAGGCTCCACAATAGCAGCGGCTCCTCCCAGTGTGCTGTGGGGGGAGGGAGGCATCACTCGTCCCATTTTACAGATGTTGAAACTAGCCAGGGAGTCTCTCTGATCCATTTGCTGCGTATCCCGCACTTTAGCTATCTTGCCTACACTGACCTTCATCATCATGCACAGACAGGACTGTTTTCAGAAGAGAAGGAGAACACCCCTGTGGCAAGTCCCTGGTGTGCACCTGCTTCTTTCCACATCCCAACCTCGAGGTTAGGTTTTCTTAACTTCTAGCCTGAAATATTTCAGTGGTGTTCTAAGCACAGAAGTCTTTGTCTCCTACGCCTTCCTTTCTCCAGCTTCAAACTGGGGCTGGAAAATCATCCTAAAGCAAATCTGACCTCACCTGCCTATGCTCAGAAGCATTTCTTTTTTTTTTTTTTTTAAGATTTTATTTATTTATTCATGAGATAGAGCGAGAGAGAAAGGCAGAGGGAGAAGCAGGCTCCCAAGGAGCAGGGAGCCCGACGCGGGACTCGATCCCAGGACCCTGAGATCATGACCTGAGCCGAAGGCAGACGCTTAATGACTGAGCCACCCAGGTGCCCGCTCAGAAGCATTTCATCATGCCCTGTGCTGATACCATGCATGTCAAGCTTTTTGTGTGGTTTTCAAGGTCCTTCATTATCTGAACCCAACTCACACATCCAGTCCCCCATCTTACCACATCGCCCTCATTCTGAACGCACCTTTCTCAGTGCTCTCAGAACTCAGTCCACATTCTTCTAGTTCAACGCCTTCTCACTACCCATGTTAACTGCCCTCTCGTTTTGGATGTACAAGGACCCACTGATTATCTTTCAAACCCTATTTCAGCTGACTATCTACAGATTCTTCTCAGACTTCCCGGCCCTCTTACCCCTTAAACGTCTCCCACCCCTCTGCTTCCACAGCAGCCTGTCACTGTATTTATTTTCATCTAGGGCACGTGCAGTGGGCTGGGGGTCCAAAGTCCTGGGTTCATGACTAGCCCTCATCTATTAGTTGTGATTTGGGACAAGTAAGTTAATTTCTTTGAGTCTCAATTTCTTAGCCTGCATACGGAAATAAAATACTTTTAAATGAAATAAAATATGTGAAAGCCTTCAGCACTACACTTGACACAGATGAGGTACCCGACAAACATCAAGAAGGTGAATGAACGAAGAGAAAAATGAATTGATGGATTCTGTAATGATATAGCATACTGACTGTTTTCTGGGAAAAGTGGAATCCCTCATTCTTGCTTTTCAGATAATGGAATGAGAAAACATTTTAATAAGGTGTCTCTTAGGAGATCAGTGTCAGTCTGCAAGTTGAATGACAGGCCTGTGAAACTTACAAGTTGCACAGAGGAGGAGCCACAGAGTTCGAGGGTCCCTGTCAGCTTTCTCCTGTGATGATGCAACTTTCTATTTCTGCGTAAAGTCTTTCGGGTTTGTTTACCTCAAAAGCCAGTTTCCGGCATTATGTCTGCTTCATTGTTGTCCTTCTTTAAATTCCCTTTCACCAGACAAAGCGAAAAGTTTGGCTTTGAAGTCGCGGGAAGCCACGTTGTCAGTTACCACGAGAACCCACGGAAGTACACGTGAAAGCAGGCATTAGAGGTGGTGGAGATCAGAGGGCATTTCAAAAGCTGCAGGAGCTATTCAGATTCTCTTCTTTAAAGGGGCTCTGATGCCAGAAGATGGTGTGTTGGACTCTTCTGTGCTACCAGTCTGAAATGTATTTGTAGCTTAATCATAGAGAATCCTGATTTAAAATTCCCAGTTTCGCGGGGAGGAGTGCGATGGGGTGGGGGGGAGGCGGGGGGGGGAGGGTGTTTTCTGTTCTGGGGCTCTTATATAGCAGCCCTTCCTGAGGAGCCATATGCCATGCTGTTCTACCAGGTCTGCAAATCCTGGGGAGGATTTAGGAGGCAGGAGATAAAAGGAAAATGAGAAGACGTTTGCTTTATGTATTTTTCTTGCTCCCAGGATCAAGTCATTGCCTCATTGTTGAACTCTGACACCAAAGTGTGCTGAAGGCCTAGCAGATATTAAGCAAATATTTGCAGATTGATCTGCTGATTTAAACAATTGCTTCTTCGCCCTGTGAGGCAGTGATATTCTTTTTCCAAGTTATAAATTTAAAGAAAGAAATGAGGTCAGCTATGGGCAAACCTGTACTGGAGTTTCTCTGACAAGGGAGTTTGACAACCGAGAAAGCAAGGAAGAGGAGAGGTGAATCTGCTGGTTTATGTTTCACTCTGTGCAAAGTGATGAAGTTGAGGCTGAGCAGACTTATTGAACTAAAACATTAAGTTGCATGCACAGGAAAATTGAAGAAAGCAAAATGTACAGTCGCCTCTCCCTAAAAGCCTTTTATGGGCAGGGAAAAAAAACATGTCCCTGTTGGTCAATTTCCCTTCCCTCTTAGAAGTAGAATTCCCTCCTGCTGCACCTCATGTGACTTTTTGGGTCGTTATTTCAATCATCACAAGCACTTTGCTAGATCACAGTGATTACTGGGTTAAAAAAATGAAAATTGGTATTAGATTTTATCACTTTTGGATGGAATACATCGAGGAAATAATTCCATAGATCTTTCACACTTGAACCCAAGTTTCTCAGCTGGAGAAACAACAACAAAAACATTTTGTCCTTTATTTGCATCACTGTACTATATTCTATTTTAGGAATTAGGGAGAACATGTCTCTCCGAACAGAAATCAAAACACACATTGGGTGGAAGGGAAACAATGATATGATTCGACTCCAACTTCTTATGTAAACTTATATCATATGATAATGTAGTTGTACTGCATATTCAATTTTGATATGTAACCTTTGAAATAAATTGGAATATTCTTTCCTGATACTCTTGGTACACACCGAGTGATCATAAACAATAATCTTATAAAGGTCACTTGCTCAATAAGCAGTGCTCACGGCAAGAAGTGTTCAGGACTACTCAGAGGAATTTTTCCCTTTCTCTGAGACTCTTAATTTATTCTTTTTCCTTCTTTGAAGCTCCAAACAACACAAATTTTCTTGTACCACGTAGACCTACAGAATTTCTGGAATGATAACTGTTTTTCTCTTTTTCTTACACTTTACTCTTTTTTAAAACTTAAATTGGTTGATAGAAAGTAGGCAGAGCTGTTTGGGGTGGGGGTGAGGGAGGAAGTTAAGTTATTCAGCCAAAAACTAATTGGCTATTTTAAAGGAAATTATTTGATTTCAATTTCTCTCTACTCAAATTAATCTATGTGAATAGACATGGCTAAGATAAGTAGGCAGATCTACTCGTGATGTTTGCTTTTGCACAACCTGTTCATTTATACTATGTATTTCAGAAACCCTATAACAAATCCCAAACAAGTTTAATAGTTTTTTTATCAAGTAACTTCAGCTCCTCATACAAAAGCTAAACACTGTATTTTGTTAAATCTGAGCTCCAACCGGGGCGCCTGGGTGGCTCAGTTGGTTGAGCGACTGCCTTCGGCTCAGGTCATGATCCTGGAGTCCCTGGATCGTGTCCCACATCGGGCTCCCTGCTGGACAGGGAGCCTGCTTCTCCCTCTAACCCTCCCCCCTCTCATGTACTCTCTCTCTCTCTCATTCTCGCTCTCTCAAATAAATAAATAAATCTTTAAAAAAAAAATCTGAGCTCCAACCATGTCAGTTGTGTCTTTTACCAGCAAAACAGCCCCACTCAATATTATTCTACTTGCAGATAATAACTTCTCTTAATATATGCCAATTCCATCTGCTGCCAAACAATACAGGTCACTATCCCCCTCATAAGATAATGACACAGGAAAGGATTTCCTTGCTACAAACCTATCTGAAGATATTTACATGGGTCACACCCATGATATTTGGTTATCAGCAAAGGACTCTGGGAGTTGTATGGAAAGAGTAGTCAAGATAGGTCACACAAAACATTCTGTAGGGAGAATTTACCTGCACCCCATTAAAGCCAATTCATTTCAAGTCTCTTTACAAATTTTAATCAAATAACGAGAGTAGAACGTTTTCAGGATGAAATTAGTAAAATAAAACATTTCATTATTTTTTGTTCACCTTGTTCTAATAAGAAGATTTGAAGTTGAATAAGCTTAATTGTAATTCTAATTTACTATATGCCAATGTCCTTTTTTTTTTTTTTTTTAAATCTATACATTTGAAGTCTCTCTCTTGGATGCTCTAGAGTCATGTAAGCAATGATTCTTAATCTCTCTCAATCTTTTAATCTCACTCCTCTCTCTCTCTTTTAGGATATGAATTTAAGAACATAGTTTTCAAATAAGGATGAACTGACTTGATTCCTAGACAGAGTTATGAGGAGAAGAATTATGGAGTTGGTGGGTCATTGGAAGTGCGCCGTGAAGGAGGAGCAGACATTGGGGGGCACTGGTGCAGAAATACCAGCCAGGCATGGGGGTGTTGGGAAAGGCAGTAGTGAAAAGCTTCTTTTTATCTTATGTTAAGCCTTGTTTGCATCATTATAACACCTAAAATTTATTACTACTGATGCTACAATGGTGGACTTTTGGAAAACTGTAGAATCTTAGGAGAGGTTTCTTAAAGGTCTCTGTTCTCCTTTGATAATTAAAAATGGAAGTTTATATAGAGGAGACACTGAATTTAGCTAGAGCACACAGTGTTTAGAATTCTTAAAAAAAATTCAGTGTTGAATTTGGGTAAATCCAACAAGTGTTTTTGAAATGTAGATTTTATTGTCCACTGAATGTTTTTCTCAGCCCTACTGAAGTAAAAGAAGAACACAAATCTAACAGAAGTCCAGTTGGAGTTGGCTTTGGGATGGAGGTGAGCAATTGTGGCCTCTGGTAAGGGAGAGACTGCTGTGGTTGTGGCTGTTTCCCACAGACCTTCCTCCTTTGTTAATGAATGAAAGAGAATTTAATATATGGTCAAATTTATAGTTCATTTTTATGAATTAAAGGGTACAGTTATTCCTTGGATAATTTTAATTTGAAACTTAAATAGGCACAAATACCCACTCAGAACATAATAATCCAAGGTAATTCACTTTGATGTTAAATATTTAGATATAGGAATGCATATCTTTGAGACAAGTTATGGTGTTAATATACAGTAGGGCAGATGGAGCAAATATAAATTCAGAACTGAACAAATTACAGGAGCTGTGAATACATTTTACAGCATGTCTTCTATTTGTTCATTTTTTATAGCTGTTTCCCTCTTTATTATGCTACTTTAGTTGTCTAGCACCTATAGGAATGTATCTAGAAAATGTGACTTGAGTTTATAAATCCTGTAAGAATTTGCATTTATCTTTGTCAAGAGGGTAACTGAAGGCAGTGAGGTTTCTGTGAAATATTCTAATTAATCCAACTCATCATATTTTTGTATTCTGAAAATCCCATCAACTAAAATTCAGTTCTCGTCTTAAGAAGGAGGAAAAGAGCAGAGGTGTCCCAGAGGAGGAAAAAGGGAGGAATTAAAATTTTTTTAAAAAGTGAATAGAACTAAATGAAGGAACCAAAAAGGAAATTTTTGCATAAACATTATTCATCTCTCTGCTTTTCTTCCAACAACCCTTGACCTCTACCTTCCTGGAGATCCAGTCCCATTGTCGGGGAACACTTTACTCTTCCAGAAAACCTAGAAACTTTTACCAAGTTGTCTTAAACTCAGCCAGCTTGTTAGTCCTTGTCTGCATTCTGACTGCCTCATCTGCCATACATAGAAGCCGTCCCTAATGGCTGGAGAATGTGAGTTTTTCTTCATGCAAAATATGCCTCACAGTACTAAGTAAAGCAAAAGAGGCCTGTTTTCTAAGACTCTGCACTTGAGAATTTGTTCGGACAATCTCTGCCCAGATGCCAGTGTGCAGATGCATATTTCAGACGTTCCTCTTCCTGATTAGCATGCAGCCAGAACACCTGTTTTGCTGCCTGGAGGAATCATATTCGAAATGAAGATACACCTGCACACTCAAATATTTTCATTGCATTTATAAACAGAGCTCTTAGTGTTGGGGTGAATATGTTCCCATCGGTCCGAAGGTGTGGGACCCTACCCTCTGAAATGACCTCAGTCCCATTTTGTTGATTCTCATGGCCATTTTTTAAAAATTGCATTTGCAAGCAGATTTGAAGTGTTATGCTTTCCACAGGGATTACTCAGTGTGTGTGCGTGTGTGTGTGTGTGCGTGTGCGTGAGCGCGCGTGTGCGCATTGGAAGGGTGACTATCCAAATCCAGAAGCAAATACCCTGATTTGGCAATAGGAGGACAGATGATACCATACATGATTTTTTTGAATGCTGGAAAGGACCCACAGGCCATGGTCCAAATGTACAGTTTTCTTTGGCCATTTAAAAATGTTCAAAAGACTTATCTCTGAAAATTAAGCTTAAACTTATAACTATGAATATGAAATAATCATCTCTAAGAGCAAAGTAAAAATAAAAGGGAACTGTTTCAAATTACAACTGACTATTCAAAATACAACAACTATAATTTATTTTTTTAAATTATTATTCACAATGACTTTTTTATAGCATTATGTATACATTTGTAAGTGCACATAGGATGTATTTTATGTACGTGGATTAGGTGGCTGTTTAAGGACAATAGGGCCTACCAGAAAATTATTTTCCACAAGAGTAAAGTGTGGAAGATTTAAGGTCCTATTAAAAAAATCTTTGAGAATGTATCAAACCTATGTAACTATACAGTTAGGGGAAAAAATGAAAACATGGCTATTTTGCAGCTTGATTTAAATGATAGAATTTGGGTAGCATAATTCAGTATCTGTGATTGATATGAACTGAGCTTTTGAACCTTTTCAAGTTCATCAAACACTGCTTTCATAGGAATTGCATGGATAAATTATGTTCTTTTAAATTCCTTAGAATTGAAAACAGTGGAATTAAACTCTATCAGTTTAGTAATAATTCTACATAAGCCAGATCGCCGTCATTCATAACTAAAATAGTGAATGTACCAGCCCAGAATAAGAATGGGAACACTCAAATAAGACATTTGGGCCGCTATGAAGAACAAAAATATAGATTGGCCCTATATTTTTTACTTAATCTGTCTAAATCAATTAGACATTTGAATTGTGGTCTTGTATTTCCAGGAAGCTTCATTGCTTTCTATTATCCTCATGACAAAAATAAACAATTCCTTTTGAAATCGTAGAGAAAAAATGCCTCCCACTGAGTTGATGTTGTGTGCTGTTATATGCAAGAACATATGTGTAATAAAAAATGAGAAATTATGGATCAAATAATGATGTTGGAGCCACTTACATAAACAATAGAGAGCATTTTGGATGAGCTCCAAATATCATCACTATTGTTTAATTTCAGCTCCAGTTATGCATCTGCCTAGGCTAGTGTCAAAGATAATAATCTCACCAGATAGATATAAAATGAACAACTAAAATTACATAGCTCCATTATTCTGTTTACACATAGTACTAAACCACTCTTTTCCAGCTGACTGACCCAATAGAGCATTTTGTCCATTGAGCTCCCTTGCAAATTTGGTGGGCTGGTGCCCATTTCTTTGTATATATTAGGTCATTTTGTACCAATGTAAGAATAAAGTAACCAAGAAGAGGCATGAATATATTTGCTCTTTAATGAATCTGTTCTTTACATCTTGCTCTCTGCCTTTCACACACAATTATGGGCTTTCAAAGCAAGGGAGAGCCTTAGTGGAAGTCACAAAATGCCAATTAAAAGAAATGGACAGAAGCTGAGTTCCAAATCACTCATTCTGGGAAAAAGAGGAAGACAAAGAGAGCTGCACATTTTCGCCTTCCTCACTGAAATGTCTTTTGCCAGTCAACACACGAGAGAATCCTCAACTAGAAGGAGATTTAGAAAGTTACTCAGTCCAGCACTCAGTCTTTAATTCAAAATCACTTATCAGAGTAAGTTTTCATGTACAATACCAGTCCAAAACAAAACAAAACAAAACAAAACAAAATTAGAAAAGAAAATGCTAGCCAGAAATTTTCATTGTCTAATTTATACCTTAAAGTAAAAGTAATTTTGAAAACCATCATTTACTGATGGCAAGAAATACCATATTCTTTCATTAAGTCATGGACTGAAAGACAAAACTTTTGTCATTTATTTTCTTTGAATGCAAAGCATTGCACTCTAAGTAGGGCTGAACAGGATCTGCCTCTCCATCACTGACAGTTAATAATTAAATCAAACATTATATTCAGCAATAGAACATATGCATCAGCTTCTTTCAAATTGCATTTCCTTCCTGTTAGGTCCATTAGTGTAAACCAGACTGCCTTTAGAAACCCCCTTATTGCTGCTGTCTTTCAGCACAGTTCCTGAAATGGATAATGTGGTACATATTATGGGCAATTACACAGAACTCCCCAGCGATAGGGTTTTAGAGTTACAGAATGAAACAGCTGGAACTACAGAGCTATAAGCTAATCATAAAAAAAGGAAATAGTTAAAAAAATAAATAATCTGGACAAAGGAAAAAAATGGAAAGCACGAGAGGTTCTATGAAATCATTGTTCTTAGAGAAGCTCTCCGTACCTAGAAGAATCTCTAGAGTCCACAGTGTAAAACTACCTAAATCTAAACACGTTATTTTTTAAAATATATTTTGCTATGTCTTTTACACTCCTGGTGTAAAAAGCATATAACAAACAGCTAGCAAATATGAGGTATTGGAAACAATGACATTCTTCTCTCCAGCTTTATCAATGCTGTATTTCCATATTAGTAACATTGTGAGAAATCTAGTCTTCTTTTTCAATTTTATTTCCATGAAAACATATATGGTACTAGAAGATGGGTTTTCTATTCACTAAATGAGCCATACAGATAATATTTTCATCTTGTTATTTTATGCTTGGTTTGGGTGTATAGTGCTCATGCCATAGAGATAAGAAATTACATAATCTATCTCTCCACTTGGTTTGGGGACTGCAATTGGAGTGTTCTGCTTGAAAAATCAGACACAAACATTAGATGTATACCTAAGGGAAAAGTTTCCTATTCCAAAAGGGAAATATATATTCTATTCCGATTTCCTTCACAGTTTTAGGAAAGAAAGTAATAATGGGTTTTGATGGCAAAAAAATGTTGCTTCATTTGGTTGTAAGCAAAATGCAGTTTTAGCTTGCGCCAATGAAGTGTTTTTGAAAATTTTCGGTAAAATTACTTTATAACTTGAGAAATAATGGAACAATCTGCACAGTAACTACTGTGAAATGAAACAAAAGTGGATGCAATTTCAAACTTTAAATATAGCCACAAAACTATTTTCAAATTTATTGCTAAAGTATTCTACAAAAATCTGAAGATATTAAAGGCAGAATATTTGTACAACTCTTGGAGAACTATTCTTTTTCTCTATAAGAGATGGATTACATAGTCATAGCCAGATTTATGTGGCTACTTATATACTTTCATAAGGCTTCAGTAGCCAATATTTATTTCAGCAACAATAAAATGCAGCAGGAAGAAGCTGGACATAAAACATGCTATCCAGTTTGATATCCTTAACAGTCATTGTCTCCTATTTCCCTTAAGAGCAGTGATTCTTTGTTGTTGTTAGTTTTTTTTCCCCCCTTTCCAGTAAAAGCTTTATTATGATAGAGTGGAAGGAGGGGAAACAGAGATGTTAACAAGACAAAATGTTAAAGTCAAAGGAAGACTATGTCTCCTCATTATAAAAAGTAATGTTCACTTTGACAGTAAAACCCTCATTTGTTTTTATTATTGAAGCTATATTGGTGACTGTACAATATAATAAGTGAATATGTTCTGAGTACCCAAACCTATTTGTTATGTAACAAACAAAGTTCAGGAGATTTAATTGGAGGTTATGTTTTTGAATGTCCCTGTTTTTCATAAGGAAGAACACTGAACAGAGGAAGAAAAGACCTAACACAAATGGCACGTGTATTGGGGAGAGGGATAAAGAAACCGGCAACTGATACGTCAAGAAATTCCTCGCACCTTCTATTTCTATATGAATTTACCCCAAAAGAAAAAAAAACCCATTACCTACTACTTTCTAATACAGAAAATATCTAGAACGATACCCCTCTTCTTCCTATTAAATAACTATTTTGGTCTCCATATGGTTTGCATTCCTATTTAGACAAAATAATAGCCCTTAGCTATGCCAGTTATTGAACTAAGAACTTTATAAATATTAGCTGATTTTTTTTTTTAGATTTTATTTATTGATTTGACAGAGAGAGACAGTAAGAGAGGGAACACAGCAGGGGGAGTGGGAGAGGGAGAGGCAGGCTTCCCGCGGAGCAGGGAGCCCGATGCGGGGCTCGATCCCAGGACCCTGCGATCATGACCTGAGCCGAAGGCAGACGCTCATCGACTGAGCCACCCAGGCGCCCCTAAATATTAGCTGATTTAATCATCCTAACCACACTGTGGTGTAGGTATTATTATCTTCAATTCTCAGATGAAGAACCAAACCAGAAAACTCACATAACTGGCCAGTCACACAGCTTTATTAAATGAGATTTGAATCCAGGCAGTTGGAGTCCAGAATCTGAGCTCTTCAATATTATAATATACTGCCTTTGAAGATAGACATATTGTACACCTTTATGGTACATTAAGTATCAGGTCTCAGAACACTCTTCTCAATTTGTACAAGGATGACTCAACAGCAGTGAATCACGCAGCCATGTCTGGAACATGCAAATCATGATTCTACAATATTATTTTGGTTACTATTGGAAAAACTATAAAATTCTCACACTTACCTTGGACCTAATTCCAAAAAAAAAAAAAAAAAATGATGGAGCCCATCCTGCTAATATCATGCTACATTTAGCTCATTGATCTGTTAATTTAAAATATTTTGCTTCATTCTCTTATCTTCTCTAGAAGGCTTCAGATTCTTGGCTGGAATGGCCTTGAAAGCATCTGGAAAACTACCCTCCAATAATCCAGTGAACATGAGCTATAAAAAAGTTGCTTCATTATAAAACAGCCTATCATGTATAATAAATTAAATCCACATTCAGATACCTTAAAAGTTCTTACATTTTGCTTCTTATAAAAAAGTTAATCACATGTAGAAGTAGTTTTTTTTTTTAATGAAAACAGCAGAAGAAAATATAGCAAAATATTTTTATGATTTTGAGTTAGGTAAGCTTCTTCTAAGGGAGCCAAGACTCAGAATGTGTAAAGAACAGGATAAGTATTCTTGAATACCTAATCTTTTTAAATGTATGACAAAGATACTATGAACTTTAAAAATATACCCAGATTATAGACTAGGAAAACATTTGCCACCCATATGTCACAAAAAGAGCTAATATATATTAGCAGATATAAGGTACTTACTACATTGAGATTTTATCTTAATGCATTATCTATATTAGTATTTCTCAACTTACATATAAGTCATCTGAGATCTTGTTAAAATGAAGATTGTATTTCAACAGGGACTGGGCCCAAGATTGTGCATTTCCAATAAGCACCATGTGATGCTGATGCTGCTGGTTTACATATCACACTTGGAGTAGCACTGACCTAGACTATTCCAGTTCATGTAACAATATAAATAACCTAACTGACTTCAAACAAAAATTTGAGAACAACTGTCGTATTTTTATTCATGGAAATTGTTTTGGAATGATGGTCATCTAAAAAGAATACATTTATTTAACCTTGGATTAGAGAAAGGATTTCATATCCATATGACCTAAGTGTTTGGTGAGAACTATTTGTTTTCATCATACCTTCTAATGCTAATTTTGAAAGGAGAGAAAAAAAATAGAAGACACAACTCAATAGAAAATTGAGCAAGTGACAGTAAAAGATAATTGACATGAAAGGAAGTCAAAATGACAATAAATTTAAGAAAGCATTCTTCATCTCACTGTTAGTCACAAAATACAAATTACGGGAGCAAGAAAATACTTCTTTTTACTTCCTATTTTGGCAAAAATTTAAACAGTGAAAAAAATGTTTGCTTTTGTGAAAGATGGACTAGATCATGGCAGGTCAATGTTCCTGTGATCAAAAAGAAAAGCCTATACAAATCACATATAACATGAGCAAACAGATGCCCAGAGAAGGTAAGTGAAGCTACCCAACATCAAGTGAGTGAGCTGGACTTTGAACTCAGATATTCCCACACCTAGACCTTAAGATTACTATTGCAGTCTACTAACTCTCAGCAAGGTACTGATTATTTAAGGGATCTAAGTAATTTAATTTATTACTATAGTGAATGCTGCTTTATGCAACGTTTACAATAAGATTTAAGCAGAATGCTTAAGGCCTAGGATTACAATGCAGATACTAAAATAAATTCGAAGAGCACTGACTTTCATATACCTGCTTTAAATTTATATGCTATTTGATAGCAAAGCACACTGATAATATCATTGTAAATAAGAAAAAAAAGAGCTCCACCCATATAATTTATAAAATCCCACACCTTAATTTATATGCTAGAAAAAAATTAATTCCATTCAGATTAAAGGATTAGTAAAAAAATTTAAAGCATAAAATATTAGGATCAAATGTAGATATACTATACAACTTCAGAATGGTGAAGCCTGAAAGTAAAAGAAGAAAACACAAAAAGAATTAAAGATGCATAGATATGTGAGAAAGAATGAAAGAAAAATTTCTGTCTCAATAGTATTTTCCTGTTAAACATTTTATGAATGTTCATTTGCAAATTGTATTTATTCTTCTGAAAATAGACTGTTTATGTCCTTGATGATTTTTCTCCATTAATTTGTGCATCATTTTCTTATTAATTGATAGGAATATTTTATATTAGTGACATTAACCCTTTGCCAAGTATATTGTAAATACGCTTTCTCTGTTCATCCTTGGCCTTTTAATTTTGTTCTTAATATTTTGGCATTATTTTAACAAATATGATAAAAACATATAAATGGGTCCTTTTTCAAAGAAGAAATATAAATATATAAATAACAAGGAAAAGGTTCAACATGATTGCTAAGAAAAGAAGTTTTTAAATGAAATGTTAAGGAGCAGAAATGACTTCCAAATAATAATAATGTCCAGTGCTAAAGCAAATGCAGTTACAGGTTAACTTTTATAGACTTCTAGTTGAAATGTAAATTTCTACAGTATTTATGGAAGACAAATAATTTGTAACAAGAATATTAAAGAATTCAGTCCTGTCAACCTCTTTATTCAATGTGTTCAGGAACTGTGTTAGTTCTAGGGTTTACAATAAACATGACATAGTGTCTGCCTTTCTTGAGTTTAGGATTCCACAACAGAACAGTAAAGAGCTCAAGCAGATGTGGCAGCTAGTAATGGCAGAATTTGAGTAATTCTCCTACAAAGACCCAACTACAAATTCTGGATGGCATATAATTTAAATATATATAATATAATAATATAAATGTAACATATATTATAAATATAATAATATATAATATATAAATAACATAATATAATAATTAAATAACAAATATATACATACAAAGAAGATTTTAAAATTTATTACTATACACGTGCACATAGTACTTTTAATACATATATATTTTGTATATGGTTTTGCAAAACATCTATTTAATATTGAGAAATAATTTCTAAAAATTCTAGATCTAAGAAAAAGTTGAACCTAGATAGATAAACGAGCATTACAAGCCATGCTTTTCCTGAATGTATTTGCCATCTGGACTAAATTTTGTGAAATTGAGCTGGTAGTCTGTGTCTTTCAGTGAATTGGTCCATTTCATCTAAGTTGTTGAATTAATGTGTGCAGAGTTGTTCATTGTACTCCCTGATTATTCTTTTAATATCTGTGGGGTCTATAATGACATGTCCTCTTTCTGATATTGATGATTTGTATCTTCTCTCATTTTTTTGTCAGTCACTCTACCAGTTTATTATTTCACTGATCTTAAAAAAAAAAAAAAGCAAGTGGTTTCATTGATTTTTTTCTATTGTTTTTCTGTTTCCAATTTCATTGATTTCTGGTCTATATTTTAATTTTGTCCTTCTGCTTCCTTTAGGTTTATTTTGTTTATTGAGGTGGAAGCTTAGATGATTGATTTAAACCTTTCTTCTTTAATATAAGCATTTAACACAATAAATTTCATTCTAAGCACTGCTTTAACTACTTCCCACAGATTTTGATATCATGTTTTCATTCTCCTTTACCTCAATCTTTTTGGACTTTTTTTTAAAAGACATGTACCCATCATGATTATGTCATTCAGAATAGTTTACTGCCGTAAAAATCCTCTGTGCTCTACCTACTCATCCTTTCTCCCCTCTAACCTCTGATACCACTGATTTTTTTAAAATCTAATTTTCTTTTTTTAATCAGGTTTTATCAAGTTTTTGGAAGTTTCATAAAATGAAATTAGGAGCTTTCCTTCCTCTGTATAGGTTTTTTGAATAATATTAGAATTCTTTATTCTTTAAAGGTGACGTAGAATTTGGCTGTGAACCTATCCCATCCTACTATCTTATATAATGACTAACTTTTAATTACCTTTCCAATTTCTTCAATAGTAAATAATTGATTCAGGTTTTTAAAAATATTTTTCCTTCATTAAATTTTAGTAATTTACATTTTAGTAAGGGACCATCTATTCCATCCAGATTTTAAAATTTATTACCCTAGAGGCATATACTACTAAGTTTTTTGTAATTCCTTTACTTCTTGTAATCTGTGATTACATTTCCTTTCTCCTTCCTGATTATGCATATTTTTCACTTAAAAAAAATCAAATGCATAAGGAAGTTACTTAAAATTTTTTTAACTAAGGTATAACTGACAAACAATATTATATTAGTTTCAGGTGTACAACGTAATGATTTTATATCCATATATATTGCAAGATGATCACAAAATGAGTTAACATCCACCTTATATAGTAACAGAATTTTTTTCTTTTGATGAGAACTTTTAAGATCTATTCTCTTAGCAACTTTCAAATATGCAATACAGTATTATTAACCATACCATGCTGTACATTATATCTTCATGACTTATTCATTTTATAATTAAGTTTGTACCTTTTGACCCCCTTCACCCAATTTTCCCATCCCCCATCCCCACCTCTGACAACCACCAACCTGTTCTCTGTATCTGTGAAGTTGCTTTCTTTCTTTGCTGTTTTGTTTTGGTTTGGTTTTTTAGATTCCACTTATAATGTAAGTGAAATCATATGGTATTTTTCTTTCTCTGTCTGACATATTTCACTTAGCATAATGCCCTCAAGGTCCATCCATGTTGTTACAAATGGCAAGATGTCAATCTTCTTTTTATTGATAAATAATACTCCTCTGTGTGTGTGTGTGTGCGCGTGCACATGCGTGTACATGCCACATTTTCTTTATCCATTTATGCATTGATGGACACTTAGATTATTTCCATGTCTTGGCTATTGTAAATAGTGCTGCAATGAACATGGGGGTGCATTTATCTTTTCAAGATAAGTGTTTTTGTTTTCTGATAAATATCCAGAAGTGAAATTGCTGGATTATATTATAGTTCTATCTTTAATTTTTTGAGGAAACTTCATTTAAAATCTTATTGCTATTTTTAGGGGACCAGTTAGAGGATTTATTTATTCCAATTATTTTTTCTTTTATTAATTTCAGCTTTTATTTTTATTACTTATTTGTTCCACCTTTGGGTTGATTCTTTTGATTCTTTTTCTTTTTTACAGAGAGAGGTGGGGGGAGGGGGGCAGAGGGAGAGAGAGGATCTTAAGTAGGCTCCACACCCAGTGTGGAGTCCAGCTCGGGGCTCCATCTCAGACCCGGAGATCATGACCCGCTTAACCAACTGAGCCACCCAGGCGCCCCTGATTCTTTTTCAAATTTCTTAGGAAATTACCTTTAAATACCAAGTTGTTTTCTTTCTTTATTTAAAATATATTTTTTAGAGTAGTTTTACGTCCCAGCAAAACTGAGGGGAAGTACAGAGATTTCCCATTCCCCCATGTATGCGCACTTTCCCCCCACTATCAACATTCTGTGTCAGAAGGGTATATTTGTTACAATCAATGAACCTACACTGACAAATCACTATTCCCCAAAGTCTACAGTTTACATTAGGGTTCATTCTATGGGTTTTGAAAAAGGCTTAATGATGTATAATCACTGTTATAGTATCATACATACAGAGTGTTTTTAAAGATCTAAAAATCCTCTATGCTTAGCCTATTCATCCTTCCCCTCCCCCATAGTTTATCCATTCACCTGTTGAAGGACATCTTGGTTACTTCCAAGTTCTGGCAATTATGAATAAAACTGCTATAAACATCTGTGTGTAGGTGTGGACATAAGTTTTCAATTCCTTTGGGTAAATATCAAGGAGTGTGATTGCTGGATTGTATGGTAGGAATATGTTTAGTTTTATAAGAAACTGCCAAACCTACTTTCAAAGTGGAAACTGTATTTGTATTCATTTGTATTCCCACAAACAAAGAATTAGTGTTCTCTGTATTCTACATCCTCACAAGCATTTAGTTTCCTGTTTCGGATTTTTGCCATTCTAATAGGTGTGTAGTGGTATTTCATTATTGTTTTAATTTATAATTCCCTAATGACATACGAAGTTGAGCATCTTTTTTCATATGCTTATTTCAACATAATTTAAAATTTCACTTGAAACTTGCTTTTTGACTCATGGATTATTTTTGTGTGTGCTGTCTAGTTTCCAAATATACAGAAATGGCCCTCGTATTTTTGTTTTGTTTTGTTTTTGATATCTAGTTTAATTCCATTGTGGTTAGAGATCATATTTTATATGATCTTAATTTTATAAAATTATCATTGGTTATACTTTTATACCTTATTCAGATTCTAGTGTTTAATCCTCAATAAAATTAAGACATGTATTAAATGTCTTATAGAGACTTGACAAAGTGCTCTGTGGTAGGTATAAAGAAAAGAATAAACTATAACCGCTTTACTCAAGAAGATGATAATCTAAAAATAAGGAAACAGATATGTAAGCAAGAGCTACAAACATTGGAGTTTGTAAAAAGTTTGAGGAAACAAGAAACAGAAAACAGAAAATCAGTTGTACCACAGGAACTGTAGGGAGCTGGGAATCTGAGAAGATTTCATGGTGAAGAGAATAGGATTGCAGAGTGCTGACAGTAACAGAGGAAGGAAAGGCATGTCGCTACTTGACTTCAAATTCTCATTATTTTTTTTTTACCTCCTGGAAGTGTTAGGGGAGATAGAGAACAGGGTTTTGGTATGGGATATGTCAAGGATACAAAGGCAAGACAAGTTCAGATTAATGTATGATTATATTCCACACATTAATATATGCTTACATACAAGTTCCCATCAATATATGAGCAAGAAAGTACCAAAGAGTTTTCTTAGGTATGCATTATCTATCCTTCCCTGGTAATACTGTTCCCCAAGATAAAAAATTATGTAAACCAGAGCAAATTGTTAAGGGAAAGAAGACAGAGTCCATTTCGAATAAGCTGTTCTGAGATGCCCATTGTGCATCCTTGTGGATATATCCAGTGTCCAGAGCTCAAGGGAGGAGTCCAGTCTTAAGATATAAATTTGGGACTCACTGGGATGAAGTAACCCAGGGGAAGTGTGTAGAGTGAAAAGAGAAAAAGTTAAGGACATCATCTTGGGAAATACCATGGTTTAGGGGAGATAAGAGTAAAGGAACGAGAAGGAAACCAAAAAGAGGGATCAAAGAGGTGGGAGGAGAGCCATTTCTAAGCGGTGTCACTGAAACCAAGGGATTGAAATGTTAAAGAAAAACAGGAACTGTCAGAAAGTTCAAAGGCAATAGGGCAATCAAGTAGGATAAGGATTGCCAAAGTCCATTGGCTTTATCAACAGACTGTGTAAATAAACTCAGACTGAAGCTGCATTAGTTTGCAGGGGAGGTGAGAGGTGGGCACAGTGTCTATAGACACTTTTATCAAGAATCTTGGCTAAGATTAAAAAAAGGGGGAGATAAAGAGAGAGTCCATGGGTATGGAGCCAGCTAAAAACTCAAGAGAAAGAACTGTTGAGGAAGCAACATCCTAGCAGAGATAAAAACACATAAAGAGTGACTAGCTTTGAATAGGATCACATGAGCCTCTGAAACCAGAAAAAAGAAAAAAAATCAGAAGTTGTACATAAAATTAAGTATTGTCTTTTTCAACACTGTCTCTTCAAATTGTTATAAAATTATTACGATTTTGGCTTAGTTGCTTAAAATGTTTTATGAATGTCCCTCTCTTAAGTTTATCCTCAGAGACAGGTGGATTTACCACACACACACACACACACACACACATATAAGTTTTCTTGTTTAAATGTAGGTATGACGTTCAGAAATTGAGAAAAGTTATTCTGAATTGTATGATGAAAAAGGCAAGCTGGTAGATATCCTTTGGTATAAACCAATGTTTTCTAGAGTAGACTTATTAACTGGAATGAAAATAAATTCCAAATGTTTCTTGATTAAAAAATATTGGAATAAGTGCATGACCTTTTTGATTCAATACTTGTATGTATTCATTTGACAAAAGTGTACAGAAATTCCACTGTATGTCAGGCATTAATCTAGAGAGTAATTTGATGAATAGGACTCAAGTGGACATGTTATGGTAAATTTATAATAAACTTGGTTTTATAACAATATATACTAACTTGATATGACCACATATACTCTCACTAAAATCAGTTAAAGGCAATAATAGCTCAAATATTTAATTCTTCCAACAACTGTATTTATTTCAATTCTGAAGCATTTGGGCATGACTCTCACTGACTTAATTTGCAATTATATATACTAACAAAAGACCAACTGAATAGAGGAAGTTCTAAAATCTGATAATGTACTGCTAAAGAAAGAATTCTAGGTTCACTGAACTCAACACAGCTTGTATATCTCACTAGATGTTTGGAAACATTAACTACCCACATAGAAAAGGGGCTGCCATTAATATTCACAGAAGACTTTCTCATTGCTTCATTATGTCTATGAGGATGCTTCACTCTACTATATCTTCAACTTCTATATTGCAGTTTCTCCAAGTGTGGTCAGGTGATTGAATCTGCATTTTTCATGAATTTCCCAGGTGATATTTATGCAGCATATAATTTGAGAACGACTGCTAATGTTTGAAATTGCTAAGCTAGTGTTATAAAAGAAAAAAATAAAAGCCCAACTACTGTATCCGCCAGAGACCATATGCTTTGATTTTGAAGTGTTATGCCCAAGAGGTCAGGTATGATAGGGAGGCAGGCAGCACAGTATTTCATCAAGAATATGGATTTTAGATGAAGTAGACTTGTGTTGAACTTCTGTCCACTTCTTTCTAGCCTGTGTGCTCAAAAACAATTTTATTTCTTATTTATTTGTTTGTTTATGAGAGAGACAGCACACACATGTGTGCAGAGGGAGACGGGGTAGGGGGTGGAGGGGCAGAGGGAGAGAGACAATCTTAAGCAGGCTCCAAGCCCTACACAGAGCCTGACTCAGGGCTTGATCTGAAGACCCTGAGATCAGGACCTGAGTAGAAATCAAGAGTCTGATGTTTAACTGACTGAGCCACTCAGGCACCCCCTTTTTAAAATTTTTTTTTAACTTTTATATACATTTTAAATTTTTTTTCTCTTTTTAACAATTTTATTTCTTTGATCTTCAGTTTTCTTCTATGTAAAATAGTGGTAGTCACACCCTTATAAATTTACTTGAAGGGATTAAATGGCCCTAGAAGTACAAGTGAGTGTCCTTCTTCTCTCCATCTCTTTATTGATCCTATAATCATTTTCCTACTGAGTCTCCATTCCAGAAGTACAATCTCAAATGCCTTTAAGATCAGGCCCGTGGGTAATATAAATGAACTAAACAGTCAGGGCAAGGCAACAGAAAATTACAGAAATTGTGGTGAGCTGGAGAATGTATAACTTACCTAAAGACATTTTAATAAAAAATAAAATAAGTCACTGTGGGCCAAACAAAACCATCTTCTGGTCAAATCAGACATAGACAATTTGTATCCCCTACCTTAAACTAATAAATTCAGATTCCTTTTTATAAACCAATGACTTTGATGGTAATGACTGTTCTCAGTCATTTTGATACACATCCTCAACTCCCTGAACTAAGTGACTAAACTTTATTCAATAACCATAGATTTTATTCCCCTTCTCCTTGTATCCTATTTAAGTATACTATAGAATAGGGCTCAGTTAGCATGAGAACACTACTTCCTTTCTATACAGTTCTTTCCCCAGGCTTTATTGAAGTATAATTGACAAAACAAAATGTGTATATCTTTCAGATTTACAATGTAATGACCTATGTATACACTGTTAAATGATGACCATAATCAAGCTAATTAACAAATCCATCACCTTATATGGTAACCTTTTGCGTGTGTGTGTTGAGAACACTTAAGATCTATACTTTTAGCTACCTTCTTGTTTACAATTATTAACCACAGCCACCATGCTTTACATCAGATCTCCAGAACTTAGTCATCTTACAATTGAAACTCTGAACTCTCTGACTAACATCTCACTATTTTCCCCACCCCCCAGCCCCTAGTAATCATCATTCTACTCTCTGCTTCTATAGTTTGACTTTTTTAGATTCCACATGTAAGTGACATCATGCAGTATTTGCTTTCTGTGTCTCGCTTATTTCTTTAGCATAATGTCCTCCAGTTTCATCCATGTTGTTACAAAAGACAGGAATTCCTTCTTTTTAATGACTGAATACTATTCCATTGTGTGTATATGTATGTATATATAGAATAAAGAAGATAGGAACTATACATATATATATGTATTATGTATGTATGTATGTATGTATATCTTTATTCATTCATCCACTGAAGGACACTTAGGTTGTTTCCATGTCTTGGCTATTGTGAGAAATGCTGCAGTGAACATGGGGTATAGTTATTATTTTCGAGATACTGATTTTATTTCCTTTAGATATATATCCAAAGTGGGAGTGCTGGTTTTAAGACCTCTTAGTTCTGCTTAAACTTCCCACTTGCCTGGGGTCAGAGAACAGAGAATAGAGGAGACATGATAAAGGATTAGGGCATCTCAGATCATCCCTCTGTCCTAGTCTAGGGAAATATATTTAATTGTTTACCAGATCCAAAGGCCTAATGGGAGAAATCTCTTCTCCACAGTGAAGTAGAAAGAAAATGATTGTTGATTATATCAAATAACCCTGGATTTTATACCCAGCTTCACAACCTACATTCAACTACTTACTTTCTCTGAGCTTAAATTTTCACACTTGCAAAACAGACAAAATAAGTCTCATGGTACTGTTTTAAGGATTAACTTAAATAATGTGTATAAAGCTCTTTGTACCATAAAAATTCTCATCCTTTCCTTTTGAAGTTTTTCTTGGTATTTTAGCTAATGTATTTACACTTTTGGTTCAATCTTAACTAGGCCAGTTCTAACCAAGTTAGCAAATCCATCATCAATTTCTTTTCTTAAATAAAAAGCTAGGCTGATTATTTACAATAGCCAAGATGTGGAAGCAACCTAAGTGTCCATCGAGAGAAGAATGGATAAGGAAGATGTGGTATGTATATACAATTTAATACTACTCTGCCATAAAAAAGAATGAGATTTTGCCATTTGTGGCAACATGGATGGACTTAGAGGGTATTATGCTAAATGAAGTAAGTCAGACAAAGAAAGACAAACACCATATGATTTCACTTATATGTGGAATCTAAAAAATGAAATAAATAAACACATTTTTTAAAAAAAGCAGAAACAGACCCATAAATACAAAAAGCAAAATGATGGTTGCCAGAGGGAAGGGAGATGAGGGTATGGGCAAAATGGGTGAAAGACAGTGGGAGGTACAGGATTCCAGTTATGGAATGTATGAGTTACAGGGATAAAAGGCACAGCACGGGAAATATAGTCAATGGTATTATAATAGCGTTGTGTGGTGACAGATGGGAGCTGCACTTGGGTGAGCAGAGCATAACATATAGAGTTGTCAAATCACAATGTTGTACACCTGAAACTAATATAACATTGTGTGTCAGCTATAGTTCAACAACAACAAAAAATCCTGCGTGGACTGGTGGTATTCAGTACTAGATCTGAGCATCGATGTGTAATACTTTAATTGCAGTTTCTTGGCATAGAGTTAGGGACAAGAGAAAGCACCCTCTAGGAATTCTGAGTCAGTCATGAAATAGACAGGCTGGAGCTGAGTAACTAAATCTAAATTAAAGCACAGCAAAGGAGCAAAATCAAAGGACAAAGCCAAGTTCTGATAGCACAGAGTGGTTGTATGGAAAGTTAAGGCAGAGATAAATGCCAAAGCTAGAGAAATACTCTTGGATAAACAAGGGCAACTTTTTACAGGAATCTTGAGGTGAAGGAAACTAGCCTGGAAGTAGGGTCAAAGACAGCTGACTTGTAGCCTGATTGGTACATAATTCAGGCCCAGTATCCTTCATGGCTTTACCCCAGAGACTGGCCAGCCAGCCTACTTGGAAATCCACCTGTTGTCTCAGGCTCCACTCATGGGAAGATAAGTACTAGTTGGAATAGCTCAAACTTCCGGATAATCCATTGTGTTTTTATCTGTATTTGCTTCTGTTAGTTCCTGTTGACAACCGTGGTGAGTATCTGCCCCAGTGGATCTGTCTTTTAAGAAACCTTGACTTGATTCTCTTTCTTCTAACCACGGGCTACTGTCCCAGGCCCTTTGCATTGCTTCCAGCCTTATCGCCTTCAGTCTATATACACATCTGTTAATTAAGATGCAAGTGTTAATTACTCCTTTTATATATTTCTGTTCCTTACTTGGGTCAGCAAACACCTCCAAGAGGATAGACTGACCTAGCCTAAGCCATCTCCAGGATATTTGTATTTCTTAATAGTAATATCTTTCCCATCTCCCCAGCCTATCCCATAAATTACCTCCTTCTCCTCTCCCTTGAGTTCCTGAGAATACTCCTATTAAAGGGGATTCAGTGAAAATCATGGAGGCTTCCTTTTGCTTCTTACTCTTAATTTTCTAATTCTGGCCTACATTTGGAAGTTGAGGATCCAATCTGACTAAATTTTCAAATTGTATTTCCTGTATATTATGAAACATATCAATAAGATGAAGCATGGCTTAGACAAATATAATTTTCCTCCAAACCTATGCTGATTATACTACTCTGGCCCTTCCTCTCTGCATACAACAAACAAATCCAATTTTTGAGGAACAGGAATGAATATATACAGTAGCTAATGAATATTACTTATTATTGGGGTAATATAGAAAACTACACAGTGTTGCATACTACAATAATACATACAAATCATAGCTCATTGGGCACCATGGAGGAAGGAAGATCTAGAGTTAGCATTTAATTTATAAGAATTTTGTAAGAACTCAAGTTTCTAAACTTGGTAATTTAGGGAGGAATAATTTGGATGATAAAAGATTGACAAGATTTATGACAGAGTTCACTAGAGTACTTAAAAACAGTAAACCATCAAATGAATGTAAAATATGGATTTGATTTCCAAATGTCAGTATGTATCTTTTTCAGCAATACAACAACTGCATGAAGAACACCTAAAACATTATATAAACCATGAACAGATCTCCTTGAATATCAGATACACAATGAAAATTCAAACTTATCATTAAATGACATCAATTTCTTAGTCATAATGCATTTACTTTCAGAACAGAGAAAATTACTTGATTTTTTTTCTTTCCACTTTTCTTTTAGTTCTTTATAATAGGTGAAAACACACACACACATAATTTTGTTTTATTTGCAGACTTATAGCTAAGTTTTTGCTAGAAGATGATTTCTTAGAGTAGAAAAAATGAAAGCAGAAACATCTAGAGACATATCTTAAAGAAACAGAACTTATGCACCTGGGTGGTGCAGTTAGTTAAGCATCCAACTCTTGGTTTCAGCTCAGGTGCTGATCTCAGGGTCCTGAGATAGAGCCCCACATAGAGCCCCATGCTCAGCATGGAGTCTGTATGAGATTCTCTCTCTCTCTCTCTGCCCCTCCCGCTGGTATTCTCTCTCTCTCTCTAATAAATAAATAAATCTTAAAAAAAAAGAAATAGAAATTATGACAGAGTAAATTTTAACTTTTTACATAGATGTGTGTATGTAATGTAAATATTTAAATTCTGATTATAATATAATTAAATCACTTTGCTATGCTTTTTGTTATTTATAGAAACAAAAAATCTGAAAAAACAAATTTTACCCTCTCCCACCCACACAAAAACAATATATAGTTCAGAACTGCATCCTAATACATTTATTCAAAGGAGAAATTTTCATAATTTAAAGGTGAACACTGGTGGTAATTTTAAAATGATCAAAATGTTAAATCAAGGTTGTGATTGATATATATCTGCCTTCAGTAAATAAATCATAAACATTTTGTCTTCTCATTGTTGTATTCTTAGTTTGCTATATAAGTATAGGAGAAGTCTTTAGACAAGAATTATAAGAGGCTTTATTTTAAGATTGATGCTGAAATGTGCATTTATGCTTTGCAACAATATGCTTTGTGGAAATTAATTAGAATCAACACATTTTTCCAACCTGTGATGCAAGTTTGTGTCACTTTCATGAAAAGCTTTTTTTTTTTTTGCTTTTAAATGTTGATTCAAGACGGTGTTACTATTCATATAAAAACAAAACCTAAATCAGTGACTACAATTATAGTAGGTGTATTTTTGTATTACTTATGTTTGTTTGAAGGGGCTTTGTTATATATAAGGTTTGTGTACTAATTACTACATGTTTTCTATAGGCTTCGTTAGTTTTAGAAATGTTTGCTTTAATTAAATAGCCCTGTTTCACTCACCCTGTTTCAAAACCCTGTACCTGAAGACCTAAAGTAATCTTATTATCGGTAGTAAATAATCTTCACAGTCTGTTTTTAAAAAAGATGACACCGAATGAGACATGTTAGGTAATTTTGGAGTCCCTCAGTCTTTTAGCTGTTCAAGGACCTGCAGTCAGTTGAACATGGGCATTCTTTATATATTTTGTGTCTCAGGACAACACCTTTCTCCTAAGCAAGCAGAGCTCCTAGCAAATTGCAGAGCTTGGGCTTGGATTTAGATCTTTCACAGTGAAGTTCATTCTCTTTCTCTTCTACTCTGTGTTGAATATCTAGCATTGACTTCTCCATTGCCCCACTCAGGGGTTTTACCATGAGTCATAAATATGGACTTCTTTGTGCCATATATTACTTGTACCAATCAAGATACTGAGTAAACCCATTTTGACAGGGCAAGAATGGCAGAGAGCATACCTAATGCTAAACTCACTCATAAATATGTCTCAGTTTCTATATTGATAAATATTGAACCAAATAAATTTCGAAACCATATTGTTCTGAAAATACTAGAAGAATTTTCTATTTAATTCAATGAACATTTATTGAGTACCTCCTGTGTGCTAGAGATACTAAAATGATTTCTTACAGAAGTCTTTTTAAAAAATCACTCTACAGGGGCACCTCGGTGGCTCAGTCCTTAAGCGTCTGCCTTCGGCTCAGGTCATGATCCCAGGGTCCTGGGATCGATCCCCGTGTGGGGATCCCTGCTCTGCGGGAAGCCTGCTTCTCCCTCTCCTACTCCTTCTGCTTGTGTTCCCTCTCTCGCTGTGTCTCCCTCTCTGTCAAATAAATAAATAAAATCTTTAAAAAAAATAACTCTACAGTAGAAGGAATATATATGAATGGCCAATAAAAACATAAAAACATATTCAACATCATTACTTGTCAGAAAAATGTATTTTAAAACCATAATGAGATACATTTCACACTTGCTGGAATTGCTAGAACTGACACTGGAAATATTGGTGAGATTATGGATGAACATGAACTCTGATACATCCAACTACTATGGAAAACTATTTGGCAGTTTCTTTGAAAGTTAAACACACAACTACACTCTAAGGCAGAAATTCCACTTCTTGGTTTTTATCTGAGAGAAATAAAAACCTATGTTCACAAGAAGATTTGTACAATGTTTTAAAAAGTTCTCATCGCAAGAAAAAAATTGTGTGGTGATGGATGTTAACGAAACTTATGTGGTGGGGCTCCTGGGTGGCTCAGTCATTAGGCATCTGCCTTCCCCTCGGGTCGTGATCCCGGAGTCCTGGGATCGAGTCCCGTATCGGACTCCCTGCTCGGGAGCCTTCTTCTCCCTCTCCTACTCCCCCTGCTTGTGTTCCCTCTCTCACTGTCCCTCTCTGTCAAATAAATAAATAAAATCTTAAAAAAAAATAAACTTATGTGGTGATCATTTCACAATAGAGACACGTATCAAATTATGTTGTACACCTGAAACTAATACAATATTATATGCCAATTATGTCTTAACAAAAAATAAATAATGTTTTAACAAATTTATTTATAATAAACCAAACGAGGAAAGAAGTCGAGTGTCCATCAATGGAAGCTATGTTTATACAATGGAATTCTACACAATAAGAAAGAATGAAATACTGGTAACACTCCATGACATGAATGAATATCACAAAATTGAAGAACTAAAGAAGCTAGACATGAAAGAGTACATGCTGTATGATTCTAATACATGAAGCTCAGAACAGACAAAACTAATATACAAGGATAGAAAACAGAATGGCGACTGCCTGTGGTAGGTGGGGGTGAAGCGACTGTTAAAGCGGCATGAGGAAACTTTCTGGGATGATGGAAATGGCTATACAATAATTCCCCCTTTATCTGTGGCTTCGCTTTGTGCAGTTTCAGTTACCCATGGTCTGGAAACAGATGATCCCTTCTGATGAATCATCAGAAGGTCAATAGTAGCCCTAATGGTATATCAACAGTACCTACATCAGTCACCTCACCTCATCTCATCATTTAGGCATTTTATCATGTCACACCATTACAATAAGAAGAGCACAATAAGATATTTTGAGAAGAGAGAGAGACCACATTCACGTAACTTTTATTACAGTATAATGTTCTATTTTATTATTAGTTACTATTGCTAATCTCTTACAGTGCCTAATTTATAAATTAAACTTTATCAGAAGTATATATGCATAGAAAAAAAACAGTATGTATAGGGTTTGGTGCTATCTGGGGTTTCAGGCATCCACTTGGGGTCTTGGAACATATCCCCTAGGGATAAGGGGTAATTACTGTATCTTGGTTTGTGCATTGACTACATACATATATATACTTGTCAAAACTCATCAAACTGGTCACTTAAGATCTGTATGTTTGCTCTACATAAATTGTACCTCAATTTTTACAAGGTAATTTTGTAGTAAATCCTTTGTAAAGAAAACAATCTATAAGCAACTTCCTTTTCTTGGTATGTTAATAATTAATTTTAAAGATTTATTTACTCATTTGACATTTTAAATGTGGGGGAAGGGGCAGAGGGAGTGAATCCTCAAACAGACTCCCTGCTGACAGGAAGCCTGCCACAGGGCTTGATCTCAGGACGCTGAGATCGTGATCTGAGCCAAAATCAAGAGTCAGACGCTTAACCAACTGAGACACTCAGAAGGCCCAATAATTAATTTTAAAATTTAATGTTTGCTTAAAGAAAGGGGTACCAACCAGACAAGTCTAATGGACACAGATTTGCAGTCTATCTCTATATCTAAAGTTCAGGTTCACAATAGATTTTAATCATTCATTTACATATGCATTCATACATTTATTCTGACAAATGAGAAATAACCTGTGTGCGAGTGGAGACTGCCATTTTCCAGCAAATTGAAAATAACATGTGTTAAAGACTAGCACTGGCTATAAGCTATGATTTCTAACTACTGCTTCAAGATATTAAACAGCTATTTGCCAACTCTTTCCAGGCATAAGTTTGAAAAGAACCCTAGGCCTTTGTGTTTATGTAAGTGCTGGACTGGGACAAATACATAGCTCCCAAACACTACGCAACATACACCTCAATCATCCAGAGGGGCAGAGCAAGCTTCCCTGTGTGGACCCCCAGCATAGCCCTGCAGGTGACTTAAGAGAGCCTCACCCACACTGTGGAGAGTGCTGTGCTAGTTTCCAGGAATATTCAATCTGTGGCCTCTGTGCGGAGCCTGCCAAAAGACTGCAATTGGTTGTGCCAATTGTGTTGGTGTTTTATGGCTCTGTTCATCTTTAATGATCTGTAGCTTCTCTCACCATGAAAGCTTCTGAATCTTGGCTCCTTCCCAACTGCTCTATTGATCTGAAATTTGGCCAGCAAGCAAAATCTTTTGTTTGTTTTTGGGATTATTTTTATTATCTGGCTCCAGACAGGGAGCACAGAATGGGGTGGAGACTTCACAGAAATGAGGACATCTACTCCTTTGGTAGCGCTCCTGAGGGCCTAAGACCAGTCCTCTGGTGCTATAAAAGTACACTGTTCAAAGCTGTAAAGAGAATTCACATTTGCATTGTACTGATGGCAACAACAGCTTGTTAGGCCCCCATCTGTCAGAGCAGAAGGTATTCTGCAGTTCAGAGAGTCAGGGCTCTGGGGCACTTCTTTCCAGAGTGATCTAGTGGAAAACAACAGACACAAGTTTAGAGAGGACTAGTTTACACATAGGTGGAGAAATAACTCCCTCTATGTTATGATTTTAGGGCTGGGAACCAACCCAGATCCTGATTTATTCAAACTCACTAGAGTTTTAAATTCTGCTACACCTGTGCTTCCCAAACGGGGTGATCCTAGGTACCCCTAGTAACTCTAAATGACAAAAGCAAGTCTTCAAAAAGTTTTGTGGTCAATTATTTTGGGGAAAATCTACATATAATATTCATTTCTTAAAGATTTGTAATTCATATTAACACATTTAAAAGCTGTGAAAAAATCCTCTGAGGGGGGAAAAAAAACCTTTCCAACTCTCTTGACCATGGGACCCCACTTAAAAGAGGTTTTACAAAATATAGCTAAGATGGAAATATAAGAATTTTCCATGGAAAACCTTTCAGAAGAAGTATTGAATGAAATGTACATTAAGGTATAAATGATTACTCTCAGGCCTTCCCTGGAGGTAGATTTTGAGGGGACAGAATGTCTGGGTATATATGTGTGTATTTATATGTGTGTGTATTTCTGTGTGTGCATTAGTGTTAGAGTTAGCGGTCTAAAAAATCCATTATCCTCTTCTATAGTTACAGAGTTATAGTTAGGAAGTAGCTGCACAGCTAAGGACTACATTTGCTAGCTTCTCCTACAGCTGGATATGGCCATATGATTAATATTTGCAACCGAATATGAGCAGAATTGAGGTATATAACTGCTGGCTGAGGCTTCTACCACAGAATACAGATGACACCAAGTCCTCCAGGGCCACAATATATTAGTTTGACTCCTAAATCAAACCTAGAGGACAGCCATTTTGATACACAGGAACAAAGACCCTGCACTATTACATGAATGAGAAATGAACTATTAGATTGAGAAATATTTTAGGATCCATTTGTTTCAGTACTTTAACCTCATTAATATTGTATTGGGAGAGGAGATGGTGAGCAATAACATTTGGGAAGATATTTGGAAAAGACTGCAATCATTTAAGAGCATCAAACACCTGAGGGAGTTAAGCAGTACATATCTCCAGAGAAGAGAGCCAGGGTCTGATGGTTTTACATTTAATTTTGCCTTTCTCACTCTATATAAGTGACTTAGAGCACCTGCATGGGAAATAAACCAACCCAGTTTCACTGTTTGGCTCAGCCACTTACTAATATGTCTTTCTCCTTTGCCAAGTCTCAGTTTCCACATGGTAAAAAAAAATGGAAAATGATTTTCAACTTGCACAATTATTTTAAGAACTAAACCAGAAGATATATGCAGTGTTTAGCACACATATACACATGTGTATTTAGAAACATGCAAACAGAGTGGTAGTAGTCATTAATGCTAGTCACAAATATTTGAGTGTCCTCCTTCTGGGTACATATTATGATTTCATTTCTCCTTTGAAATTAAGAGCTGTCATGTGACCTTCTAGGCCAAAGTTTTAAGAGCCAGTACACAATTTTCATGTTCCCCTTTTCCTACCTCAGCAATTATGAAATGCAGGGATGGACTGATCCCCTTTTGCCTGATATTTGAAAGACGACAACTGGAGCAGAGTCCCCAGCTGACCTGCATGAACATGTAGCATGAGTAAAATATAAACCATTGTGGCTTAAGCCCCTGTAGCCTAATGTGGCCTTCACTGAATGACTCTGAAATTGGTTACCAGCATTAGAGTTGTGTCGTAACATGACTCAAATACAAAGCATTTACTTACTGTTCAGATGACAGTCAGTAAAGAAATTATTACTGCAGACTGGAAAGCTGGTGACCTTTGTTATGAAGTCACAATTTATTAAACCTGTTGTTGCAATGGTTTAAAAGGCAAACAAGTATGTAATGAACTTGGGAGTTCTAGGAGAAGAAATTAGAAAAGAGTGTCAGCATGTTGTTAGAGTTAATCGTGGTTGCATTTGACAAGGCATTACAAAAATGAGATAAGCACAACAAAGCATTGGCTGACTTGCGAGCAGGAATCAAAAGGGTTAGACAGAGCCCAAACTTGAGCATTTTCGTAAGGTTAGAAAGATAAGTGCATCTCAACCCCCATGGTAACAGATAAAACTGAGGAAGCTTTTGGGTAACAAAGGCCTGTTAAAATTAAGCCTTGTGAGGAGGATCAAATCAAGGATACGGTTCTCACACCCATGAATTAAGTTAATCTCAAAGCAAAGACCCAATTACAATACTGGCAACTGGTAAATCCTTTTAATTGGAGGGAAAAAAAAACATTGATTAGAGAAAAGAGATTAAAAATCACTGTGTGTTTAAACAGAGTGAGACATATGGTGTGGGGACAGGGAGAAAGTAAAAAAAAATACATAGAAATAATGATAATTATGTTAAAAAAACAAAATGATGGACGTGATGATTTGCACATACATCTAGTATAATAAATAAGGTGTGGTTTTTTGAGGAATTCATACTATCAAAAAGATTATCAGCCTATACTAATAGAGAATTTGACATATAATGGCCACTGACTTTCCAACCTCCATGCTATCATCTTCAACACTTATTTCAGAGGTGACCAAGAGGGTTAACAGAAGAGACAAAGCATCGAAGGCAGGGTCAGAGGCCACTGAGAACACTCAGCATCGCCTGGATAGCCTGGTCTTTAAGCTTGATGTCTTGATTGGATGGAAGAGATACATTGAACTGAGTATCTGGGCTCAGTAGTTACCACAAGGCTTGCAATAGTCATCAGTACTGTTCATGATTATTCTATTTCCCTTCCATTTGGACATATGGTAAGTTAAACTATTTCTGACCTCTTCAATCTGAGGGTGTCCACATGATTTGCTTTGGCAAATAAAATGGGAGTGGACATGACTGCAGTGCCAGCTCCCAATGGAAACGTAGAGAACTGGCTGATGATTTGCCATATTTCTTTTTCCTACTTGGCAATAGTGATAACACAGAGATACAACCTCCCTCCATTTGGGTCCTCACCAGAGGATGATTTAGAAGCCTGCCATACACATGAAAATTGTTAAATAAGCCATTGTAGTTCTGAGCCAGTGAGACTTTGGAGTTGTTTGTTCCTGCAGCATAGTATATCCAACTTTGATGGAGAGAAATTGAAGCCAGTTTTACAGGGATAGTTAATGTTATATTAGGTTCAGTCAGAAAAAGATGCAAAAATGATGTTTAGGAACAGTGTTTTTCTAACCATGGATTGTGGTTTAGGGTATAGCTTTTTCTAGAACAAAATAGAAAAGATCATATAGTAAGATTAAAGGATGTTCTCTGTGTGTGTGTGTGTGTGTGTGTGTACAAAAGAGAATATGAGGTCGATAGAAAGTGTATTTCTTAGTGTGACTCACCATCAGAAAGTTTGAAAGTTACTGATCTAAAACCTAATTAATTGGAACACTTGAGTGATTGAATTTAGATATGAAAAGCCATCTCCAAAGGGTTTGTGGTCAGTTGATGTCAAAGGGTTCTGTTCTCAACTTTTTCCTGTTCAAACATTTGTTCATAGAAGTCAATGAAGAGCTTATCAATTTTTTTATTGAGTTCAGATGAAATTGATAAGCCAATATTGATGATGTACAAAAAGCTATATCAAATAGCAGCTATAAAAAAAAAACCCAAATAGCAGCTGTAAGGAATAATAAAGATTAGCATATATTGTCCTGATTAAAAAAAAAATAAGGATAAAGTCAGTGACACTTGTGAGCCAGTGAGCTTGATGTTGTGACAGAGAATATTATAAAATGATAAAATGGTATATCTATGAAGATTTAAAGAAGTGACAGCATAAATTTTTTTGATTAACTGATGCCAGATGAATACATTATTTTTAATAGTATTCCTAGATATTGGTTCAGAGTTATGTTAAAGACTATGTCAGGATTTCAGAAACTCATTTGACAGAATTTCTTATAATATACTTGAATAAAATGAAGAAATCTGGGCTGGGTAATTATACTATTGGGTAGATTCATCATTTCTATAATGACCGTTTACAAAGGGTATTGCTAATAAATCTGTTAATCTGGAGGTTGATGCCTAAGGACATGTTAAAGGCCTTTGTCCTCATCTCTTTCCTACTCAAATATATGTTCGCTGTCTTCTCTCATTTCTGGGTGACATAAAAGCGAGATGGATATTAAATAAAGTAGGTTAGAGGCTCAAAGTTAAGAATGTCCCCAAAAGGGTAGAATTATGAGTCAAACCTAAGAAGTAAAAGTAAAAGTAAAATCTAATAAGGATAATTATAAATTTAAAAACTTAGGGCTTAGAGGCACAAACAAACCCAAAATAGACAAAATTATAGATACAAAGGTATGTTTCAAGACAACAGAAATAGTATGAGAAAACCCTTCTACAGCACTTTGTGAAAAACACTTTTGTAACTAGTTTACTTATATTTACTCATCAAAACCATCCTATAATGTAGGTGTCATTTTTGTCCCCAATTACTGATGGAAAAACTGAAGCATCTAAATTTTAAATAACTGACCGGTGTCACAGAGCTGATAAACCACAGAGCCTGGATAAGAAGATAAGTAGTCTGGCTCCAGAATCTATCTTATCCATCTATTGGATTCAACAGTGTGGTAAAACCGCTTAGACCATTTAATGTGCTTTTGGGTTGAGGCAATAAATGAATGCTACAGATCCAAACAAGCCAGAGGCTATGCAATGATTAGTCCCTCTCTGAAATACTGTTCTCAATTATGGCCCACACTCCTTAAGAGAACAGTGACAAACAAGTATGTTTAGAGAAGGATTGGGATTGGATAGAGCGTGTAATCCATAGAAATAATCAGTAGTCAAAAGAACTGTTGATATACTGTTGATATTGAATCTGAAATGAGAAAACATGGGGACTGAAATAGCTATCTTAAAAGATTGAAATCTATGTCACATAGAAAAGAGATTTGTCTCATTGTGCATGAGTTAAGAGAGCAAAGCCTTGGTAGGTAAATTGTGGTTCAATGTAAGTAATAATTTCCTAATAATTATAGTTATTTACGTAATAATAAACAAAGGATCCCTTGTTGGGTAAATATGTTAATAGCAGAGGTGTTTGTTTTTAATAGCAGAGGATACATAATAATATATCAAGGATATTGTAAACTTTTTATACATATAATTGTGTTCAGACTATATGGTCTTAAATATTTATAGGTCTAAGTGTCTAAGATTCTGTGAATTAAAAAAAAAAGAGGCAAAGTCGTGTCATTTCCCTTTAGCCAGACACCACCAGGAACACACTTAAATATTTGACCTGAGTAGGGTTTATTGACTTGTTGCATTATTGACTCAATAAGAGGGTGCTAGAAATGACTCGTTTTAAGATTTGCCTGAAGTTAGGTGATTTAGGGGAGCCTAAGAGGAAGTGGGGCTTTATTCTGCATCAGATGCCAAGAGGAGGCAGAAGCAATTCTCTGATTAAGTATCTTAACACTTCTTATTTGGAAGGTGAGAAGAATGGAGTGAAGCTCAAGTTTTGATTGGTAGTAAAGCTGTAGACACTCATGTTAGCCAAGATAGAAGGAGAGTTGGTGTATTTTTGTGGTGGGGATGATATTTTGCTTTGTCTGTGTATATACAAGATTATGCAGTTGTCTTGTTTTTGTCTTGATTTATTACAATCACAGAATGATTCTGGTACTACGTAAAATTGTTTAGGTTGAGCAGAGGAACAGAAGATGAACTGTGAGCACTAAGACATATCTTCCCCAGCTGCCGCACTGCCCATGGCAGCATGTGCTTCAAAACTTCAGCTCCTATGCGACAGGCCCCCTTGGGTTCCAACTTCCACTGCATAACGTTTTCTCCAATAACATTCTCAAGAGCAGAAGCTATGCCTTATTTACCTGTGTATACCCAGAATAGAGCCTTGTGTCTTAAATAGAGTAGGCACTATTACTATGATGATATTATACAAAATATATTATGTACTTACAGTATATATGTTATAGAATATATTATATTCTACATATTTTATTTTATATATTATTATATCATATTGTTACATTCATACGTGGAAGTAATCTGAAGTCAATGTTTGCATCTTGTCAGTTTCCTTGACTGAATTAAGTAGACGGCTATTCCATTTCAGTTGAACCAATGCAAATTTGAGATGCTGAAATAGCTCTTTTTTTGGTCAAATGATTTCCCAAAACTGTAGACATTAGATAAGCCTGTATGTATAAGATTCTTGATGTCAAATTCAGATTACTTCACTGACACATATGCAAAACATGAATGAGAAAAGCATAGAAGATATTGGGCCATTTAATGTACAGACTGCCCATTCAAACTTGTAGCAGCCCAGCAGTCATGTGAAAATCTGAGCTATTAACTGTGCCCACCTTCCTTTAATGAGAAACCCTTAGATGGACTTTTCATACTGGCTGGTTGCTCTCTCATTTTTTAAATATATTAGTGTCCCCATATGATGTGAGAGCTGTGGATGAGGCTTCTCGTGCTATGTCCAAAATTTATTACACATATATGGAAACCCTTTTAGGTCTATTTGTTTTAATACTGTTCACTTACTCTAGCAATCTAGGAAAGAATACACAAAAAGGACGGGAATTTTCAATACCCCTACAGAGGTGAGTAGTTGGAAACATCAAGAATGATATTTGAAAATCTTCATGGATTGGTTAGGTATTTGTCTGGCTTCCTGAGAGTTCGTTAGCTCATCTGGTTAATACCCGGTGCTAAGGAGACCAGATTTATGGCTTTGATCCATTTTGAACTAGAAAGCTTTTTTGAGATTGTTGAGACTAAAATCTATCCTATTTCCAAAGGCTATGAAAGGCCAGATTCTAAACATGTGGTGGACACCAGAGTGAGAGAAAGGGTTCTCAATGCAAACCAATCACTACCTCTTTGAATATTAGTGCACTCAGAAGTGGTCTGGTTAAAGGGCGTTGGGGGTGTTAATAATTCTAGTTAGAGTAGTGGGGATAATAATAATAATAATAATAATAATAATAATGGAATGGGATCAGATATTTCCTTACACTACAACCTGGAAGTGTAGAGGAAAAAATGCATCTTTGTTTTATGACTACTTAATCTGAACTTCTTTCTGAGGCCCAACATATTGGATATTGAAGGAGAAAAAAAAAAACATTTGGTTATATCAGTTTTAAAAACTTAGCTGATCTGGCAAATTAAGATGTTCCTTTATATAATACTCAGTTTAACTTCAAAAAAAAAAAAAGCCATTGCTTCTCATGTTTCTAATTTCCTCTGCCCTTCTCTTCCTCTTCCAGAAGGCATCGAGGTACCAAGCAGGGAGTGTTGAGGCTTAGGCTACATAGGGCAGAGGAAGAGCAAGAGACCTCAAAAGCAGTATCACTGGCTCCTCAGGTCTCAGGTATGATGTGTCTGGTCTACCTGGTGGCTGGGTATTTTATGGATACTACTGACAGAAGTCTGTCATTTCTGATGCTGGGGTGCCTCTTGTCTCAGCTGGGAGCGCTAACCCAGCCCCTCTGCAGCTCTTGGACCACCCCAATCTTTATGTTTCATCTCCCAGTTAGCCCCCTAATCAGGCACAATAATCCCAGCCTCTGCTCAGGGTCACCTGGCCTCTTCCTATGGTATGCTCCCTGGCTTTCAACTCAGAAGAGGCAGCGACGACCTTCTAAGTCTTATCTATACCACAGAGTCCAGGTCAGCTCAAAAAAGCTGAGTTGGAAGCTCTTTCTCAGGCTAATCGCTTTGCACCAGATTTGTTCAGGTGTGTCTGCACACCTGGCTGGCTGGGCCTTCTCAGAGTCCTGACTGGGAGTGAAAGGAAAATGACCTCCACCCATACTCCCACTATTTCTTCTTCTCATCACTTCCCCCATCCCAAATGAGTAGATTATCTCTTATTCTTTTTTTTTTTTTTAATACCTGGACTTCCTTTATGTTAAATTCAATAATCTGCACAACAAGAATGTTATGTTAAATAGGAGTTGAAAATTAGTAAGAAATCACTTCTCAGGGGGCGTCTGGGTGACTCAGTCGGTTAAGCGTCTGCCTTCCGCTTGGGTCATGATCTCGGGGTCCTGGGATCGAGCCCCTTGTCGGGCTCCCTGCTCAGCGGGGAGTCTGCTTCTCCCTCTGCCTCTCCCCCCTGCTTGTGCTCTCTCTCTCTCAAATAAATAAAATCTTAAAAACAAAAAAAAAAGAAATCACTTCTCTGTAATTCCTGACTTCCACATCCATTTTTTTTCCCTTTGAGAAAAATGGGTTGATCTTAAAGGTGAGTAGTTTAAGGATAATATAGTCTGCAGAAAAATTAAAATTAAATTAAAATTTTGTCTAACATTTGCAAAATTACTATGCTGGTTTCCTAACAACACCAATCATTTATTAATCACTTACTATGTGCTCAGAACTAGGCCCTTGACATAATTCTTCTAACAACCTGGAGAAGTATTATTCTTCCTATTTCTCAGATGAGAAAACTGAGGCTCAGAGAAGTTATGTGATTTGCTCAAAGCCACACAACTAATAAGTAGAAATCTAGGACTGTCAGTGGATCTATCTGACACCTACGCTGAAACTTCTAACCATAAAGATACACTGATGATCATTATACTCTATTATTATATTTTTCAAAGGGCATCATATTATTCATAATATGTAAGAGCACATTTTTTATTTGAAATAGACACAACATAACATCTTTACAGATGGTGACCTAAAATTCGTAAATATGTTCAGCCATGCTAAAGCAGTAATGAGTGTATGGAGGGAGCCATCAGTCGTGTGGGAACATTTTCAGGACATCTGGGGCCCATCAGCATCAAATCATTTAACAGAGTGCAAACAATTTAACACCGAGAGCCTCTCAATTATCTACTTGCAAATAAATAAATGATAAAGTATAAATCTTTATCCTGTAAGCAAGTGAGTACACTTCTGGGTTGCCTTCTCCAATTTGGCATAATTAGTTGAAGAATGTTCAAAACATGCACACAAAATTTAACATTTAGCTGTACAAAATATAAATCAGACAAATATGCCACAAATATGGATACCCTAAAAACACTGCATTACCAGTCAAGGAGAAATGTACTGTAGATGATCCACCAGACTAGATTACTCACACTATTGCTCTGTGAACATTGACATCCGGCATCTGACTCATATCTGGGGCCCTAATACTTTATATTTTTATGGACTTTCTAGTGTCATGAAAAGTGCTCAGCTTTGGAAGCCAGACAGATCTTATTTTGCTCTGCATTTGTTAACTGTGTGACTTTGGTATTTTCTAAACAAGTTTTCCCATCAAAACATGGGAACATAATACCTACCATTCAAGGAAACTTATGAGAATAAAAGGAAGGAATACATGTAACAAGCCAGCATATAATATGTATTTATATAATAGTTGTTGTTCCTGATAATGTTATAATCATTACTATTAGTAGTATTTCATCTGACTTACCCATTCGTCCTTTAATATAAAGATTATGGTGCCAAGAAATCTCAGGTCCATGAAGTGACATTTCCTGTACTAAGTCATAGATGTAATCTTTGATACAGACAGATCACAAATTCCAAACTCCAGTCAGTAAAGTTTTCAGTATTCTATTTCTCATTTCTTAAACTTTATCTTGATATTCTCTCACTTTCTTTCCTTGGGCTTCATTACATCCTGCAGCTACCCTTCTCTCCCCTTTGTATACCACACCATGAATACCTAGAAAACTTCAGCTACCTACTATAGACCTTTTATTACATGTAAACCACAGTTCTGGAAAATATTTTTCCTTTTTACCTTTTTCCTTTCTCCTGTAAAAAAAAAACAAACTAACCCTAAACTATTAAATTTTTCTTTTTTAGTATTTTGATCATTCTAGGTTTCAAAATAGTAAATGACTTAAAAATTCCAGAAATATTGGTTAATTTTTAAATAAAATTTTTTGTTTTAGAACACTTTTAGATTTAAAAAATTATGGCAAGAATACTATGGAGAGATCCCTTAGACCCCACACTCAGTTTTCCCTATTATGAATCCTTAAATTTGTATGGTTTCTTTATCACAGTTAATGAACCAATACTGGTAAATTTCATTAATTAAAGTCAATATTTTATTCAGTCTCCTTGGTTTTTCTCTAAACTTCTTTTTTCTGTCCCAGAATCCCATCCAGGATAACACATTACATTTAGTAGTCATGTCTACTTATACACCTCTTAGTTGTGACAGTTTCTTAGACATCCCTTATTTTTTATGACTTTGACAGTTTTGAAGATTTCCTGTTAAGTATTTTGTAGAATGTCCCTTAATTGTGATTTGTCTGATGTTCTTCTCATGATTAGAAGGGGAATGTGTTTTGGGGAAGAAGACCACAGAGGTGAAGTGCCATTCTTATCACATCACATCAAGGGTACATACTCTCAACTTGACTTATCACTGTTGATATTAACCTTGATCACTTGGCCTAAGGCAGGATTTGTCAGGTTTTTCCACTGCCAAGACACTTTTTTTTTCTCCTTTTCCACAGTGGCTTCTTTGGAAGCCAGTGACAGTGTGAAGCACACATTTAAGGAGTAGGGAGTTATTTTCTATTTTCTGTAGGGCAAAGTATCTACTTACATTATTTGGGAGGTAAATAATCTCCTCTGTATGGGAGATGTCTATTTTTCCCCTATTTATTTATTCGTCCAACTGCTTATTTTTAATGTATGGATTCATAGATATTTACTTTATACTTTGGGACATAATACAATACTGTTTATTTATTCAATTGTTTATTTTTAGCACATAAACTCATGGGTATTTATTTTATACTTTGGGATACAATCCAATATATTTATTTATTTACTTACTCAACTTTTTCCTGCTTTGGCCATTGAGAACTCTTTCATGGGCTCCTTTATCCCTTTGATATATCCTCATTGTTGTGAATTTGTTCATTTGCTTTCAGTACTGTCTGGCACTACCCGATGCATCAGATGAATTTCATATTTTCCTACTCTACCCTTAGAATCAACTATTTTTCCAAGAAGCTCTGATTCCTTTTCTTGGAAATTAGTATTAGAAACTAAGAGTTGGGCATTAGGTATTTTTACTGCTACTGGGATGTCATTACTTCTATGTCCTGTCAGCTGAAAAAAACAGAGAGATATATTTGCTTATACATGTGTAGAAACCATGTATATATGCACATATCTGTAAATAATTCTATATGTAATCATCTGTATCTACAGTAAGCTAAATGTGAATTCACATTGATGTCTACAACTCTAATCCATAGCCACATAGAATATCCACCTTCAAATAACACCATTTCACTTTATGTGTAGTGTATTTTTTGACAGAGTATACCCAATCTGTCCCTCCATCTCTTATAACATTGCTGTCATTCATTTAATTAATCTATATCCTATAGTTATCCAACATATTGTTACTATATAAAGCTAATATATATATACTATATTTATATATATAAGTTATATATATAAGTTAATATAATATACTGTATAAAGATAACTGTCTAAACAGTTATCTTTAGATCAGTTAAAAATAAGAATAATACTGGGGGCACCTGGGTGGCTCAGTTGTTAAGCATCTGCATTCAGCTCAGGTCATGATCCCAGGTCCTGGGATAGAGCCCGGCCTTGGGCTCCCTGCTCTGTGGGAAGCCTGCTTCTCCCTCTCCCACTCCCCCTACTTGTGCTCCCCCTCTCGCTGTGTGTCTCTCTGTCAAATAAATAAATAAAATCTAAAAAAAAAAAAAAAAGAAGAAGAATTCTGTGCCCTCTTGCTGACTTGTCAAAATCAGCAAGCACATATGGCCAGGCACTCCACCACTGCCTCCCTAAGCTGGCAGGGGCACACTGGTCCTGCACGCTCCCATTCCTCCTCTAAAATCTGCAGGTTTGCCCTGACCCTGCATTCTGCCACATACCTAGAAGCTAAGGAGGAGCTCTCAGGGAATATAGGCTGGGGTATGCCATTTTAGCCCTCTCCTTTGTCTTCAAGGATAAAGACTTGGTAAGACTTCCCAGAAAGGAAGTTATACACTTGTCTGGAGCCCCAATATTTGCAACTATTACCAATGCGATATCTCCAGATCACTTGGTCTGGAGTCAGAAGGGTTCACAATTAGGATGCCATAGGATGGTGCAGTTATATGTACTTTAAAAACTGCTGCCTAAGGGTCTGGCTTCCAATCACCCTGAAACGAGGTGCTGACTGAGATCCCTCCCTTTGGATCACTGACAGGTCTTGGTACGCAACAACTTGGATCTATCAAGAATAAATCAGGCTGCTCAGGCAATAACAAAGGTTTGAGGGAAAACTAAGAGCTAGGGCAAGGTTGAAGGATAAGTTTCATCTCCTACAAAAGGCCACTCCATCAAGACTGAGAGAGGTAGCTGTTTTACCTAAAACAGAAACAAACACCAGAAGTCAAGCAAAATGAGGAAATAAAGAAATCTGTTCCAAATGAAAGAACAAGACAAAAACCTCAGAAAAAGACCTTAATGGTATGAAGAAAAGTAATATATCTGATAAAGAGTACAAGGTAATGGTGATAAAGAAGCTCACCAAACTCAGAAGAGGAATGAATGAACTCAATGAGAACTTCAACAAAGACACAGAAAATATTTCGAAAGTTATAAACAGAAGTCACAGAGCTGAAGAATACAACTGAAGTGAAAAATGCACTAGAGAGGATCAACAGCATACTTGATGAAGCAGAAGTGATTAGAAGACAAAGCAGTAGAACTTACCCAGAGCATCAATAAGAAAAAATAATGAAAAAAAAATGAATATAGCTTAAGGGACTTATGAGATAACATCTAGTGGATTAACATTTGCATTATAGGGGTCCCAGAAGGAGAAAAGAGAGAAAACAGTGCAAAAAAATTATTTGGAGATATAATGGCTGACAACTTCCCTAACCTGGGGGAGGAAACAAATATCCAGATCCAGGAAGCTCAGAGAGTTACAAAAAGGGTGAACCCAAAAAGAGCTACACCAAACACATTATAATTAAAATGCCAAAAGTTAGAGATAAAGAGAGAATCTTAGAAGCAGCCAGAGAAGAACAAGGGAAACCCCATAAGACTATAAGCAGATTTTTCAGCAGAAACTTTGCAGGCCAGAAGAAAGTAGCCATGATATTGTCAAAGTGCTAAAAGGAAAAACAAACAAATGAATAAACAAACAAAAACTTCCAACCAAGAATACCCTACCTGATGTAAAATGTGACATTAAAAACATAAGATGTAGGACAGGGAGGAGTAAATATGTAGTTTTAGCATGTCATTAAGCTTAACTTGCTTATCAATTGTACATACATACCTATATATATATACACACACACACATATATACACACACACACACACACATATATATATATATACACAAACACACATACACATATAGGCTGTTATATGTGAGCCTCATGGCAACCATACACCCAAGATAATAAGTAAGGAATAAAAAAGTAACACTAAAGAAAGCCATCAAATCTCAAGGGAAGAGAGCAAGACGAAAGAAAGGAACAGAGAAAAACTTTTATTTTTTATTTATTTATTTATTTATTTTTAAAGATTTTATTCATTTATTTGACAGAGAAAGAAACAGTGAGAGAGGAAACACAAGCAGGGGGAGTGGGAGAGGGAGAAGCAGGCTTCCCGCAGAGCAGGGAGACCCATGCGGGACTCTATCCCAAGACCCTGGGATCATGACCTGAGCCGAAGGCCAATGCTTAACGACTGAGCCACCCAGGCACCCCTAGAGAAAAACTTTTAAAACAGCCAGAAAACAATGAACAAAATGGCAATAAGTACATACCTATCAAGAATTACTTTAAATGTCAATGGCTTAAATTCTGCAATCAAAAGACATTAAGTGAGGGGCGCCTGGGTGGCTGAATTGGTTAAGTATCTGCCTTCTGCTCAGGTCATGATCTCAGCATCCTGGGACTGAGGTGCAAAACAGGCTCCCTGCTCAATTAGGAGTCTGCTGCCCCTCTCCCCCCCCGCTCATGCTCTTTTGTGCGCTCTCTGTCTCAAATAAATAAATAAAATCTTAAAAAAAAAAATTAAGTGGCTGAATGGATTAAAAAACCAAGACTCAGGGCACCTGGGTGGCTCAGTTGGTTGAGCAGCCAGCTTTTGATTTCAGCTCAGGTAGAAATCTCATGGGTTGTGGGATTGAGCCCTGCCTCGGGCTCCACACTCAGTGGGGAGTCTGCTTAGGATTCTCTCTCTCAGCTCCTTCCCCCACTTGCACGTGCATGTGCTCTCTCTCTCTAAAATAAACAAGTAAATCTTTCCAAAAACAAACAAGACTCCTCTATATGCTACCTAGAAAAAACTCCAGATGTAAGGACACACATAGACTGAAAACGAAAGAATGAAAAAAAGAATGTTTCGTGAACAGAGAAATCAAAAGAAAGTGAGATTAGCTATACTTTAATCAGGCATAATACTTTTTTTTTTTTTAAGAGAGAGAGCATGAGCGGGGGTGGGCAGAAAGAGAGAGAATCTTAAGCAGACTCCACACTGAGTGTGGAGCCTGATGTGGGGCTCAATCTCACGACTCCGAGCCAAAACCAAGAGTTGGACACTTAACCAACAGTGCCACCCAAGTACCCCAGGCAAAATACACTTTAAAGCAAACTGTAATCAAAGACAACAATGGGCATTACATAATGATAAAAAAAGTCAATCCAACAAGAAAGTAGACCACTTGTATATATTTATGCACCCAACATAGGAGCACCTGAATATATTAAGCAAATATTAATAGACCTAAATGGAAAAATTGACAATACTGACTCATGTCAGTGGATAGATCATTCAGACAGAAAATCAAAAAGGAAACATAAGCTTTAAACAACTAATTAGACAAGATGGACTTGTATTTACAGAACATACCATCCAAAAGCAGAAGAATACACACTCTTCTCAAGTACACATAGGACATCTTCAGGATACATCATATGTTAGGGCACAGAACAAGTCTCAATAAACTTAAAAATACTGAAATCATATCAAACATCTTCTCCAACCACAATGGTATGAAACTAGAAATCAATACAAGAAGAAAACTGAAGAAATCAAATGTATGTGGAGACTAAACCACATGCTAAAGAAAAACCAATAGATCAATGAAGAAATCAAAGTAGAACTCAAAAAATACCATCAGACAAATGAAAATGGTAATACAGCATACTAAAATCTATATGATGCAGCAAAAGCAGTTCTAAGATGTAAGTCATAGAGATACAGGTCTACCTCAAGAAACAAGACAAATCTCAAACCAACAATCTAAATTTACACTTAGATGAACTAAAAAAAGAAGAACAAATGGATCCCAAAGTTAGTAAAAAGAAGGAAATAATAAAAATCAAATAAGAAATAAATGAAATGGAGACCAAAAAAAACAATAGAAAAGATCAATGAACTAAGAGCTGTTTCTTTGAAAACATAAAGAAAATTGACAAACCTTTCATTAGATCCACTAAGAAAAAAAGAAAGGGGGCTCAAATACAGTCAGAAATGAAAAAGAAGTTACAACTGAAACCACAGAAATACAAAGGAACATAAGAACTACTATCAACAAATACACACCAACAAATTGGACAACACGTTATAAGGCTAACTCATTTTACAAGGCCAGCATTATTTTGATACCAAAATCAGACAAAGATACTACAAAAAAAGAAAAAAAGAAAGAAAGAAAGAAAATTATGGACCAATATCCTTGAGGCACACTGATGAAAAAATCCTCAACAAAATAATAGCAAATCAAATTTAACAACACATTAAAAGGATCACAGATCATATACCATGATACAGTGTAATTTATTCCAGCGATGCAAGGATCATTCAACATTTACAAAGCAATCAATGTGGTACATCATATTAACAAAATAAATAATAAAATTCATACAATCATTTCAGTAGATGCAGAGAAAGCATTTTACAAAATTTAATATCCATTTATAGTAAAATTCTCAATTGAGTGCATATAGACAGAATTTGCCTCAACATAGTAAAGACCATCTATGGCAGGTCCACAGCTAACACCACACTCAACAGTGAAAAGCTAAAATTCTTTCCTATAAGATCAGCAATAAGACAAGGATGCCCAATTTCTCCACTTTTATTCAACACAGTACTGGAAGTCCTAGCCAGAGCAATTAGAAGAAATAAAAGGCATACAATTGGAAAGGAAGAAGTAAACTGTCATTATTTGTGGATGGCATGAGTTTATATATAGAAAACTCTAAAGACTCCATCAAAAAACTGTTAAACTAATAAATGAAATCAGTGAAATTTCAGGGTACAAAATCAATATGCAAAAAAAAACTGTTATTTTTCTATACACTAAGGATGAACTATCAGAAAGAAAAATCAAGAAAACAATCTCATTTGCAAAAGCATCAAAAAGAATCAAACACCCACAAACAAGTTCAATCAAGGTGAAAGTTCTGTACACTGAAAACTATGGATATTAATTAAAAAATTAAAGACACAAATAAATATAAAGACATTTCATGTTCTGGGATTAAAAAATTAATATTGTTAAAATGTCCATACTACCTAAAGCCATCTCCAGATTAATAAAATCCCTACCAAAATTCCAATAGAATTTTTCACAATCCTAAAATTTGTATGGAACCACAAAAACAATCTTGAGAAAGAAAAAAAAAAAAAGCTGGATGCATCATGTTCTCTAATTTCAAAGCTACAGTAACTAAAACAGTATGGTATTGGCATGATGACAGACACATAGACCAATGGAACAGAATAGAAAGTGCAGAAATAAACCCATGCATATATGGTCAATTAATTTACAACAAATGAAGCACAATATACAATAGTGAAAGAAGTCTCTTCAGTAAATGGTGTTGGGAAAACTGCACAGCTACATGCAAGAGAATGAAATTAGACTAGTATCTTCTACCATACACAAAAGTTAACTCAAAACTGATTAAAGACTTAAGGAATTTAAGACTTGAAAGCATAAAACTCCTAGAAGAAAATATAGGCAGTAAACTCCTAGACATTACTCTTAGCAATGATTTTTTTGGATCTGACTCCTAAGGCAAAGGAAACAAAAACAAAAACAAACAAGTGGGACTTCATCGAAGTAAACAGCTTTTGCATAGTGAAGGAAACCATGAACAAAATGAAAAGGCAACCTAGTTGAGTGGGAAAAAATATTTACCAATCATGTCTGATAAGGGGTTTATATCCAAAATATATAAAGAACACACAAAATTCAATAACAACAACTACCACCACAACAAACAACCCAATTAAAAAATGGTCAGAGAATCTGAATAGACATTTTTCCAAAGAAGATATTCAGATAACCAAGAGGCACATAAAAAGATGCTCGACATCACTAATCATCATGGAAATACAAATCAAACATCATAATGAAATATCACTTCACACCTGTCAGAATGGCTATTATCAAAGAGACAAGAGATAACAAATTTTGGTGAGGATGTTGGGAAAAGGGAATCCTCATGCACTGCTGGCAGGAATGTAAATTGGGGCAGCCACTATGGAAAACAGTATGGGGATTCTTCAAAAAAATTAAAAACAGAACCAACATATGATTCCGTAATTCCACTTTTGGGTATTTATCAAAAGAAAACTAAAACACTAATTTGAAAAGATATATGCACCCTTGTTTTAACTGCAGCATTATTTACAATAGACAAGATACATAAACTACCTAGGTGTCCATAGATGGATAAATGAATAAAGAAGAGGTGGTGTATATATATACCATGGAATACTACTCAGTTATAAAAAAAGAAGGAAATCTTGCCCTTTGCAACAACATGGCTGAATCTTAATGGTATTATATTAAATGAGATAAGTCATACAGAGAAAGATAAAAACCATATGATTTCACTTATATGTGGAATCTAAAAAACAAAACTCACAGATACAGAGAACAAATTGGTGGTTGCCAGAGGGGAGGGGGATTGGCAGTTTTTTTTCATCTCTCTTATGTTAATTTTTTTAAATTTTTTAAATTTCTAGCATTTCCTTTTGATTATTTCTTATATTTTCCACTGCTATGCTTACATCATCCATCAGTTCTTGTATGATGTCTACTTTTTCCTTTAAAGTCTTTACTCTATTACTCACAATTATTTAAAATTCCCTGTTTGATAATTCCAAAATCTGTGTCATATGTGAATATAGTTGTAATATTTGACTGTTACTCCAGACCATGTTTTTTCTTTTCTTTAGGTATGACTCATAGCTGTCGTCGTTGTTGTTGTTGTTGCTGTTGTTGTTGCAAGATTCATATGTTGTATTGCATACTAGGAATTGGGGTAAATAGGTTTCTAGTGTGAGGATTTATGTTACTCTAGCTAAAAGTTGGGCTTTGTTGAATGTTTGCTGTAACTACAGGTGTCAGAGGGTTCAAATTCTTGTATTATCTTTGATTTTATCTCCCCTCTTAGCTTTTGGTTTCGCTAAACACTCCCTCAAAGGGTTTTTCTTGCATCTTCCAGGAATAATCCTCTATTATTATACTGGAGCCTTTTAATGTGATGGTAAGGTGTGGAGGTGAGGAATGATCTATAATCTTATGGTTGATTAAATCTCAACCTTTTGTGTTTCTGGGCGGTGACCTTCACAGTGTGTCTACTTGTATGGCTCTTCTCACCCCCTGAGGGGAGACAGGAAAGTTCCCCGGGAAACTGAAATGAGAGGGATGCTCTTCCCTCATGGATAAGGCTCAGATAAATTCCTTCCTCTTAGAGAAAAAACCTTGTTATGGAGAAGGTCTAGACATATTTGACAAGGATTACTCTTTCCCTCTTTCTGACAGAGCCAAAAGGGGATCCTTTCTCAGATCTTCATTATGAGAATCTGGTATGGTGCCTGGAGGTAAAGCCCATGGAAGTGTGAGATTTTTATTTTTATTTATTTATTTGAGAGAGAGAGCGCGCAGGCACTTGCATGAGCGGGGAGGGGGGAGGGGTAGAGGGACAGAGAGAAGCAGGTTCCCCGCTGATCAGGGATCCCTATGGCGGCTCAATGACAGGACCCTGACATCATGACCTGAGCTGAAGGCAGCCGCTTAACCAACTGAGCCACCCAAGTGCCCCGAAAGTGTGAGATTTTTAAAAAGAACGCTTGACCTCAAAGGAGTACATGTTTTCATTTGTGAGTTTAGTATGGTAATTACAAAAAAGATTAGAAAACAAACTAAAGACAAAAATAACTTAAAGTTATTCCTTAGCAATGTCTACAGCTAAGATTTTTATGAATTCCAGTATTTATGCTTATACATTTATGCATATACTTAAATTATTTTGTGCTTGTGTATGGATGTGTGTTTGTGTGTGCATGTGTGTGTACATGAGCTTACGTGTGTGTGTGCTTCACTGAATCTCAGATGGCCAGTATCTATTTAATCATGCTCCTCAGTTTTTGCAAATTTTCCTATTGTTTACTGCAAGTCCTCTAACTTTTATTTTTTATCATCTTCCATGATTTATATTACCATTCTTATCAACTACAGGCCCCAAATATAATGTGTTTGATATATATCCTAAACATGCAGGTATCCTTTTAAAATACGAAGTATTTTAGGTTTATATATCTTTCTGATTTTCTAATAAATAGTATAATGTTTTAGGCTTTACAACATTTTTAACCCAAAGACTTTTTCTTTTCTGAGGATTATGTGTTCTGTTGTATGCACATGTAATTTGTTTCTTCTCATTGCTGTTCACTGTATACCACATTGAAACCTATTTTTACTTCCCACTCTCTATCAGCACAAATAACACTGGGTTAAACATCCTCATACATGTCCATTTCCATACTTCGTGAGAATTTCTCTGAAATACATAACCAGGAATGAGGTCTCCGGAATAAAGAGCACATGTGTTCTTCCAGAAATGTTACTAATTATGACATTTTCCTTTCCAGAATATCTGAATTAGTTTACAATCACATTAGGTGTTTATGAGAATTCTTTTTGCCCACTTCCTTGTCAGCACTTAGTACCACCTGAGTTACTAATTTTTGCCATTCCAATGCATGTAAAGTGATATTTTTTTGTTTTAATTTGCATTCATCAGATGATTAGTAAGTTCGATCACTTCTTCATATACCTCTAAGTCCACATGACTTTCCCTTCTGTGTACTGACTGCTCATTTTAACCTCCACAAATTATTATATACTCATTCCCTCAAGACGTGTTGCTTACTTCTCTTCTTCTTGAGTGTGGGCTGGATTTCTAAAGAATAGAACGGAGCAGAAGTAATGGTGTGACACTTGATGTGGTCCAGTTGTTACTACCTGTATTGGAATGATTCTGTTCATAATACCCTGTCTTTCTGTCATGCCTTAATATCTAATAGAATGCGAGTCCAGGCTTTTAAAAGTAACTGAATAAACTAAACTAACTTTTCAAAGTTAACCTGAGTATTTGTCTTAATCTTCCGTATTTTAGAATGAGTTTGTTGACTCTTCCACTAATACCAGGTTAAATGGGATTTTCAAAAATGGAAATGCCATCATTCTCTTCTTACAATAAAATAAAAAACTGTGTAAAAAATTCACATTCTTTTTATTCTGTAATATACACAATATTCAAACAACATTTAGCTACTACTTATAGCACTTTGAGCTCTCTGCCCATAGATAGGACCCTCCACTTTCCAAGAGGTTCATAGCCTTAAAGTGAATGAGCACAGACATCAAAATAAATGGCTGGCACCTATAGCCGAGGTTCTTCCATAAATGTTCATACAACTGTTTCAGCAAACTGGAAAGAATACTTGATTTTTTTTTTCTACAAACTTCCTTGGCACAACTGAATGGCAAAATCTATTCACAAAAATTCTAAGTCTTAATATCCATAGCATTAATCCATTATTCTATTAGAATTGAACAATTTTTAAAAAGCAGGTATTTTAAGAAAGAATGCTTTTACACCTGGACAGGATTCTGATGAGCATCTACTTTTGTTTTGCTCAGGGAACACCTGTCAGTCTAATACAGGGAAGGTTTTATATATTGTGATATTATAGTATCCTCTTCCTACTAGAAGAAAAAATATTATATAGTAGGATAAGAGGGATTATGGATCCCATTTGGTGATTTTTCTTAGAAATGATCTATCTAGGTGTTTATTACAGATCATTTGGTGTATTAAGATACATAAAACTATCTTCCAGGGTTTTTTTCCATGTATAATAGAACATAAAGGAATTAATTAAGCTGCCAGATCAAGACTCACCTGAAATGAGTTATTTTGATACCTCCCAGTTATGAGAAGTAAAAAATTCCCTGTTTTGTTTGAGTCAGTTTAGGATGAATTTTATATTACTTGCAACTTTAAGCCTCTTAATTATTGCATGACACAAAGCTCAAGTTAGGCTGAGATTTAAATGGTAGGTCCTCCCAAATTATCTGGATTGTTTGTATAAGTAACAGAAGCTAAATTTCATTTGAAATACTTTGTGCTTCTAAACACATCTCAAGTATCCTAAATAAACCCAAGTAGTAATAAGAAAATGACCCCTCGCCTATGGCTGTCAAATGGTAGGATTAACCCATGGAGAGAAGCTAATAAATCACTGGAAAATCAGCACACACAGCTGTACAGGAAAACTAAGTGAGGAAATTATTTCTCCAGAATTTTCTAAGGTAATGGAGATATTTTGCTCCACTTCATGTAGAAAGGAGTATAGAACACTATAAACATTTTATTGCAATTCTTTGTATGATTACTATTTAAAATGCAGTTCAAGAAATCTTCCAGTAGCTGATAATGGTTTGAGATAAAGTGTTCTTTGTAAAGCAATTTCCATTATTTTCCATTTACACCAATTTAATGTATTCAGTTGTTTAAAACAGCTATTTTTATATTCAGTTAAATGTAATATTACAGTTCATATCATTTTCTTTTCACAGGAAAGTGACTCCATGAATCTAAATCTAAAAATTTAAGTCAAGAGAAAACAAATATAATATTTTTACATGAAAAATATGTGGAATAATAAGTCTGTTAAATGACTTAACTGGTTCAACTAATTGTTTCCGAAAAGCAACCAGTTATTTAATTAAATTGGTTGGTCAATTTAGTAAAACTATTAACCCAGTTTGATTTGTAGAAATCTTTCTCTTGCCTGACTTTTACTTATTTAAGATTCAACCAGCTAACAGGTGACATCACTCGTGAGGCCGTGGACCAATCCTTTTATCATTTTACTGCCAGTTTTCCCAAGAGTTCCAATAGCATCTTGTGTTTATCTCTACTATAGCTCGTATAATAACAGGAGCTAACAGTTACTGATTCTCAGCTGTATGACAGGCACAGCTCTTGTTGTACATTATCTCATTTAAACTTCAAAAAATCTATGAGACAATTTTGTTGTTGGTAGTGGTGTTTGTTTAACAAATGAAGATACTCAGGTTCAGTGAGTTAGTTAATTTACACTCAACGTTAATTAATAAATAACAAAGAAGGAGAAAGTATGATCAATGAGGCAAGAGGAAAACTATGAATGGTGTTTGGTCTCAGAAGTCAAAAGAAAAGGAGAATTACAAGAAGGAAAGTAAAGTCAAGAAAATCAAGGAAAGAGAAATGAGAGCTAAAACCAGTATCATTGTACAGTTTTAGTTTGGTGTTGGTGGAAGAATCTAAGTTGTATTATAAAAAGGTAGTATATACAGAGGAAGTAAAGATTCAAATCTGGATTTAACTGATTTGAAAAGCTCATAGTTTTTTCTCCACACAAGTAGTTCTCAAGTATCAGTATACATAAGAAGCATCTAAAGAAATTCTCGTGAATGTGGGTTCCTGTCCCAAACAGCACATCTATGGAGTGAGGCCTTGCATCTGTTTTCACTCTTATTATATTTAAAATTTTTAATTCCAGTATAGTTAACATACTGAGGCCTTGCAGTTTTAAGAAGCACCACCCACATGATTCTGATGAAGTTGGCAATGGAGCACACTTTCATTTTTTATTAAAGATTTTTATTTATTTATTTGACAGAGAGAGAGACAGCGAGAGAGGGAACACAAGCAGGGGGAGTGGGAGAGGGAGAAGCAGGCTTCCCGCTGAGCAGGGAGCCCCATGCGGGGATCGATCCCAGGACCCTGGGATCATGACCTGAGCCGAAGACAGACGCTTAACAACTGAGCCACCCCAGCACCCCTGGACCACACTTTTAGAAACACTACACTCTCATGCCAACTCTAACAGAGAGCTTTTTCTTTTTTTTTAAGATTTTATTTATTTGTCAGAGAAAGCGAGAAAGAGCGCAAGCAGGTGGAGTGGCAGGCAGAGGGAGAAGTGAGCCTGATGCAGGACTCAATCCCAGATCCCTGAAATCATGATCTGAGCCGAAGGTGGATGCTCAACTGACTGAGCCACCCAAGTGTCTGAACAGGGGGCTTCTTGAAGGCAAAGACCTCGCAGGTTTCCAGTAGTGAGCATAACGTTTGACTTACAGTGAGAATCTAATGTAGCTTTATAGAGCTAAGCTCCACAGTGGTTTGGAACAGAAAATTGACTCTAATTTGAAAATATTCATGTTACATGGACATGGTCATAATTTCTATAAACTCATGTACCCTGTTGTTTGTGTTTGAAATGTGCACACTTATTCTAAACAGTGTCACTTTTTGTTCCCCAATGAAATTCTGAAAAGAGATGCAGTGATTTGGATCTTTGCTCTATAAATGGTCTCCTTACTTATTTCAACCTATAACAATTTTCATTGTCCATTATAACAATTCACTTCACAGGGCTTTATTCTTCCTTAAAACAAACTGGCTTATCTCAATCTTCCTTTTTTTTTTAAAGATTTTATTTATTTGACTGGGAGAACACAAGCAGAGGGAGAGAGAGGGAGAAGCAGGCTCCCTGCTGAGGAAGGAGCCCGATGTGGGACTCGATCCCAGGACCCCAGGATCATGACCCGGGGCGAAGGCAGCCGTTTAACTGACTGAGCCACCCAGGCATCCCTCAATCTTTCTTTTTAACTCTTGTGATTTTTTTCCTTATTCCAAAAATCATATATGCTTATTATTGAAAACTTCAAAATTTTAAATAAGCAATAAATTTCTCCCATTATTCCACAAGAGATGACATATTCATAAACCTCTTTTCAGTCTTATATTTATAATTATTTGCACATATTTACAAAAAAGTATTATAAAATATGTATGATTTTTAACTTCCCTTTGAACTTAATTTGAAATCATCAATAATTTTTGTACTATTAATTTTCTTTAAAACACTGAAATAGCATTGAAATAAATGTATATAACGAACCATGAGAGACGATGGACTCTGAAAAACAAACAGGGTTCTAGAGGGGAGGGGGGTGGGAGGATGGGTTAGCCTGGTGGTGGGTACTGAGGAGGGCACGTTCTGCATGGAGCACTGGGTGTTATGCACAAACAATGAATCATGGAACACTTCATCTAAAACTAATGATGTAATGTATGGGGATTAACATAAGAATAAAAAAAAAATTAAAAAAAATAAAATAAAATAAAAAAAAATAAATAAATAAAAATAAAAATATGAAAAAGAAAAAAAAATAAAATAAAAATGAAATAAATGTATATAATAATTTTTAATCATTTGTAGCATATTTTTGAATTTTATGCTATTTTCAATGGTTTGATATTATACAATGTTGGGGAAAATTCTTACATTTAGATCTTTTTTATATATATATGTTATATATATAATATTTTGATCTTTACTCACATTTTTTATTATTCCCTTAGCATACATTTCTAGAAGTAGAATTAACAGCTCAAAATATAAATACATTCAAGCATTTGTAAGATTGCCATCTGAAGTGTTTTACAATTAAATGCCCTAAGCAGTGTAGGAAAATATCTGTTTCTAGGACCCTATCAACATTGGATTTTATTACTTTAAAAAATTTGGTCACTTCGATGGTGCCAAATAATTTTAATTAATATTTTAACTTGATTACCAGGCAGCTGGATTATTTATTTATTTGTTAATATTCCTCTTTGCTAAATGGAACTATTAATTTCTCATCACTTATGACAGAGGAGAAGGATGACTCTCCCACCTTTGGTGGAAGATTCAACCTTATTTTCTGATTCCATCATTGCTGAAAGTGTTTTATCAAGCTTTATTAATCCTCTGTTGTCAGGGCTGGCCCTGAGTTACGGTGAGGATTCAATGAGGTATAGAGGTAAATGAGATAAAGAAAGTAAAAGGCTAGTCTCAGTAACAGATGGCTTAGTATTAGGTTCCTTAGTAATTTTTACTGCTAAGATTTTTATGAAATTCAGTATTTACGCACATACATATTTTATTTGCATTTTCCCTCTAAGCCTATTAATTTTCTATTTTTTTTTCATTTACCATCATAAAAATCCAAGACCAGATAGCTTCACTGATGAATTCTACCAAACATTCAAAGAAGACTTAATACCTGTCCTTCTTAAACTCTTCCAAAAAATTGAAGAGGAGAGAAAGTTTCCAAAGTCATTTTACAAGTCCAGCATTACCCTGATACTAAAACCAGACAAGGACACCACAAAAAAGAAAATTACAAGCCAGTATTCCTGATGAACACATACAAAAATCCTCAACAAAATATTAGTAAATCAATTCAACAATACATTAAAAAGATTGTATGCTACGATCAACTGGGATTTATCCCAGGAATGCAAGGATGGTTCAACATCTGCAAATCAATGTGATACACCACATTAACAAAATGAAAGGTAAAAATCATATGGTCATCTCATAGAGAAAAAAAAACATTTAAAAATTCAACAACCTTTTATGATAAAAACTCTCAACAAAGTGGATATAGAGGAAATATACCTAAACACAGTCAATGCCACAGTCATATCATACTGAATGGTGAAAAGCTGAAAGCTTTTCCTCTAAAATCAGGAACAAGGTAAGGATGCCCTCTCTTGCCATTTTTATTTAACATTGCATTGTAAGTCCTAGCCAGGGCAATTAGATAAGAAAAGGAATAAAAGGCATCCAAAGTGTAAAGGAAGAAGTAAAATTGTCACTATTTGCAGATGACATATTATATATGGAAAAACCTAAAGATTCAACCAAAAACCTGTTAGAACTAATAATAATTCATTAAAGTTGCAAAATCAGTATTAGTATACAAAATTAGTATACAAAATCTGTTGCATTTCTATACACTAATAGTGAAACTTCAGAGAGAGAAATCAAGAAAATGATCCCATTTACAATTGCATCATAGAGAATAAAATTAACTAAAGAGGTGAAAGGCCTGTACACTGAAAACTATAGATGAAAAAAATTGATGGGAAAAAACTGAAGAAGACACAAGTAAAAGGAAGAATATTATGTGCTCATGGACTGGAAGAATTAATATTAAAATGTCCATATTACCAAAAACAAACTACAGATTCAATGCAATCCCTCTTAAAATTCCAATGACATTTTTCACAGAAATAGGACAAATTCTAAAATTGGTATAGAACAAAAGATCCCAAATAGCCAAATAACATTGACAAAGAACAAAGCTGGAGGTATAATTTTCCCTTATTTTAAACTATACTGTGAAACTATATTAATAAAATATTATGGCATTGGCATAAAGATAGACACATAGATCAATGGAATAGAATAGAGAGCCCAGAAGTAAACCCATGTGTATATGGTCAATTAACTGACAACAAAGGAGAAAAGAATATACAATAGGGAGGGGCACCTGGGTGTCTTAGATGGTTAAGCATCTGCCTTCGGCTCAGGTCATGATCTTCAGGTCCTGGGATTGAGCCTCATGTTGGAATCCCACCTCAGTGGGGAGTCTGCTTCTCCCTCTGCCTCTCCCCCTGACTGTGCTCTCTCTGTCTCTGTCTCTGTATCTGTCTCTGTATCTCTCTCAAATGAATAAATAAAATCTTAAAAAAAAAGAATATACAATAGGGAAATGACAGTCTCTTCAATAAATGGTGTTGGGAAAACTGGACAGCTAAATGAAAAGAATGAGATTGGACCACTATATTATACAATATACAAACATTAACTCAAAATTGATTAAAGACTTCACAGGGGTGCCAGGTGGCTCAGTCGGCTAAGTGTTTGCCTTTAGCTCAGGTCATGATTCCGGGGTCCTGAGATTGAGCCCCACATCGGGCTCCCTACTCAATGCCTGCTTCTCCCTCTCCCTCTGCCTGCCCCTCTCCCTGCTAGTACTCTCTCTCTCTCTCTGTCAAGTAAATAAAATCTTAAAAAAAAGAAAAAAAACACTTCACAGACCTGAAACCATAAAAATCCTAGAAGAAAACATAGGTGGTAAGCTCCTCAACATCAGTCTTTGTGATGATTTTTTGGGTCTGACTCAAAGGCAAGGGAAATAAAGCAAAAATAAACAGTTGGGACTACATCAAACTAAAACACACCTGCACAGCTTAGGAAACCACCAACAAAACAAAAAGACAACCTATGGAATGGGATAAGATATTTGCAGTTCATATATCTGATAAGTGGTTACTATCCAAAACATATAAAGAACTCACACAACGCAATTACAAAAAAAAAAAAAAAAAAAAAAAAAAACGAAAAGCAATCAGTTAAAAAAATGGGCAGAGAATCTGAATAGAAGTTTTTCGAAAAAAGACATAACAGATGGCCAACAGATAGAAGAAAAGATGCTCAATATCACTAATCATCAGGGAAATGCAAATGAAAACCACAGTGAATTATCACCTTACACCTGTCAGAATGGCTATTATCAAAAAGACAGATAAGTTTTGGCCAGGGTGTGGAGAAAAGGGAATCCTCATGTACTCTTGGTGGGAATGTAAATTTGTGTAGCCTCTATGGAAAACAGTATGAAGTTTCCTCAAATAGCTAAAAATAGAACTACCATATGATCCAGTAATTCCACTACTGGGTATATGTCCAAAGAAAATGAAAACAATAATTTGAAAAGATACATGCATCGCTATGTTCATGCATTATTGAAAATAGCCAAGATATGGAAGCAACTTAAATGTCCATAGATGGATGAGTGGATAAAGATGTGATATATATGTACATACACACACACACATTGGAATACTACAACCATTAAAAAGAAGGAAATCACACCATTTGCAAAAAGAAGGATGGAGCTTGATGGTAATAAGTCAGATAGAGAAAGATAAATACCGTATTATTTCACTTATATGTGGAATCTAAAAAACAAAGCAAACAAACAAAACAAAACAAAAACCAGACTTATAGATACAGAGAAGAGACTGGTGATTGTCAGAGGGGAAGGGGATGGGAGAGGCAAAATGGGTAAAGAGGATTAAGAAGTACAAACTTCTGGGACACCAGGGTGGCTCAGTAGGTTAAGCATCCAACTCTTGATTTCGGCTCAGGTCATGATCTCAGGGGTGAGATCGAGCCCCGCATTGGGCTCTGCATTCAGCGGGAAGTTTGCTTGAGATTCTCTCTCTCTCTCTCTCCCTCTGGCCCTCCCCTCCCTCTTTCTCTTTCAAATAAATAAATGAATCTTTAAATAAAAAAAAAAGAAAAGAAGTACAAACTTCCAAAATTAGTCCTGGGGATGTAACATACAGCATGAGGAATATAGTCAACAATATTGTATTAAATTTGTAAGGTGACAGATGGTAGCCAGACTTATTGTGGTGCCCATACAGATGTCAGATTACTATGCTGTACACCTAAATCTAATATAATATTGTATGTCTATTATACCTCAATTTAAAAAGTTCACTTACCAATGCAATGTTCTTTTTTTCATGGTTATGGAAATAAACAGATTTTTCATCTCTTCTTGAGTCAGTTTTAGCAAATTGTATTTTTCCAGGAATTCTTATATTTTATCTCATACAATTATTTGTCAAGTAAAATATTTCTTCTTAATATTTTATCTCAGTTTCAAGTCTATTATGAACCCTTTTCTTTTTATTGTTGACTATTTCTGCCTTTTTTATTCTTGATCAATTGTGCTGGAAATTTCTCAGTTTCTTTAGTCTTCAGACACATTGTCAAATTTCCCATTGTTGATCATTTCTATTATATCTTTGTTTTTAATCACATCAATCTGCTACTTGTTAATTTTTTTTCTCTGCTAGTGATTTTTCCTTCTTTTTCTAACTTTTAAAGTGTGTGCTTGGCTTATTAATCCAACTTTTTTCTAATAAGAGTATTTAAGGTTATAGTTTTCTTCTAGGAATTGCTGCTGTGCAAAAAAGAATTTTTGTTTGCTCTTTTCTTTTTAATTAATAGTCTTAATTTCTTAGAGCAGTCTTGTTTTGTCCTGTCATATTTCAATATTTTTGAACATGTGTTTTTAATTTTGAAATATATAGTTTTGCTAGTTTTCTCTTTGTTACTAATTTCCAATTTAATTGCATTTTGGTAAAAACGAAAACAAAAAAGACCTGATTTGTATGATAGTAATTCTTTGAATTTTGGAGACTTATTTGCTCAATTTTGGGAAACATTCCCTATGCTTGAAAATAATGTATCTTCAACATTTGTTGAGTTCAGTGTCTAATATCTTTACATAGGTAATTTCCATGAGGACTACATTTTCTTTTTCTGTTTTATTCCATGCTGCATGTATGTTAAACTGTGTCTAGTTCTTAATAGGTATTCAATGATTATTTGTTAAATGAACCAATTCTAGATTAAGATTGTTAATTGTGTTGCTCAAATCTTCTAGACTTTAACTTTTTTTTGTTGAATTTATCAGTTTCTCCTCCTCCTATCAATTTTGCTTTATAGATTTAAAAATAATGTTACTAGGTACCTATGATTAGAATTATTACATGCAACTGAGAAACTGAAACTTTACCATTCAGTTTTAGCTAGAAATGCTAAGAGAAAAATACGTACTATTAAAAATTACTATATCACCTTTATAATATTGTTCTTTTAGTATCTCTTTTTTAATTAATTAACGAATTTATTTATTTATTTTTTAAAAGATTTTATTTATTTATTTGACAGAGAGAGACATAGCAAGAGAGGGAACACAAGCAGGGGGAGTGGGAGAGGGAGAAGCAGACTCCCCGTGGAGCAGGGAGCCTGATGTGGGGCTCGATCCCAGGACCCTGGGATCATGACCTGAGCCGAAGGCAGGCCCTTAATGACTGAGCCACCCAGTTGCCCCCAGAAGCCATGCTTTTTTAATGGAACATTTAGTTTATTTATTTTAATCACTAATATAGATTGGTTCATTTCTATCATTTTCTTTGAGTTTCCTATTTTATATTTTCTGTTTTTTCTCATTTATTGAAGGACATTCTTTGTAAGTTCTTTCGTGGTAGTCTGTTGGTTAGGATGAGAAAAGTTGGGGCGCCTGGGTGGCTCAGTTGTTAAGCATCTGCCTTCGGCTCAGATCACGATCCCAGTGTCCTAGGATTGAGCCCCACATCGGGCTCTCTGCTCAGTGGGAAGCCTGCTTCTCCCTCTCCCACTCCCCCCACTTGTGTTCCCTCTCTCACAGTCTCTCTCTCTGTCAAAAAATAAATAAAAAATCTTTTAAAAAAATGAGAAAAGCTATCTGAAACTGTCTTTATTTCACTCAGTATACCATTGTAAGTTGAATATTGTTTTCTTTTAGAGTACTTTGAGGATACTATTTCACTGTTTTCTAATTCTATTTCTACCAACTATTAGTATTATTCTTGTTTGTTTTTACATAATTTTTCTTTTTGTCTGCTTATGTTTTCTTTGTTAATCTATATTTTGAATATTATATACATGAGTTTTTTAATTGTTGTTTGGTATTTCTTTGCTTACTAAATCTGAAGATTACTAGATTCAATCAATTCTAGATTCTCCCTCCCCCTGTATTCCACCCCCCCGCCCCCCCCAGCTACATGTCTCTCCCATTTGCTCCATGATCACCTCTGGAAATCTGATGCCTCATACCTTCCCTCATGTCTCTTATGTTTAATTTCATCTTACCCATCACTTTGTCTCTCTAGCCACAATTTTGTGTAATTTCTTCATATCTACCTTCTAGTTCACTAATTTACCCTTTCATAATGTCTAACCTATTCTTTAATCCTTCCTTTGAGTTTTTAATTTTAACTATGCTATTTTCCATTTTTAGAAGTTGCGTTTTTTATCCTTCAAATTTACCTGGTTATTTTGATAGTCTCTTGCAGCTTATTCGTACTTTTTACTCATTCCTTATGTTCTTAAATTATTATTTTTAAAGCTTTTTTTTTTTTTTTGAGCCTTGAATGCTGTGAAAGCCCAGGGTTTTGTCTTTTGCTACCTGGTCATGCACATTAATTGAAACCTTAGACTTCTCAAACTTTACTTCTCAAATTTAGTTTGTACACAGATCACGTGGGTATTTTGTTAAAAGACAAACACTCAGTAAACAGGTCTATATGGAGCCCAACACTCTGCACTTCCAATAAGCACCCAGGTGATGCCAATACTGCTGGTTTGAGAAGCAGCATCGAATAGCAAGACCATGACTATCAGGGAATGTACACCCTGTGAGTATTCAGTAGCTTCAGCACTGGTTTACCTCCAGGAGGTTCTCCTCCCAGTTTGTTGCTGGCCACAAATGATTTCACTTAATTTCTTACAATTTCATACATTCATTTAAAAGGATGTATTATATTTTATCTAGCATGTTTAAATGTTTTATAGTATGCAGTTTTAGTCTACTATATTGTAGGAAACAGAATTCTTCTCCAAATGAGGAAGAGAATCTTAAAATCTGTGGCATTCATACTTAAATTCATCCCATTAAGCATTTTTTTTTTTTTGGTATGTACTATAAAATAAGTTGTACTGATATAGATTTAGTCAAACATTTTCATATGGAATAGATTTTGATCATTTTAAGTGATTTTACGATTTGCTTTAATGATGCATACAAAAAGGAAAAAAATGAAGAAATGAAATAAAGACACAGTGAACTTTTAGATAATTTATCCAAATGACAGATGAAAAACAGATTTCATACAAACATGTTAGAAGCCCGTAACTTGAATATTTTCTAAACAGGGTTACATTAGAGGAGATTTACTATACTTTTGATCACTGCATTGTAAAACATACTTTAAAACTCCATATATATATATAAATTGCAACCACTGATATTTGTCTTATAAATGTTTAGATTACTTAAAAATATTCATCCAAACTCACTCTATATTATTTTATAGCTTTGATTAGATATCTAATGGTGCAGAATAATTGGTTTCTGGTTGTTTCATGCCAGGAAGGTGAGTTCTGCTAAAAACTTGCTCTCTAATTATTAAAGTCCCATGGCAATGACTATTCTTTAAAGTAATAAAAGGTTAGTACAAACTATGATTATTTTGTTTAACTGCCTTATAAAACAACCAACCTCTTAAAGGTTATCCTAATCAAAATCTCAAAAAGCTGCTCAAATCAACAGTGAAAACTTGACATATCTAGTGGCATTTGGATCTTAGAAGTGCTCAAGATCAGGTAAATTAATGCTAATGGTTTGAATATGGATATTACTTATAAAATCACCTAAGATCATCTTTTTTTATTTAAAAAAATAGAACAGAATGTTCCTGTATGCAAATTGTAAAGCACCTTCTAAAGAAGCATATTCCAAAAAAAGAAAAAGAAGAAATAACCCATTCTTTCCTTACAAAGAACAGTGCACCAGAAACAAAACTCAAGTGAGGATAGGTTGTTTCAAAGGTGTACAAATAAATAAGCAAAGACATAAAGCACAATGAATTACTTGTAGAAACTCATAAAGTGAATGAGAACTTTTCCCCCCAGATATATCAAGGGAAATGATGAGATTAGCAAAAGGTAAATACATACTTCTAGTGAATAGAGACATGAAATAATAATACCCTTAATCGTTAACGTTCTGAATTAAGAAAGAGACAATTTGGTTCACTGAGAATTATACAGATTCTTCAGAAAGGGTCGTTGACAAAAGAAATGCTTGGGAAATGTTGAGACAACCTGAACATGCACCAGTTTCCAATTCTGGATGCCACCAATTATGAAGACTTCATAAAGAACTTACAATCATTTTCACAGAGTCCCTTAAAATTATTCTTAAGAACAAGGCATGTTTGAGAGGACTTAAAAAGCAAAAACAGAACATAAAATATAAATCTGACTTAAGAACGGAAACAAGTAAACCTGGGTATGGCTTAGTGTAAGTCTGCTAAGAAAAAGTAAATGTTACAAAGCTATACCTCGTAAGTTAAGTCCTTAAGAATAATAAGGATTGTGTTTTTTCGATAGATTTATAAAGTTTTTGGTGATAGTTTCTTCCTGGGATAATATTAAAGTCATGGATAGAACAGATGTCCGATTTTCCAACTCAGTGTTTTAATGTAAATAACAGGGACTGCTTAGTGAAATATGAAGATCGTCTACTATTTTGTCTATTCTCTGTTCATGTTCATATATGAGGCCAAGCTAAAGAAATAATACCTATGCTCCTTTAAGAGAACACAGAACCAAATCACATCTCCTTCCATCATTATCTGAATCAAAATGGCTAATATTGCATTCTGTGTTTTTTTGTGTTTTTGCTAAGAAGTAAAGGAGGTGGCGCTTCATCACAAAAAATGAAGAGGCTAGAAATAATGTTTTAAGAGACTTTTATACAGCTTACATTCTAAATATCTCATATAATAAAATTCAAAACAATAAGCTATTAATAACCTGTGTTCACATAACCTGATAAATAAGGCAGTGTACTTTGAGAATCTTAAATCACTAATGTATTTTATGCCTGTGTTTTTTTCTCCTATACGAACAGGTCTGCACTAGTCTGCATTAATTAAATTTAAGTAGGATTTCTGAGCCTGGATCATCATTAAGTCTGTGGCCCTGATTTAAATCTGCAGTAAAACATTTCTCCATTAAATCTTGTGCTTTTGTGTCATATTTCATACACTAGTTGTCTCTTAATTAAATCCATGATGGTCCACCAACACAGACTATTAAAATAACTATACTTTGCTCTTGACATATTTATGAGACAGAGTCATAAGACTATAGACTGATACTTGAACTACTCACTAGAAATGCTAATAAGATTATGATGAAGGTAAGATTAGAACATTCCTCTTCTTTCTCTTCTCTTCTTTCTCAAGATTTATTTTTATAACTACAGTTCACTTCTATTTCAGGTTCTTTTCCCCCAGACCATCTGAAAGCTCTTTCACTGTAGAATAACTGCAAATTAATAGTCAATGGAAACCTTGTAAAGTGTTAATTTATATCACATGATGTTAATATAAACATTGAGATATACTTTCCTCTGAGTTTTGCTCTCTTCACAGCTGCAAGTAAATACATTAATCTGGACATGTTTGCCAAGCCTTTAGGTGTTCAGAGTGAAGAAAATTTACAAGGACTGGAAAGAGAAAATAACCCTGAGTGAGAAAGCAGTTAACTTTTAGATGGGGTGAACAGAAGCCCACATATGTCAACCTCAGATATACTGAATTTTCAATCTGCTCTCCACAAAGAATGATGGTCTCTTCCTGGGTGAATTTCCGGAGAACTTAGCATGTGATGAAAGAGAGTCTCCAGTTTCTTTTGTTTGCTTTCAGTAGCTTCATGTACACTTTGGGTTTTGTTTCATTTTTCTTTGAAACACTTTTTGTCTGTTTGCCACGTAGGGGTAGGGCCTTTTGGGGGGGGGTTGAAGTGTTCTTCAAGGATCAGGAAGTTTCAAATGACTGGACGCCGAGCCAAAGCAGACAGCATGTACAGAAGCAACAGAGACTTCATCAAGCAATCTAACGCGAGCAGCCATTATCTAATACAAATATAGGGAGGAGTTCACAGTCTTTAAATCCATTTATCTGCTTCTCACTAGTATCAGTAGATGTTCTGCAGCTTGTAAAAATAACACTATGCAATTCATCATTCAGCTCTGGATTTTTAGCTTAAGTTTTTAAAAGTACTGCAACGTGAGAGATAGACTTAAAATAAAATATAGCTTTATTATAGCGTTGGTCTGCAATGATCAATGCAAGTATAAAATAAATTCTAATGTCTTGTCAAGAATAGCAGCTACAGTCAGGCAGCTTCACTAAACACATTAAATCTAATAAAATCACCCTCACATACTCCTGACACTAGTAGTAATTAAAATAACTTGTTTCAAAAAAATTGGTCCTATACATGAATACTTATTGGCAATTATTTCTTAGTTCTTCAAACCAAAGATAACATAATTTGATTCTCACACAATTTTCTTGTAAATGCGGTTCATATTGGGTTTTATATGCAGCTTAAGACTGTTAATTGCCATTTTGAGCCTCACAGTAAAATAGAGTTCAATATGTCGCTTTTCTCAAGCATAGAGAAATGTTTGAGAAATGCTTGTCTTAGTCTAATGAACTGTGAATAATTTACATCCTGAGTCCTATTTTTCAGTATAAGTGGTTCTGACTTTTCTTAAAGCTTGTAAAGCCTAATCAACTTGTTACATTCATCTGATTAAAAAAAATCTATGGCAAAGTAGAAAGATGAATCCAGTGCCTCGGAAAGGCTGCTTTGGTGTTGTTTTTTGATTTTCTTAAGGCCACTTTTTCATTTGGATCTATTCTTCCTTTACCTTTCTAGACAACGTATTATATAAACTAAGGATTTTATTTTCCATATTTGTGACAGAATATTATCTGACTTAGAATATTTTCAAAATCCCCTACCTCTTGGCAGGCACACTCGATAACTTCCTGAATTTACAGAGACCTAGCTGTTCTGTCAGAAAGAAAAAGGAGCTGTTTCAGGGTGTGAACATTTTTCATTTCTGAAAGAATCACAATCATGAGATGTGATTCCAGCTAGTTCTGAGCGCGTGTGCTTAACAGAACTAGCCAAGAGATCAAGACAGTGAATCTAATATTCAACAACGACCACTGAAGCAGCTTTGTGTCGTCGGCATGAGAGGGTGGTGCAGACATTTTATCTTGCCCAGGAGCTTGGAAAAGAAGTAAGCTAATTTAATATTCACTATGTATTTGCTCAAGGATAATTTTTTTTGGTAAAGGCATAATTTTAGAAGAATTTAGAAATTTGTTAGAGAATGTGTGAGTCAAAGGCATTTTAGAGACAATTTGATTTTACTCATTTTGTGACAGAGGAAACTAAGATCCAGAAAAATTAAGTAATACATCTTTTCTTTCATAACCATGCTGCAGAATGATTGATAACAGAACAAAGGGAAATCATGATGTCAATTATTTAAAATTAGGGATGTGAAAGGAAGATGTGGGAAATATCAGGGAAGGGACCAGCAGAACAGTTACTCTTTCGGAGACCATGCTATGTTCTGGCTGCCAATAAAAGAGATCTCTGCTTTAGCTTGCCAGCTATGTGATTTCCTTATCCTCAACGTAAATGTTAAAGGGCTTATATGTAGTAGAAAATGAAGGGGGTAGAAAGAAAATACTTTATTTGCATTTTGAACCTACTCAAATCCATGAAAATCCATGAAGTTAGAAGGCAGAATGAAATCCACTGTGTTTGCATACATAATTCAATATATATTGTTCCGGGGCAAACCGTTAATTAGAATATGTCAGAGGAATCGCCAGACAAAGGTAGAATGTGGATATCAACCACCCAAAAAGGTCAAAGTATGGAAACTAAAACAGAGCCACTGGCAAGAAAGATGAAGGAATACTGAAGTCAAGTTTGGCAGTAACTGAGCAACAGGAGAAGGTAAGCCAGAAGGCTAGAACAAGGAGCAATGATGACTTGCATGTTGTGGGAAACCAGAATCTAGGTACAAATGAACAAAATATATAATCAGGGGCTGGCAATTTTTTTCTGCAAATGGCTAGATGGTAAATATTAGGGGTTTTGAAGGTTATATAGTCACTGTTATAACTGTTCCACTTTGCCAGCCATATACAGTATATAAATGAATGGGCACAGCTGTATTCCAATAAAATTTTATGTACAAAACGAGGCACCAAGTAGATCCGGCCTAGAGGCTATAATTTGTCTATGCTTGTTCTAGATAGAAACGTAGATCTAGATAGATGATAGATAGATAGATAGATAGATAGATAGATAGTTATTGATATAAATCTTTTTTCCTCCATAAGCAACCTACCTAACCTATTTCTGGGGTTGTGTCTAAATACACTCTGAGAATAAGAATAGACTCCTATTAAAAAAAAAAAAAAACACATTTTTGCCCCAAATAAACTCACACCACAATCCAGCAAAACTTCAAAAAATATAAATCACAACCTATGATTAAAACCCTTCTATAGTTTCCCATTACAAGCAGAATAAACTTCAAAGTTTGGGACATGTCTAACTCTCTGATTTCATATTTTGCCATTCTCTCCCTTGTTCGCTACACTTTAACCAAACTGGCCTTTTGATATTTTGAACACTAAACTTGACACCAAAGTCATTGAACTAGCTGTCTTCTCTGCCGAAACCCGCCTTTTCACATATTGGTAGGATTAGCTTCATTTCAATATCATCATCAGAGATGCCTTCCATTTTTCCCCTTCTTCATAACACACTCATTAATGTTGGAATTTACTTTATTCATGTACTTGTTTATTTTCTGTCTCCCAAACTAGAATAAAATTTCTATAAGGAAAAGAATTATATCTGTGATAGTCCTCAACACGTTCCAGGACTCCTAGGAGTGACGGACACATGGTAGATGTTCATTAAATATTTTTAAATGAATGACGCTGATGGAACTTTTTCATACATTTTCTTTTGTGTTGCTCAGAACAGCCTTGCAACATACTGCATTACTGCCAGATAATAAAACAAGCTGTCATAGAAGTTATATGGTTTGTCCACATTTACTGAGCTCTAAAATGGTGTAACTCTAACATTAAGTTCAACGTTTGCCTCTAAACCCAGCTGATTTAACATCTTTTATCTTTTAAAAACTCTACTAACATTTTACAAATATTAGCTCTTTGTAAAACCTCTGTACCGTAAATACTACTATCATCATCATTTTATAGGTGAGAAAGTGAGGTACAGAGAGGTCATATAACTGCACAAAGTCTCATGAATAGCCAGTGGCACAGCTTGGGTTCACACCCAGGTATTAGGGCTCTAGAGTCCTTGTTCTTAACCAACATATTATGCTGTATTTATAAGATATAACCTGTCCATGAGACTCCTGGATTTGAACAATCATAAATAGTGTATTCATTTCCTATTGTTGCTCTAATAAATTACCTCAAATTAGTGACTTAAAACAGCACCAACTTATTCTTTTACAGTTCTGGAGATCAGCAATCTGGAATGAATCTTATGGGACTAAAATCAAGAGTCAGTAAGACTAGTTCTTTTGGAGTCACGAGGAAAGAATTCGTCCCATTGTCTTTCCTAAAGGCCCAGCATATTCCTTGGCTTATAAGGACCCTTCTGATTATATTAGGCCCACCTTGATAATTCAGGATAAACTGCTCTTGTCAACATCCTCAACTTAATCAACTTAATTTCATCTGCCAAGGGTCATTCACCTTCTGAGGTAATATTCATAGGTTCTGGAGATGAGATTGTGAAGATCTTTGGAAGTCTACCACAAATAGTATCTATCCAATGGAGGCTCAATATCGAATACTTTAACCACTTAACCAAGTGTAAGTGGAATGAATGTTAATCAGTGATATTGTTACTGTTCAAGTATCAACTCAGTAAGGTCTACCTTGATCCTTTAGTCCAAATTGCCACCTCCACACCTATTCCCTGCAAGTCATTTTCAATCTGCTCTCATTTTCCCCATAGTACTGCCATCATTAACAACTATAAAAGTTACTGTCTTTCGTCCACTAGATCATAAACTCTGTGAAGGAAAGGATTTGGATGGATTTGTTCACAGACATACTCCATTACCCATGCCTTAAACAATATCTAATACATAATAGGCACTCAATAATTGTTTAATAAATAACAAATCCATGAATGAACATCAGCACACAGATCATTCTCTTAGAAAGCAGGATAAGATTGGTAAAATAATAGCTTAGTTTCAATTAGTTTTTATTGACTATTTAAAAGATATTTTATGTGGTAATTCCACTACAACTGTATGGTCTTATTATTGGATCCTTTGTGATGGCAAAAACAAGAACTCTAATCTTATAATACATCCAAGAGATAGAATAATGTATGTATGGCACATAAAAGATACTCAATAAAATTTGCTGAATAATTGAATGGATCACAAATTCAGGTACACAGAGTTAACTCCTTTGCTATGCTCATAGCTAAAAATGAATCTTTTAGTATGCTAAATACAAAAAGATTATGCTTATTGATTATATCAGAATTCTAACAGTATCTTCTAATACTGTCTTTAAATATATACATCCTCCATGGTTTTCAGTGCTAATTGTGTGTTATTACATGTGTGAGAGAGAGAAAGAGAGACAGACAGAAAGAGTTGGAATATCACTGTAATGAAATGGAATTGTTTTTATTTAAAAAATTCAATTAGATTTTAGTCCCCTTTTTTCTGGTACCAGAACTTCTCAGAGTTATTTTGACAAAGCAAATGGGACTCTGGAGCCCAACTACTTAATGATAGGATTTGAAACAATCAGTTACTTTGTTATAAGGAAGTATAAGAAAAGACTATACCGATTGCTTTGACCATATCATGATCAAGATAAATCTTTAAACTGATGGATTGCTGAGATGAGAATTAAGACTGGACTGTATTGATCTATGCAAATTATCTAAAAGTCTGAAATGAGGCAGATTTTATTTAGTCGAGAGATTTCAAGAATTTTTTCCTGTTTTACAGTTTTTAATTCTGTCATCCATTTTAATATGAACAGATAGTAGAATTAATTTTAATTTATATCCCTGTATCATCCTTATGACCTGAAGATCATATACATATGCACTATCACTTACATTTACCTTTTATAAGAGCATTCTAGACTATATAGGATATAGTAGTTTGAGAGTTAACTGATCCATCCTCCTCTATACTAGTTCACTTTTTGTCACTTGTGTTGTGTGGGTATCTCTGAGTAACTCATATGATGCACTCCTTGCATTTGAGAGTTCTCCTTAGTTCTAACTGAAATACCTACTCAAATACATTTTTTAAAAATTTTCTCTTGCTTTTAAAATGTTACCTCTTTCTGTGGACAGTAGTTCTTCTTCCATTTGAATTTACTAGATCACTTCATAGTTTAACTGTGGTACATAACTCTTTTGAAATTGTCCTTTAAAAAGCAAAGATCCTAACTTTCCAGAAAGCCTTTTACGATTAATGTGAAATGGCTATCTGCCGGTATAGGAGCCTCAAAAGGCTCCCTGTCAGGGTGCCAAACCATAGTTAGAAGTGCCCTGAATACTCCTGTGAGTGCAGAATTGAAATTACCTTGCATTATCATTGCACTGACGTGTCTTCATTTCAAATCAGATAAACTGTCAATTCTATTTAAATAAACCTCACCCTCACAGAGGCTGGAACTGTCCTTCACTCCCCCATTCCTCTTCTTTTTTTTAATTGAAACCACCACAAAGCTAGAATTGTGAATGTTTTACTTGAATGTTTTAAAGTAAAAGTTGAGTTGGCAGTGATGTTAAAATTTATTGGCCCACTTCAGTAAAAAAACAAAATCTACAGATGGACTTATAATATTTCATTTTTATTCTTATTCTACATAGCTGGACTCCTGCTTAAGTAGGAGGTGTGGAAATTAATTATTTTCCTCCCATGTGTACCATCCTCTTGTGGCTTCTGTCACAAATCAGTACACTGTGGGGTTTTATAATCAGAATTCTGCCTCCAAGAATGCCTCGTTAAGTGAGTATCACCAAACCTAACTTGGTAATTGGCTCACTGAGTCATGTGACTTGCTGTCCCTCTCTTCAGTATCGAGGTAGGGCAAGAGCAGTCTGTCATTAATGATATTTATAAAGTAGTAGGGTTCAAAATGAAGAACGAGAACACAGAAATTTGAAGCCTAAGAGACCTGAAAGATCATATAGTTAATCTCTTCATGTGCAATGAAGAAACTTCCTCTGGAGAGTTCGGGAGCATTGTCTAGGGTCCCATGGGTACTGAGGCAAGGCTTTCCCACTATACCATACCATCGCCTTCTTCACCTTATAAAACAAAATCCCATCAGCAGCAGTAAAGTAGACATACAACTAAGAGACTTACGTGTATGCACTAAATGTCAATTCAGAAATCTAACCCTGTCACTCTGCACCTTAAAATCATTTTATGGCCTCCTCTCATTGCCTTCAGCATAAAGCTGAAAGCTGGACATTGATGTTCCTTTATAATCTGCCTCTTGACTTACTGGTTTCGTGTGTTAAGACCACCTCACACAGGCACCCTTATTAGCATTTCACGAAATAAGCCACGTTCTAACACCTATCTTCCTTCTTGTAAACATTGTTTATTCCCTCCACCTCGAGTTCTCTTTAGACAGAGGCAATCAGATAATTGCACTGTCCTTCGTGAGCAGAGCAAGTCTTACTTTCTTTGGAAGCATGTCCCAAGCCTCTGCAAGCCATTTAGGGCTGCTTCTCCGTGCTTTTCCCAAAATATCTATTTTGTATCTTTCATAGCACTCTAAAATTATCACATATTTTCTGGAATCCTCCATTAATATGAGCACCATGATCACAGAGACTTTAACTTTATCATTTCTGTATTCCCAGTGGTTAGCATCGTGTCTGACCCTGGTAGGCATGCGATACATGTTTGTTGAATAAACAAACGAAAATAAACATGTGTTTAATTGATGATCACACACTTTTCTCCTCCCCATTTTATCTTCATTTCCACTTCTATGTTTATGGCCATCATTATTTAGACTTCTGCCATGATTTCTCTTTCAGGCAGATGAGCATGCCATTCCTAATAATAAAATAATTCCCAGCAACTCTTTAATTGCTTTCAGTTTTCAACTGTAACTCCCAGGGGCACATAACAAAGACTAAGACTATGCAACACATAGTGAAGTGGGGATTTGGCAGGCTGACCATTAATTGAATTCATGTAGATAAACAACTCAAATAATTTAATTCTGCAGTAGAGGAGGTAAGTGACTTTATTTGGCATTATACTTCTTATAAACATGAAACATGTGGAAATCATATGGATACTTCAGATTGTGTTCTTGTGATGTTTGCATAGATCAAATTAATGAGATGTATGTTGAACTTCCACTTTGGTTTTTTGTGTATTCATTATCTGAATGGTGAGGGTCTTTTTCCTGAAGTATCATCACTGGGAAGAAGATACAAAATAAACCTCAGAGGAGAGGAGTCTTGCTATGATATTGGGAGAAAAAAATAAAATAAAACAAGGCAAGAATAAAAAAAATTGGATTTAGAACAGACTGATTAGTTCTATCCCAAATTATCATGTTACAAGTCATGAAACCATAGATATGAAAACATTCTGTTTAGCTAATCAGATGAATTATGATACAAATTTTATATACATAATACCATGTTTTTAAAAAGGGAATAAAATTTTAGGCCATTTCCTAAGTCTATTAATTTCTAGAATTAGAAAACTTTGCTAAGGGGAATATAACAGACCTAAAGAGAGTTCCTTGTGTAAGTAGCTTTAAATGCATAGTTCTTTTTTAAATGGTCACGTAAAAGTTCAGTTTATAATAATATTTTGAGACAACTGGTTAATGTTGCTAAACTGTTCAAATGTAGTGCTTCCTAATGATTCATTCCCAGAATGCCATACCCAGAATGACAAATGCTTAGAAAAATAAAGTACAAAGAAAATTAAAATGTAAACAGATTGATAAAACTAGAAATTCCTTTCTGCTCATATTAATTGGATTTAAAAAAAAAAGGGGGGGCTTCTAGCCAGTGAGAATAGACACAGGATGTATGTGTTTTGTGAATCTGCAAAACCAAGAAAAACTAAAACAAATATATTATGCAAAGTACTTGTATTTTTAAGATGTATATTCTCTAGGGGCTTGTAAGATACCCATTTCTTTTTTCTTGGTATCTATTGCAACATATCTTGCAAACTGATAAGATGGCAGTTTGAGAATACATGATGATGATTTCCTTCCATGTAGGAAATAAGGAGACCAACCTACAGAGGGTCTTCTGTGGATTGGGTCCTCTAGCCAGTTTTTCAGGAAAGCTCTTCTTCCTCCTGGAAGGAGTCCTAATGAACCACTAAAATCAAGAAGTTGGGTGTCTTAATTCTCTTTTCATGAGACCCTGGATGATAATCTTGAACTCCCCAGACTAATTTTCCTCATAAGGCCTTAGTAGAATGTTTCCCACCCAAAGGTCAAGAAATGTTGAAGAATGAACAATATCTGATATTCAAGGTCAAAGGCATTTACAAACTGTCAGCAAATTCAAGCACATTTTTCTACAGAACTTTTCTAAATTTGCTCTGTAGCTCACCAACAGAAAAGTATAGAAAGAAGAGTACCCCCAGGGCTGGGAGGTGGAAGGAGTTGGGGTGCAGGGAAGGAGAAGATTTCATAGTCCAGGATCTGCTAGGAGTAATGTTGTTGACTATAAGAATGGCACCATGTTATTTTGACTATCAAATGAGATAAAGTATAATATCCTTTGTAAACTAGTAAGGTGCTAGCTTCATGTATTAAAATTATGAGTTATTGGGGTTACTCCTGTAATTTTTGTTTCTTGCATTTTTCCTGCCACTATTCTTAAAATAAATTTAGTTTCCCCAAGAATACCTTGTGAGGATAAACATTTTACTTATTCTTCCTTTAACTTTCTCCACAGCACCTAGAGAGAATTTTTATTCACTCAGCATTTCTTGGCAAATGATAAGCAGTTCAACAAGTTTTATGAAAATTCACTGATATTTGGAAGCCATCTGACCCATGCTGATTTCAGGCTTCCTAGCTTTCTTTTATCAGATGCTGATAGTAAACCTGGCCTGACTGCTTAACGGCAAGATTTCATTCAATGAATCAACCAATGACATAGTTTTCTCGAAGAAAAGACCACATATTTGCTGTTGTGGTGAAGATTACAGCTATGAAGCCTGCTAACATCACAGAAATGTCCAAAAAATTTGTTATTTTTTTGTAGTGTCATTGTTATTTCAGGTATCATTCCAAGACGTCAGACTGTAATGAGCTACAGGGTTTGTGCTGGATGAAATCATTGCTTTATATTCTGATGGCTGCAATAGCCCAACTGTTCCCTACTCTGTGTCTGTACTCACTCAGCTTTTAGAGAGGTGTCTTTTTCAGCTAGCGATAGCACAAGGCTTTGCCTCTAGAGTAACGACGATAGCATGTCAAGGAGGGAAATAGGCTTCGTTGTACCTGTGGTTTGATGTAATGGTTGTTAGGCACGGATCCACAGAGAGAAATTTCACATAGCTCAGAGATATTCAGCATCTGCCATAAGCCTTGACCCTCTTCTACAACAGTGTCTATAAGCTATGGGGAAACATGTTATTGAAGGATGTCTGATTCCAAGAACCATCACAGCTGTCACTGGGGTTTATTCTATCCACTGGCTGATATGCTTATCATAAAACCACAAACCTTGTATCGACTCGTGTTCAGATCTTGACTGTTCCCATTATACAAGAAAGAGTTAGAAAATAAACACTTGTAGCAGTTTCAGCTTAATGCTTTTTAGAACTGTGTTGGCTAGACAGCAAATCAAATATTCCCCCTCCCTTCTTTCCTCCCTTTCTACTCTTCCATTAAAACAAACACATAAAAATCAAATAAAGCATCAGATCATGGATCTTTGTGGTCACACTGCTAATGCTTGGAACTTGAAAATTGGACCTAAGAAACAGATGTGATTCAGCTAGTAGAGATATGTAAATCAGGTCAAGCTCTGGGCTAAGAACTAAAAAAAAAGAAAAGAAAGAAAGAAAAAATCAGGTCAGGTCTGGAAGAAATTATGCTCTTTGAAAGTAAGAGTTTAAGCCACATTGTACCTCAAAACCTCAGTGCTATACTATTTGTATTTATGGCCATTAGATAGGTTATCATAGAGATGCAGAACGAGAAAGCTGAGAGAAAGAATGGAAATATTTTTCAACTTATCTACTAGATTGTTCATCTTACCTGAGAAATAAGTTTTTGGTACCTGGGACCACCCCTGTCTGAATGGTCATCAGTAGTTCTCATGTAATCACTGTGATCATTTCACTGCCACAAAGGGCTAAAATTATGATTCTTAATGAACATCACCTCTATTTATGTTTAACTAACAAGAACGATACCCGCAACTGTGCAGGGTTCTTCTTTCCCCTCTCTGAAGTACACTTAGCACAGTGTTATGTAATGGAATTAAATACAGAGAAAATATATTTCATAACAGTAAGTTAGGTGACTTAAGTTGTTAGGCAAGGCAGTCTCTTGTCCCATTGCCTGCACCTGACTGCCAGTCGTTAGGATGTCCTTCACCTCACTCACCGTGTCTATATGCGAGAGAAACGATCTGGCTTTGAGACGTTTCCCTGAGATTCTTCAATATAGTGGTCTTTGATATTCATACTCTTTATTATACTACTGTAAGTCATCTTGGGTATATATTCCAGTTTTCTCAGCTTTGTGGGGCCTTGAAGATGCTTTGGAATAGCCTTAGCCATGCCCACTCTCTTTACTATGTGGATCCTGCACACAGTAGAGACTTCACAGAGCAAAAAGAGAATCCCTGGATTCCTGCAGCGCATTCTCTTCTCCATGCCAACAGCTTACCTTCTATTGTTTTTATGGTTGTTTGGTTTTTTGTTTTTTGCTCTTTTGGCCAAGCAGGAAATCATTTTTGGCCTCTGAGTAGTCACACACACACACACACACACACACACACACACACACACAGAACAGATCTCCATTTTCTCTGGTATTATTGTATCTTAACTGTAGAATCTACACTAATTACCAGTCACCACTGAGTTATCACGTCCCTCTTTTATACCTATGGGTACGTTTCCCTTAATTATCTTTGGAAGTACTGGTTGTCGTGTCTCCTAAACTTTTATACTGAAGATTCTCTAAAATGTTAACATAATCAGGTTTAAAAACATTTGCTGACACCCCTTGCCGCTGAGCAGGTATTCCTGCTTTTCCTAATGCTCCTGAGACCCCACAAGCTCCTCCGTGAGATCTCTATGTGTCCTGGGCTGACAAGAGACTCCACAACAGAAATACTGTGATGGTAAGGGCTCCCAGGTAAAAAGCTGTTTTCACGAACTCCAAGTTGGTCTGTAAAAACAATGCTTTATTAAGGTGGCTATAATAGCCATAGTTTCTTCTGCCCAACTCTTACTTACAACATACAAAAAACGTCTCTTACGGGTCACATCCTACCACATACCTACTGAATTAGCATGGTCATGGCGGTGGTAAGGGAAACAATTCTATGACTAGAAAATTGTTAACATTTAAAAAGTGTTTTAAACAAATTTCCTCTCTAGCCAGCCGAGCCCTAGTCTGCGGATTTGCATATGAGAACTGCTGTTAAACTACACTTATTCTGTTTGAAAGGAAAGGAAATTGTGCAGGACAAGATGTCAGTCCTTTGGTAAAATCAAGGTAGCTTATCGCTCTGCTTCCTGTTCATTTTGTAGGACTTCACTCTGTCATAAAGGAGCTTTGACACGTTTGATATGGGATATGGCAGATGGTAATTACACCCATAAATTCATTTGGTTATGATTTTCCTATTATTTTTCTGGTCACAGAAATTAGCAATCCGTTTTGTTTTCTAAGTATCAGAGGATCATTTATTCAGTGTAAATGTTTACTTGCCAGGAGCTTACTCTATACCAGGCACCCTAAAGGTGTTCTGCTTCTCTGGCTGAACACTGAATGATACACCCCTTGTCACGTATGATTGAGAATTAGTGATACAAGTAAATCCCAAAATTAATTGGAATATTTGAATGAAATGCGCAGAAGTTCTCGATCTTATTATCGAACTAGCAAAGTAAAAAAATTTATTTTATAAAAGATGAAAATAACTTCATACAATAAGTCCTCCATTGTAACAGGTCTATTGCAGTCTTCTGACCCCTGAATGAACAGGGTGCGGTCCCCTAGAAAAATCTACAAAGGTGAGCGTTCACTTCAACAGGGAGAGACACCAATGTTACACGAAAGGAATCAATCACAGTGACTGTACAGGAAATGACCGCAGCAGGAAAAGAAAAAGTCTGCTTTTATACAGCTACTAAGAACTCATCTATCTATACTCAGGCCACTGGGCAGAACAACACTTGCCAGACCCAGGGAGAAATTCCTAAGCCTCCGTGCAAAATACCACATGGTGCCTGTGGATGTGATACATCTGGGAGGAGTAATACGGCATGGAAACTTCGCTGAGGCCTGGAGATGCAAGTTTGACAAATGTACTCAGCAAAAATATACTGGAGCATAAAATTATTCACCAGCAAAGGGGAAATGACATCCTCAGAGCTGGAGTTCTACTAGACAGGATCCCAACAACAGAAGACAGGATAGTGGGCCTGCTGGAATGGCAACACCATCCGGGTAACAAGGATTCTATATGGCCCATGCCTGTGGTTTCCAACCTTGCCCAAGTACTCTGTCTTTGAAGCACAGTCATAAAATAGTCTGGGATGACTTTAAACCATTGCGATCGCTTTCTGTTTGTATAATCTTTGGGGCTAGCTCCCTATTCCTTCACTCAAATTTCAGCTTGATAGACTGTTTTCTGATACGCTTAAGATTTATAATGGAAGTCAATCTCCTGGCTGGTGGAAGGAGTGACAGACCAGCTTTGTATGTAGAGAGAGATATTGCTCAAAGGTAACCTTGTCCTTAGTTTCACATCTCCTAGGTGGAGATCCTAGTACAGTGACTAAAGATAAATTCCTTGAAGGCATGGACTGTATCAAGTCATTAGCTTGTCTTCTGGACTCTACAGCTCTACCCCTGATGGCATGCCTGTGTCTGATTCATCTCCAGCTCCCATCGGGCCCCTGGAAGAATGCTGAGCACATAGGAGCATAGTATGTTAATTCAAATGTTCATTTGTAGAACGAACCAATGAAGAATCTTGGCAGCCTAGAAAGAATACTGAAAATTTTAGATGCTTCAGCCAATGCGAGCTATATGTAACGGTCCTAGCCAAATATATTTATCAAACACTTGGAACTCTGATTTACTACCTGAGATTCTATTGCGTTCCTGAGGTGCAACAAATTACAAATCAAGACACTTGGCATGCTGTCTTGGCTGGGTGGTCAAATATTTACCTCAAAAAACCAAGAAATCACTATCTTCGTTTTTAGATCTATGAAATGGGGATAATGTTAGCTTCATGTGGCTGTTGTTATGGTTGGCCAAGACACTCGATATGAAAATGCTATTAAAAGTACTAAGAACTGTATAAACATCAGGGCTGTTGTCTTATTTTACAAATGCCAGATACTGAATTGATTATTTGCTTGTTTGTGTCTCCTACATTTTCACATGTGTAAATATATGAACAAATAAAAAATGAGGAGAAAAAATACTTAAACAGTAGCCAGACCAAATATTTTTAGTATTCTTTACTATGCTTCTAAATATTTAACAGATTATTAGTAGATGCAAACATAGAAGACACTATTTCACATTTGCATGTTAATGAAAAATCATGAATTATACATTATTTGCTGTGTGGAGTAGTGGAAACAGTATTCATTTTTTATGGTCATAAAAACTTAGATTGTCTCCTGAAACACACATCAAATCCCCTTCTGTAATAGTGCCAGAAAGATCTGCAAGCTTTTTAAAATCATCTCCAGCGAAATTAGATAGATTTGTTTGTGCCGCTTTGCAACACGTTAGTGTGAAAGTTCATTTTAAACAAAATAGTTTTAATAATGTCATTACTAATGTATATTTGGTCATCACTAAAAAATGGGGTTTTAATATGAATGCTTCATTTTAATAAACGGCAAAGGAAGCAAGTTGCCCTGAGTCAGCAGGAAGTGGTTATACACCAGAGAACAGCCTGATTGTGTTAGATTCATCCAGAACACTGAACAGCCCAGAGACGGTCCAAGAAAAAACAACTGGCTTTATTCAGATGATTAGGCTTACTGCAGCTCAATAGTGAGATTCACACATTCTCCTATTATTTCCTGACCTTGTGCCAAAAACTCCCACTTACAGTAATAATTAGAATTAGTGTTTCCAGTGCATGCCTCCATCTTCCTAACAAACAGTAAAAAAAAAAAAGAGAGGGAGAGAGAAAAGAAAAAGAAAAAAAAAAAGTGGCGCTTATAATTTATGCAGTTAATGAAAATTTTCTTTACTTCGTTTGATTAATACAGCTTAATTTTCCTAACTCCTTACCATTACGACAAGTATATACACCTTCTGTTGCCAAGTCACTCCAAGTGCCGTCACTGGCATTGCCAATCCTATGGCTTCAGAAGGAACCAGTGTTTCTTTCTGCCTCTCATTAAATTCTAAAGAAATTCCTTTTATTTTCCTGGTCAGAGCACGTATGTAAAGCTGTCTCTGACTGCTGTCATTCTGGGCTGTGTGCATTTTTTGTCAGTAATATGGAAAACTGTAAATACTTCAAATATTGACTCGTAAATGCTGGCATTAGCACATGGTACAAATTATTGTGAGAGGCACAGTGTGTGAGGACCGTCTGTGGTCTGGAAGGGCCAATGAAACCTTTATGGATGTCGGTGAAATGGTTCTGTCTACAGACCCATCGGAACTCTTCACGAGGCTTCCCGTTACGCCCAGTCCGGGCTGCCATGAAGGAAATGGCGAGAAGGAGTCATGTCATATTTATGCGTTTAGCGATTCTTGGAGCACTCTGGTTATTACCACTCACAGAAGCCTAACACATACATCCAAGGAGTTTACCTTAGTTGGCAGGACCTAATGGGAAATCAAATAGAAATCACAAGGTGTGAAAAACAAAACAGGGTGAAAATAATCAAAACTTAAAAAAATATATTTAATAGAATAAATCTGATTGCTAAGCCAAGTGGGATCTGAATTCCTTGTAAGAGATACAGCTCAAGACTGGAATCCCAAAACCTAAACTGGACCCCACAGCTCTGCCACTATCTGATTTTATTCTGCCTTGATGAGGCATCCAGCTGGATTGGGAGAGAATAAACGGGGAGAATAAAATCTCTACTTCGGTCTCCTCAACTTGTTTGTTGTCATGAACAAATGAATGGAGATAAATCTCGTAAACTCTACGTGGCTACATGTTGATGATATCTTTGAGCTCGTGGCAAGAGCCTGTGTGGTAAATCCATCACCTCATTCCTCTGCTTCCCATGGAGGCCTCCCATGGCTTCACATGACACTTGGTAGCCAGGCTCTTTGCATGGACTGCAAGTCTTTCCACAACCTGGGCTCTGCTGCTCTCTCCAGTATGACCCAGTATGTGCGACAGTCACACTAGCCTGGGAATGGGCCAAGATCATTTCCACTTGAAGGCCTTTTATGTGAAAGACCCTCCAGCTGGGGGGGGGTGCCTGGGTGGTTCAGTCAGTTAAGCGTCTGCCTTCAGCTCTGGTCATGATCCCAGGGTCATGGGATCGAACCCTGCATCTAGCCCCACATCAGGCTCCCTGCTCGGTGAGGAGCCTGCTTCTCCCTCTTCCTCTGCCGCTCTCTCGCTCTCTGTCAAATAAATAAAACCTTAAAAAAAAAAAAAAAAAAAGACCCTCCAGCTGGAATGCTCTTTTCCCAGGTCTTTATGTGGCTGGCTCCTTTTCCTTGCAGACCAGTTACATTTTACCACTTCAGCTGGTCTTCTTTAGCCTCTAGCTGAGGTGTCCTCTCCCATGGCATTCTCTGCCTATTGCCTTTTCACAATATACTTTAAAGTCGGCACCTAGAAAAATGCCCAGCCCACAGGGGGGACTCACTAATACTTGTCTGAATGATGGCGGTTGTCAGTTCACTGGGAGGGACAGAGAATGAGGAGGGCTCAGCTGATGTTCAAAGACCTTGACTACTTCCCTCTTTGTAAACTGTCCCAAAACTGTCCCAAAACTGTCCCCTGCCCTCATCCAATGGCTCGTAATCTTTCTCTGCCCCAGTCGCCCAGGATCCAGATACTCTATCTTCTCTCCTAAGATTAAAAATAATAACAGTAATGATATGTGAGCATGAACATGTAGCTAAGTATTTCACATACATTATCACATTTAAATCTTTAGACTTTTTTAGAGTGAACAGAGACTTAGGGAGATTATATCATTTTTGAAGATCTCACCCCAAGAGGCAGAGCTTATTCTCAAATGCATGTTGGTCAGACACCCATGCTCCAGGCTGCACCGTCCTGCTCTCTGGAGAGCAAAGCCCTTGCAGACAGTGACTCCTACTCTTGCTTCAGCACACCTTGGCTCACTTTTTCTCTACTCTGATACCCCCTATCCTGGGTGATGGATTGATTGAATTATCAAGAGAAATGAATCAGGTAGATCATGCTTATGTTTTCCCATGAAGGTATATATCTTACTGGAAGCCTTCTGAATACAAAGTAACTGACAAGGGGAACACACCAGATTGATGATCATAATAACAGTTTACATTTATGGAGCACACACTTAGTGTTAGTCACTTGAAGTTTCAGGACAACTCTGTGAAACAGGTACTGTTTTTATTCTTATTTTTACCAATGAGGAAACTGAGGCATGATGGAATTTGATTATTTGCCCAAGTCACACCGCTAGCAAGTAGTGGCGCTGGGATTTGTACTCATTCGTGTGACTAGAAAGACAGGATGCTTAATCACTCTGTTAAACTAAACCACTATGAGAGAGGGGCAAGGGCTGGTTTATTCAGCTTACATATAAAACTCACCTTAACAGCAACTCATTTTTCCATGGAACATCTGGTATAAGATGAGCTCTTAAATAAATCACTTTCCATTTCTGGCAATGTTAGTTAGTGTTTTCATCTTGTGATTATATTTAATATTAGAATGATTTAAAAAAAGAGCAGAGTCTTAGATAAATAATCTATTTTTCATTTGATACAGATGAGCCATCAAGCTAACAATATCATTAATCGCCATAATATATCTATCACCATCACGTTCTCTAGAATTGTTTCTTTCTCTAGAATTGTTTCTTTCTCTGTGGAGGAGAAACATAGGAAATAAAACAAATGTGTCATAGGAAATCATGCAAAGAATTCACTGTTTCCATTTCAAGTTTTTTTTTTTTTTTTTGGTTGCTGTTAAGATCTCAAATCGTATGTATTTTAGACATACAATTTCATTAAGCCACAGTAGCTTAAATAGGGGAGGATTCTAAAAGGAAGTGGAAATGTGTAAAAACCCCTAAGTACAGGCAGTTTTAATGAGAGTTACTTCATTTAAAATGGGACATTCTTTTAAGAAAGTCAACCAAAAGGAAGAAAAAAATATATGACAGAGATTTTGTGGGTCAGGCATTTTAGTAATTAACCACCAAATTTCCAGATGAAAAGGCAGAAAGCAAGTTATGTCTTGGAGAAATTGCCCTCTGGAGAAAAAGGGGGACAAAAGGATTTTGAGTTTGACAGTACAAACTTGTACCAGCACTGGTTTCTTCTCCTGCTGGTTCAAGGAGTTCTAAACACCCTCTGTAAATCATCATCTCACATCTATTTATTATCTTCCAGCTCAGTGCACAATACTATCTGTTACACATGGATACCAGCAATAATACACGAGGGGCTCCGGTGTAAGAGGCAGCAAGCTCTGTGCTCATCTGCGTTCTGAGTCGCATCCTGCAAAGGAATTTCGGCTCACGCTGTAGCCACCATCAGCAGCAATTAAAACAAAGGTATTATGTTTCTAGTATTTATTCCTCTGTATTTTACCCATGCAATGTAATGTTTGTCATCCAGTGCCATATGAAGAGAGAAAGTGTTTGACTGCCTTAGAGTAGCATAGGCTGAAGACCTTTTTTTCTTTTTTTTCCCCTTGCTGTTAGAGTGGGCAATTCCGTAGGGCTTTGGTAACCTATGTTACAAGATACTTGTACACACACAGTAGCACTGTTTCTGTTCAGTGGAGAGCTAAAAATACAATGAAACTCACATTCCCTCCAGAAGGCTACCAAAGTGTTAGCTATTACTGCAGGAGAGGAAATCAGACTGTGTGGAACAACAACAACAAAAAAATAACTTTAAATGTATGATATGTTGCAGTGATTCTCAGTATAGGCCGTAAGAATCACCTGGAAAGCTTTAAAAAATACAGACACTCAGGGCCCATCCACCGGAGATGCTGATTCAATTAGTCTGGGGCGGGGCCCAGACACCTCTATTCTTTTTAAAGCTCCTCGGATAATTCCTATTTGCAGGCAGGACTGAGAACAACTGGTAGGGGAGAGAGAAACTTGAGAGCCCAGGTGCGGCTTTAGTGTTAGTACACACTTAACTACTTATGAGACTACATAAGTCTTTCAATTTCTTCGTGGTTTCATCCAACATACAGACTTGCCATAATGACTAATTAGACCATGTCAGTGAGACTATTTTGATAGGCATAAAATGTTATAAAAATATATATTTTTAAAATCTCTGAAATCAAGGAATCCTGAGGTCTGCTGAGTTTTAGACCCAGGAAATCTGTCTGTAATCAAGAATATCCTTTTCTATCTCTTAACCTTATTTCCTTACCTGTAAAGTGGAAGCAATTTATTCAACCTATTCATAGCAGGAAAAAGAGAGCGATAAATGCTCCTATCTTATAAAAGTGAGAGGATTAAAAAATACTATATTTAAGGTGCAATTTCATTCCATTCTGTTGTGGTTTGTTTTGTTCCCTTTCTTTCAAAGACTCTCTGAGGATCAAATGAGTTCATTTATGTGAGAGCACATTATAACTATAATTTATTATCGTTATGCTGTTATTATTATGTTTTTATTATGCCTCAATTTCTTCAACTGTAAAATGAGAGTATTGAACTAAATCATTCTAAAAATGTCCTCCAAGCACTAAAAATCTGTGATTCTTAAAAAGGGAGAATTGTACAACCTCTGTCTTCACTTGCTTCTTGTTCAGTGTGTGTGTGTGTGTGTGTGTGTCTAAGACACAGACAGCATTAATGGAAAGAAGGTGTCTGGGTTGTCCTAGCTGCAAATTCATCACACTTTGTGGCTATGTTCCTTTTGGAATAACCTATAGGAGAATTCGGAAGAGTTTACAAATAAGAATCCCTTTCCATTCTAGAAGCATAGGTGTACCCTGACTTCTGCTGGTTTTACCTCATTACATTGGGTGCTGAGATCAAATTCTGTTTCAAGCCAGAAGGCTAAAGGAGGAAGTCCACTGACTAAATCTGCTCTCCAGAATAGCCCACAGAGACCCAGACTGCTGTCCTGTGACTCACTTAGGAACAGAACTGCCAGCCTCCCCAGACAAACACAGTGTCCAAATTTCTGATGCTAGTTTGGGGGAGGGAAACACATTCTGCATTTGGGTCAGCATTCAAGAGAAGTAACAGAAAAATGTTTCATTCTTTTAGTAGATGTAGGTCTGTGCGGTTTCCCTGTTTATTGTGTGAATCTTTAGATTTTATTTATTTATTCATGAGAGACAGAGAGAGAGAGGCAGAGGGAGAAGGAGGCTCCCAAGGAGCAGAGAGCCCGATGCGGGACTCGATCCCAGGACCCTGGGATCATGACCTGAGCCGAAGGCAGACGCTTAACCATCTGAGCCACCCAGGCGCCCTGTGTGAATCTTTAAACAGTCCTTTCTGCCGGCTCATTTCCTTTCGGATATAAACATGCTCAGGTTTTTCCAATCTTAAAACAAAAAAAAAAACAAATAGAAATTAAAAATCCTTCCTTCCACCCAATATAATTTTCTAGCTATACCACTTTCTTCTTACTTTCATAACTGACACTCAAAGAACTGTCTACACCTGCTGCTTATATTTCATCTCTCCCGATTCATTCCTAAATCCCCAGTAACCTGGCTTTGTCTCTACTTGTGGCCAAGGTCAGCAATGTCCTCCCAGGTGTTAATTTTAAAATGTCATTTCTGGGGCACCTGGGTGGCTCAGTCATTAAGCGTCTGCCTTCAGCTCAGGTCATGATCCCAGGGTCCCCCTGCTTGTGTTCCCTCTCTCACTGTGTCTCTCTCTGTCAAATAAATAAATAAAATCTCTAAAAAAAATTAAAAAAAATAAAATCTCATTTCTTTCCTTATTTGAGCACACTGACCACCACCCCATCTCTAATTCCATTGAGGGCTCCTCTTAGCTCAGATTTTCTCTTCCCCGGGGTTTAAAACCCTGATGGCTCGTACTTCTCTCTCTCTGCCCTGTCCTTGGCTTCCTTCAGACTCCTTGCATGCCATATAGTTCTTAAACGCTGGTTCCCTAGGAACCCATCCCTGATCCTTCTCTGATTGCTCTGCACACACTTGCTGGGTGGCCTCACCAGCTGCATGGGAGCAGTCACTACCCGAGGGAGGCAAATCCTTACAGACTCCCACTTTCTTAGGAAGTGCAACCTCAGAGAAGCATGAACGAGCACAAAGGGAAGTGAGTGAGGAGTAAGAATACAAGGATATCGCTGCTTCGGTTTTGTGTAAAACACAGCTAATTTCTCTATCTCACTGTTGGCTTCAAAAAGACCGTATAAAATCCTTTGTGTTTCAGAAGAGACCGTGAAGAGCAGGGAAGAAACACTGGTCCACTGGTTCCTTTCCCATTTGGCCAAAGTCCGCCCCATGGGCATCAACACCTCCACATGGATTGTGCCATGCAGTCCTTTTTGCGTGTTGTCAGGCATATTGGCTTTTTTTGGCGGCTGTAACAAATTACTATAAACACCACTTAAAATATACAAATCAGGAGATGCAAAGAGAACCACAGCCTTACCAATCCATACAGGTACTTAGAATATGACTGGCTTTCTACCCAAATCGTGAAAACTCCCAAATTTATGCTTACCTTACCATTCAGCCCTTCTTCTGGGTCCAAAGTATCTACAGGACATTTTAAATAGATATCTCATAAGCTTTCTATACTAATCATATGCAACATTAAATTCAGTATCTTTTCTATCCTTCTATTCCCAAGATCTCCTCCTCCTACAGGATTTTTTTCTTTTTTTTTTTTTTTAAGACTTATTTATTTATTTCAGAGAGAGAGAGAGCATGAGCAGGAAGGGCAGAGGGAGAGGGAGAGAGGATCTCAAGCAGATTCTGCACTGAGCATGGAGCCCAACGTGGGGCTCGATCTCGAGACCCTTAGATCAGGATCTGAGATGAAACCAAGAGTCAGACACTTAACCAACTGTGCCACCCTCTCCTCCTATAGGATTTCTTTCTTTCTTTCTTTTTTTGGTGAGTGGTACCTTTATTAACGTAAGAACCCCAAATCAGAGAGCAAACAGTCATCCTTGACTCCTCTCTGCCTCACCACGAACCGATTCTTGACATGCTGAAGTCACCACACTCCATCTTTTCTCTTCCATTCTCCCCATTCCTGCCTCAAGGTTTTATTTTCTCTTTTCTCCATTCTTCCAGTCATCATTTTTTCCAATCAATGCTTCATTTGACATCCAGAGTTACCTTTCTCAAGTAAGTATCTGATCAAGTAAGGTCCATGTCCTTTTGCATACAAATTCCTCAATGACTTATCAATGCCTTCAGGATAAGACTGGAAGCACCTAGTGTAACATTCAAGACATTTCATGATCTGGACTGGACTTCCACTGGTCATATCTTGCTCCATTCCTCCTTTTAAACCTCAAAGTTTAGCCATGTTGAACTACCTGAACTTCCCCCCAATATATGATGTTATGTTACACCATTCTTCCTCTGCACATGTTCTTTTCACTGCTTGGAATGCCCCCCTCCCCTCACTTCTTCTCCTGGGTTATGCCTACTCATATTGCAAGACTTGGATCATCACTCCCAAGAAACCTAACCTCACTTAGTCCCCTTCCTGCAATACGGACTCAGTACCTTTACTGCTTGCTCTCATTATATCCTAACATTGCTCTTGCCACACACTCTGATTTTTTTTTTCCTTTGGGATTTTATTTTCCTGAAGAATTGTGAATAATTTTGAGAACAGAGATACCATATTATGTACCTTTGATTCCCTGGTAGGTATTTAATGAATGTTTGCTGAATGAATAACTGGCCTGGATGGTAACAATATACACTTCAGCTTTAATAAAATAAATTTTAATGTTAGAGAGATTAAGTGACTTAATACATTGTTATTATTATTATCATCATATTATGATAGACATCTAGGAAGAATTCTTTTATAGGTAGATGACTCTCAACTAGAGATTTCCTTTCCAGCATTTCTGCTACTGGTCCAGGACTTCCTCCTCCTAAGAGCTAACAGATATTGTGTTCCTATTATGTCAAACCAGCCACTGAGCTAAACCTATTAATCCTCACACAACCTGATATGATAGAACTATTTTGTTTCTATGACACAATGAGGACACTATCACAGAGAAAGTAAGTAACTTCAACCTGGACAATACTTAGAAGCGTCAGGGCTGGGATTTCATCACAGAATCCAGATGCCAAAGCTCGCATATCATTCAACATACCATTCCTGACACCAAATGATTGGGTTAAAGCCCAGGGAAATGCAGACATCGGGAAACCTGGATTCTAATCCTACTTGTTTTTATCAAGCTAGAGAACTTTGCCTTGGTCACTGCAACTATTTCCCCACCCATAAAATGAATGTTCACTGTCCACTCTGACTCATATTTTGTTAATTCTATCACATGTGTCCAAACGAGCTTTATAAACTCACCAGGAAAGGGAATCATGGTATTTCTGATTGTATTTCCTAAAAATCCATTTGCAAAAGGTGAACAACAACAACAAAAGCCCTGTTCCACAGAAGTGACCAGGGAAGTGCAGAGCTGCCACCCACCTACTAGAACACCAAAGGACCCGCCATATCAGTCTAGTTTTAATGAATTTACCATCACTTTTGAAATCAGTTCATTATGGGAGCAATTTATAAAATTACTTTCATCTTTTGTTCAGCCCTCTTGGGTTTTTATCCTTTACTTCTTTTGCCAGTTAGATAAATAAAGTTACTTTCCACAGCTGCTCAGGCACATCCTTCAGGTGTCCAAACAGGCAGAGGGAAGCCACTCTGTAGTTCATTTCTCTGAAGGGGAGCCCCCCTTTCCCCTCAGCTAAGGAAGATACTAAACACACTGTTTCTAAAGGGATGCGTTCAGGGAGAAATATGACTCCAAGAGAAAGAAGCCTTTGTTACACAGAATGTTTCTTACCAATCACCATAGGTATGAGATCATAGTTGTAAATATTACCCAAGCAACCCTCAAAAGTAGGAATGAGTGAGTGTGTGTAGCGTGTGTGTAAGGGAAAATTAAGTGTATGCAGAAAAGGGTGCCCTTCCAATGGAAATCTCTTAAATTAGCAATTAATTAAAGGTCAGGAGCCCTGGCTTCAAACCATGTCCTTAAGTTCAGGCTCTGCTCCTTACCAGCTACAGAGCTTCCCATAAGTCTTATCTCTCTGAGTCTCTGTTCCATTATCTACAAACTGAGTATTTGGACAAAAACAATCTCTTAAATTCCTGTAGTTCTAATATTCTGTAACTCTGATTTTTACTAGAGTCCAGAATTTGAATTCATTCTGCTATCCTAGACATTGTCACAAAAGTCTCTTTTGTTAGGTCAATTTCATACAGTTCAGACTTTCATGCTCAATGAAAAACATATGGAAAAAAAAAAACCCAACTTTTATTCCTCTCAATCGAGTTTGAGGATGAGAAACTAGAGTGCAGATGGTTCTCCTGGGTAAACTGCAGTGTGCCTACATTGCCCTGGCTTGGAATCCTCTTCTCTTGGGTCAGAACCAGACCAGTTTTCAAAGGAAGTCAATTGCCTCCCGGCATTTCATCTGAGTTATATTTGAATGAAAAAAAATAAAAAATATAACCCATAAAGAATTTTGTTAGAAGTCAACAAATTATTATAACTAAAAGATTGTTTGGGCTCTGAATCAACTTTATTTCTTGTCTTTTTGCTCTTTTGAAAATAAAAAAATCTTATTTCTAGCTCATAAAGTATCATCAGTTCTTATTATTCCATACATTAGAAGTCAACTGGTAATTCATACAAATTAAATTGGCGATTTTGCATTTAATTTACTGATGACAAACTATAGGATTCAGCAGTTTTGCTCTGATAACCTTTAAAATGTATTAATTCCATCAGTGATTTACATATAGGGCTTTATTTCCCACTGCTACCGCTTCATTCTCCAAAGCAGAAATGCCCCATGGTTTTTCAATTTGTTACCTAATCAGCACAACATATTCCTCCTTTTCTTCCTTTTATATTGTCTCCTAAATTTGAGACTTCAATATTTGAAGAAATTGCACCAAGAAATCTCACATGGTTTTTCTATTTCTGTGAAACTTTAAGGGAATAAACAGAGGAAAAATTATTCCATTGAACTAGGGGTGCTGCTTGCAAATACAGTGGTCTTAAGATGATTGCATTCAAATGAATTTTTTTTCAAATCATGGTACTTGGACATTACAAAAACATTTCTGCAAATCCACCTAAAGCTCCTAATATCAATATATCAAAATCTCTGGGAGCTATACCAATGGCAAATATTGGAGTTCTGAAAAGAAGTTGCCGAACGTGATTCTAATGAGGCGTACTGTGTGACAAAAGTCGCTCTCTCTACTGTCTAAATGCCCCCATTCCGGCTCAGGAATGAGGACGTATATTCTCGCCAGGCTTATCTTTCTTTATTGTTATCTCCAGGCCAGAGGACCCCAGATATAATGGGGGTGAATCCTGAGTTCGGAAAGCTGAGCTTTGCTTGTTAGAACTCCAGTTTCTTTAACCTAATATAACCATATGCTTTTTAATCTGGTTAAAGCTATGGCAAAACAAGCAAACAAAAACCAAACAAAACCTCCTTCAAATTTAAGATGGTTTTGGAAGTGTTTGTCTTAACTTAAAGGCAGTGAAATCGAATCATAAACCGAAAGTGCAAACATGCCATTTTTCCAAACTCAATTCAACACAAGTGCTTCTCTCACAGAAAGAAAAGATGGTAATGAGGATCTAAGAACTACCAAAGTACCCACCAGAGATTCCTGGTGTTCCCTGTAGGGGTGTGAGATATTTGGCTGAACCAAGGTGGTTGACATGGGGCATGAGAGTTTGGGAAGTAATGAAAGTGCATTTGAAGTTTTATACTGAGAAAGTGGAAAGAGGTTTGGCTATTTGAGTAGAAATATCCACGTACTGTTATTCCTTGAAAGTTCAACAGAAAGAACCTTGTAGGGGAACTCTTCTTTGAGGGCTGCTCTGGGAAACTCTGCTTTAAATACAAAATGCAAAGACAAATATGATAATAGCATGAAGGAAATCTAGTAGTCTACAGGAATGAAATAATATTCATACAAAATCATTCCATTTGAAGTCACCTTATTCTTTTTTTATTTTTATTTTTTTATTATGTTATGTTAATCACCATACATTACATCATTAGTTTTTGATGTAGTGTTCCATGATTCATTGTTTGCGTATAACACCCAGTACTCCATTCAGTACGTGCCCTCTTTAATACCCATCACCGGGCTAACCCATCTCCCCACCCCCCTCCCCTCTAGAACCCTCAGTTTGTTTCTCAGAGTCCATAGTCTCTCATGGTTCGTCTCCCCCTCCAATTCCCTCCCCTTCATTTTCCCCTTCCTGCTATCTTTTTTTTTCTTTTTTAACATAGAATGTATTATTTGTTTCAGAGGTACAGGTCTGTGATTCAACAGTCTTACACAATTCACAGTGCTCACCATAGCACAAATCACCTTATTCTTTTGATTGCATTGAATTCGTTATGTCTACACTTTGCCATGTTTGAGTTCTTCTAACACGAATCTGTGAGGTAAAAATATATGATGTCCTACAGATTTTTCATAATGAAATAAGACATAAAATAATATAGCCTATAAACTATGACCTATATATTACTAAATTTATTTTTCTTTTATATATGTTTCTTATCAACCATACCTTCTTACGTAAATGTTTATATTTTCTTTGTAAACTGTTTTATAAACAATCCCTGTACATTTTCCTAATGTTTATTTTATTTTGAAAGAGATTCAGGTTCTATTTATTTGCTGATATTGCATGAAATTTAAGCCAAACTTGGTTTACTAAACTTTCTCTTTTACAGTTAATGTTTTCTGGTTTTGTTGCTATTCTGAATGAATATTAGAAACCCTGCCTTTTCATTTTCCACTTTCCAAATAAACTCTCTTGATTACTACCCTTTTCTCATTTCTTCATTTTGTATTTTGCACTCCCACATTTCCATTATAATTAAATAGACAAAGACTGCAGCTTAGACTTCAGTTAACTAGAATCTCTACTTCATGAGGGCAGTGATTTTGTCCCAAGTTCCTCAGTATCCTCATTGTTTTTCCAGTTTCTAGGACAGTGCCAGGCACAGAGTAGGCAGTCAGAAAATATTTTTGAAGGAATTAATTATGAAAAGCATTCTTTTTTTTTTTTTTAAGATTTTATTTATTTATTTATTTGAGAGAGAGAATGAGATAGAGAGAGCATGAGAGGGGGGAGGGCCAGAGGGAGAAGCAGACTCCCTGCTGAGCAGGGAGCCCGATGCGGGACTCGATCCCGGGACTCCAGGATCATGACCTGAGCCGAAGGCAGTCGCTTAACCAACTGAGCCACCCAGGCGCCCATGAAAAGCATTCTTAAGATCAGTTGACCACAAGTCTTCCCAAGGTGGATGCAGCAACAGTGCTAGCCCAGATGGTCTGCACCAAGATGAGCCTGGTGGGGTTTTGCCTAGTGGAGGTGAAAGCAATCTAAAGAGCCCTATCCCAAGTGGGAAGCTGGAGATCAGAGTTAGCATAAACTATCATTTTCCCAAGAGTGTGGATCAAGTGCCAGTTCATAGCCTCCTCCTCTATGTTCCATCCTGCTGTTATTTAAATGGGCATGCCCCATTAATTCCTAAGGCATGGCCATGGAAGAGCTGTATCCTATGATTTCACTGATCATAATGTAGATAAAGAGAAAAATCTAAATAGCAAGATCACATCTTATTTTTGAATCATACAAGTGACTTTTAAAGTATTACTGAGAAAACAAAAATTACCAGTGAAGTATGGTATTTGTTAAAATTAGAAGTAAGCCAGGAGCACAGGTCATTATTTAAAGATTGCACAGTAAGTTCTCAGCCCAGGTGATCTGGATATTTATTTCACTGAAAAAAACAATGTGTGTATGAATTGAACCACATAACATCATCTTAAAATATATAATATAAGCCTCATGATGAACGTTTGAAATATTTGCTTTCTAAAGTTACATATTCTAATACAATATCCAACTACTCAGTGCACAAAAGGATATATGACATTGAAGTATTTGTATTTTATTGAAACTCTTTTTTATGCAGTGTGTGTATGTATTTACTGGAGACTCTTTAGCCCCTGGGATGTCTAACTTGGTATATTTTAGATATAACCTCCATGTGGCTGTATTAGTTTATTATGGTAATTGAAGCCAAAGTTTAAATTTAATATATGGTAAAGAAACCTACTTCTTTATTAAGGAGATTCAGATCGTGGTCTAGTCCTTAAGGAAACTGATTCACAGATGAGAATCCTATATATTGTTTCAATCTCTACCTTTGGTATTGCATGTAGCCTTGGACAAGCATCTCTGCAGTTTGTTTGTCTTTAGTGCCTATATTTGGAGAATCTTTTGCTAAGTGAATTCCACAAGTCCAATCAGGAGAGTTCTGTGATAAGATTCTGGTGGACACCAGCACAACTTATTCTTGCCATAACGAAAAAGGTTTTCTAGGACTTAAAAGACTAAATAAACTCTACCAGTGTGTTTGTGACTGGGAGCAATGGGAACAAAAGTCCTCCAATACTGGCAATGTGCAATACTCAAATCTCTAAATACTACTGACTTTTCTGTGACTGTAGGGTACAACTCTGAGTGAAAATCACGTGTGTTGGAAAAAGGGCATAGTCAAAAGAACAGTATAAGCCTATTCTGTACCATGTTTCAGGGTATTCCAAATAGCACAAAATATATTTAAAAGTGTGAGATTAAGTGCTAATGTAGAAAAAAAAAAATCATGATGGAGTTATGTGTTAAGAACTCCTACTATCCTTCAAGGTCCGTTGTTGCCCTGGTCCATTTTCTAAAGCAGAGCACCTAGGAAGAGAGAACTATTCCTGTCTTTCTCTTCTTTTACATTGGCAATACTTAAAGTTTGGGATTTTTTTTAAAGATTTTATTTATTTATTTGAGAGAGAGAGAGAGAGAGCGCCCAAGAGAGGTACGAGCAGGGGGAGGGGCAGAGGGAGAAGCAGACTACCCCATAAGCAGAAAGCCCGATGCGGGACTAGATCCCAGGACCCTGGGATCATGACCCGAGCCAAAGGCAGACGCTTAACCAACTGAGCCACCCAGGAATCCCTAAAGTTTGGGATTAAGTCATTTATTCATACTCATGGTGACAGTTGCCTAGCACATAAGAGACACACAGTGAATCTGACTAACTTATTGAACACACCAATTTTAGTTTTATCCTCGGAGTAGTTTTTTAAAAATATGGGCTGATGCTGTATTGCAAGGGTCAGAAATTTATTTTATAAAAGGCTAGATAAGAAATATTTCAGCATCTGTGGGCCATATGGTCTCTGTGGCAACTTCTCAGCTCTTCCATTGTAATGCAAAAGCCATCAGGGCGATACTTAAATGGATGACCTTGGCTGTGCGCCAATGAAACTTTATTTACAAGAACAGGCAGTGGGCTGGATTTGACCTGCAAGCTCTAGTCTGTCAACCTCTGCTTTAGTCTATTCTCTTTCTACTCCTTTGTCCTCATTTTTCTTTCTTCCTTCAATGTGTTTCCCTAATGCTACAATGAGTTTCTGCCCCCATTCTCCCTTTCTTTTTCATCTGATAAATACTTTCATAACCATTAAGACTGAGCTTGATGAGCCACTTCTTTATGAAATATTTCTTCACCTCCTAGAGAAGCATTGACTTTCTGTCCTTTGGGCTCCCACTGTGGTCCTGTTCTACAATGGATCACATCCAATGACGCTTGTGTAAATTGTTGTCCCTGGTTTTAGACTGAATGCCTGGTGATTAGAAATGAGTCTTACTCATTTGCATGTCTTCATTACCTAGCACATGCCTGATATGCAGTAGGTACTCAATAAATGTTTGAATTGTCAGAAATCATTGACTGTTACCTGGGATACAAGACACAGGCTTATAGAGACAGGTTATAAAACATGAATCTATAATTTCAAATAATATAATTTCACTTTTTTTTTTACATTGCTATAGCCTCAAAATCAACAACTGGCTCATAATCTAACCACTTATGTCACGAAGCACCTGCATTTCAGTCTCTTTCACAGAAATCTTATTCTTTCACTAAAAAACATGTAACTGGGATAAAAGTGAATTCCACATCTGAGGGATAGCAATTAGCCAAATCAATGTCTGGGGCATTGCCTGTATGTAACTGGACTCATGGACTATTGCCTGTAACAACTACAATAACGGTATCTAACATTTACCATGTTCAAGCTGCTTTGTGCAAAATAACCCATTAGAGCAGGCTTGGAGATCCAACAGCAACATACCACACCTCTTAGTCAACTGTGAGTTGTTGCCCATGCTGAATTTTATTGCTCCCGATGGACTGCACTATTCAATATCCTACATCCCACATTTGTGGCTTCATCTCTCAGAACAGAAAGGATACGCAGTGCTTACTTTCTTAGTCAAAAATGTTATTTTCAGTCTCGTCAGACCTACAAATTTTAGGACCTTTGAGACTGTGAGAAAGCGTTGAGCTTTTCTTTTCTATTAGTTTTTTCTTACGTACTGATGAGAAATTATGGTGTAATTCTGGCTGGGCCTCCACTATGGAAATGAAATGGATTTTGAAAGCTCTGCTAAGTACTAGCAGCTTGGTGCTGTTAAAAGATCTGGAAGGATCTTTCAAGTCTGATTTAAGCCAACACCCACCTCTGAACTCCTTAGACATGTCATTTATTTCTAGTTTCTACTACCAATTGCATTCAGGTGACTCAATCTATGTGTTTAGTCCTAATTACTCTCTGAGCACTAGACTAAATTTGGACACTATCATAAAGAAACTAATGCAGAACTGATTTAATCTCTTCCCAAAGTCAAACTGCATCTTTAAGATGTTCCTGGGAAAAAAGCCAATTCTGCCTTTCAAATTAAAGATTAACTCTGTCACTCACTACCAAGAAAACACCTCCTGTGTCCTGTGAGACTCCCCATTACTGTTAAAATAGGCCCACCATCCTTCTAAGAGAGGGAGACAGTATATTTGTTAAGAGTGGACTCTGGAGCCAGTTGGATGGGTTGTGGTTGCCAGACAAAATATAGGAAAAATTTGAATTTTAGATAAATGATAAGTAATTTTTAGTAAAGTTTGTCCAAAATATTGCAAAGGACATATTTCTACAAAGAAATTATTCATTGTTTATCTGAAATTAAAATTAAAGTAGGTGTCCTGTATTTTAATTTGCTAAATTTGGCAATCCTAGATTCTACCACCAACATCTAACCTTGGCAAGTTACTCAGCTCTTCTGTTCAAGGGATATAATAACAGTATCTTCCTAATAGGGCTGTTCAAGGACTGAAATCATGTAACATTAGAACAGTGCCTGGCATATGGTAAATGTTAGTGAATTTTATTTTTTCTGATCACCCAGAGCAGGGATCAGCAAACTTTTTTGTAACAGGCAAAACAGTAAATATTTTGGACTTTGCAGGCCATATGGTCTCTGTTGCAACTGTTTGACTCTTCCATTATAGTGCAAAAGCAGCCACAGACAATCCCTAAACAAATGGGTATGGTCATGTTCCAAAAAAAAATGTAGGCAATGGGCAGATTTGACCTGTGGACTATAGTTTGCTCTGATCTAGATTAAAGCCCTGTAGTAAATCTTCTACTATCCCTTATTGCATCCACCACCTTTTATTAAAATATTTATTACTCCACTCATCCCCTTTCATTATAACATTTCCTATTTTAAAGAAACTACTGATGGCCCACTATCGCCTACTACTTAATAATTCTAATACTATTTAATATTTATAGAGTGTGGCTCATTTTTTAAAGCATTTCATATGAATATATACAGTGATATTCTAATTATATATATATGTTATATAAATCTTTACAACAGCATCATAAAGTAGGTTAATAAAATTTCCCAATGATATTTCTTGATTCTTTTCTTTTATAGATTCTACTCTTCTTTTGTGCATTATCTTTCACTTTCTTCCATGGTCCCCTGCAAGTTTCCTATGCTGCAATTTACCTGGACAATTTGCTCTACCCTGAATATCCCCCTGCTTTTCCTCTATAATTATGGATTTCTACATGTTCTCCCCTTATCACGATATGCTTTCTATCCCCTGTCTTCCTGTCAATAGACTGTATATTCATAGAATTAGTAGAAATGGAAAGATCAAGTTGTTAAAAATTTAAAAAACACTCTGTTGTCTCTATTCTGGTCATTTTATATTTGTGTGTATGGATGTATGTGTGTATGTGCGTGTGTGTGTGTGTGTGTGTGTGTGTGTTCCAACTGGTTTGTAACTTTCTCTTTATCTACTTTGAAGTCATATCACTTCTTTGTCCAATGCTTGGGAAATAACAACCAATGTGACTAAGACCCAATTTGGCCTCATGTTTCTTGAGTCCACTCTGATTGCTGTTGTCGGTGAAGGACTTGTGGCTCAGCACACTAATAGCTCTTCAACAAAGCAGGCTTAAAACCAGAAGAGAGGGGGGTTCTTTAAAGAAAAAAAAATTATAACAGTTGAGAAATTAGAAGCCCTCTCTTATTATTGTATTGCTCTCCTTTCATCTTTAGACTTCTGATGTTTTCTTTTCATTTCTTCCTTGATGCCCTGAATGTATAACCAGACATTTTGATGAGATGTGGCTAGGTCCAGCCCTGGCCGATAATTAACTCCTTCCCCCCTATCAGGCTGTTAGCATTTTATGGCATTTCTAGCCTCTGGGAGTTTAAGCATAAGGCCCAAGTAAGAAAGTGTATATCACCTGCACAATTTCTAGGGATAAGCTGCTTTTAAATCATCAGTGAAGAATTCTACTTAAGAAGTCAACTTCAGATAGATTCTAGGGATGGGGAAACAGAAAGAGCAGGGAGATAGAGGCTCAAATATAAAGGCAATTTTTAGCCAGCTTGGAAGAAGTACGCTGTGACTTAAAGAGAAGATGAGGCTGGGAGAAGATAGCCACAACAATCACCACAAAGAACGAGAGACATATAGTTCCAAAGTCTCAAGTGAGACAAGGATTGAAAACATTATCTATAATCCTCCTCATCAGAAAGTAAATTTCACAAAGTGGGATGTGAAGTAGATAAAGTTCAAACTTCCAATATAGAAATCTATTTTTCCTCCAGAAATATAGGTTAAGGCTTTGACAAGTTTTGCCAAATGTGTGCATGTGTTCTGTATCTCCACACCGCTCAGAAAGCATTGATTACATGACATTTTGAAATGGTTCAATTAGGTTGCTCAAAATGTCTGCAACATAAATTATACAACAAATATTGCTCAGAGAGTCTCCATTTTGGTTTTAAAACCTTGCCTGTTCTATTCCTTTTCTGTCTCCCAATGGCTGCACTTCCGCATGAACAGCACATTACTCTTCATCCTACACACACCTTAATGAAATCGTCACAGCATTTTGCCATTACATACAATTTTTAATAGCGGGGTCTCAGACTACTTTAGCAACAAGGAGCCCAACTGTCTTTATCTGCCCAAGATAAGGTTTGGAAGGGGACAAACCATCATATGATCAGGTCTTACTCTTCATCCACACCCTAAAACCTTTCTCTGTAAGATGATAGCTGAGGAAGGTGCCAGAGAACACACAGACTGCTGAGCCAAAGGGCTCAGAGTGATGAGACAAGAAAGAAGACTAACAGTTCCCAAAGTTCCCAAATCAAAAGTGCCCCTACAGGTCACAAGCACTTCCCTGGGAGAGCAACTCATCCCAGCAGCAAGAATAGCAGCACTGGGGAGGCATGGGGTCCCTAATGGTGATGTGGCCCATTTCCCTCGCTCCTGCTTTCCCTCCTCAATCCTATGTGTTGGAACTTCATTGATTGGTCTCCTGGCTTCCCCTTTCCCTTCTTCTCAGCACTTTCATTTATTTGGTGGGGAACAACCTCTTTCCAGGGGATAGATTCCAGTGTGGGGGAAATCAGGTGTCCTATCCAGTCATGTCTTAACCTAGACGTGGCCACTTGCCACAAGCTAGGTCAGTCAAATGGTTCTGGCTTAGAATGTGAATATGAGTACATGACACATGAGAGAAATGATGGTGGAGTCATTCATTCCAGCATCCCAGCAGCAGGCCTTGGGCGTACAGCTTTGCTGTGAGAACATCCCCATATTTGCAGGTTCTCAGCCAGTGGAAACACTGCAGCACAGATCCACTCCCAAGCCTGGTATCTGGCCTTTCTGCAGATTCTGTGAGCTTCTAATACCCCGCAAGAATATTCCCTTTTTTGGGGCGCCTGGGTGGCTCAGTCATTAAGCGTCTGCCTTTGGCTCGGGTCATGATCCCAGGGTCCTGGGATCGAGCCCCGCATCGGGCTCCCTGCTCCGTGGGAAGCCTGCTTCTCCCTCTCCCACTCCCCCTGCTTGTGTTCCCTCTCTCACTGTGTCTCTCTCTGTCAAAGAAATAAAATAAAAATCTTTAAAAAAAATAAGAATATTCCCTTTTGCTTAAGTTAGCCATGATCAGCTTTTCCTGCTACAAGAGGGAAACTGACTGCTAGATGCAAGTTGGTGGTTAGAAACTGCTGAGAAGAATTTACCATACTCTTGGGGAAATTTTGTGTGTGTATGTGCGTGCGCGCGCATGTGTTTCTATATGTATGTGTATGTGATGAGGAAAGAAAAATGGGTACATTGACACTTTGATCTGGTGATTGGAGAAACTAAAAGAGGTGAGACATTTTTTTCATGCTCTTCCCTATCCGGGCTAGCAACCACTATATATTTCTATGCTTCCCCATCAGACTATAAGGAAAAATTCATGGGGATGTGTTCTGCTGTATAAATGTCTCGTCTCTCTTCAAACACCACCAGGGACACTTAGCAGCATATTTTTGGTTCTTAATATGGCAAACAGTAGTAGTAACTTGCAATTGAGTCATAGCTTACTGCCTGCCGCTAAGGCCATAGCAGGTAAAATCTTACGAGTGGTTATTGCTGTCTCCATATGCACCTACATTTCAATACCCTCTTTCCTTATGCCTGCCCTCCAAGCATCTCCCCAGTGTTGGAGAGCCAGAGTTCCTTCCCCTCAGAGTGTTCACACCAAACCTCCACCTTTTCAGGCTGAACTTACTCTTCAAATCTCCAAGCCCGAAACACAAAAGAAAATGAAATTCCAAACTTAAGCACACTCTTCTGATTGCTTTATCTCTTCCTGCCTAAGTTTGACTCAAGCAATCTGCTTTAAATGGCACTTTTTTTTTTTTCTGGAAAAAAAAAATTGCTTAAGGAAGGAAATTGTTTAGAAACTCCAGATTCCTCTTAACTTTACCATTAATTGCTATATAACTCTGAGTGATTCACTACTTCTAGAAAATGGGAGTGAAAATATTAAGCATAAATGAGAGTTTCCTAATGTGGCACTGAATTGTAATTCAGAGAATACTTGGAAAACTCCTGCCCATCTTTGGTTTAGAGTGGAAGATGGGAAGTGGCGAAGACAACCATAAAAGTATTTATGTAAAAATCGAACAAATCTCTGCTCACTTAGCATTCGAAGAACAGTTTGTGAAATATATTTAATATAGTTGGTAGAAACATATAATATATACATTATTCTTCAGGAAATTCCTAAGATAATATTAGTAAGATTGTTCACTGGGCCACATTTCAAAGGTTTCTGTAGTTATTTCAGGGAAGAAAGAGCACTAGGTCACTCCTTGCACTTCTAATCCCTAAAGGCATCCCCATGTTAGAGTTTGATATATGTTATTTTAGTGCCATTCTCAATTTTTTAACATAAAGCATGCAGTTGTATTATGTTTATATGCCGCATGTAATAATTCAATAATAATGATCTTAAATGTACAAGAACAAATCAGTATAAATAAATTATACTTTTATTAAAAAGGAATTTTGAGAAGTTTTTCCACCATGTTTCCTGCTAATTTTTTAAAACATGTTTGGAGGTGTTATGAATACCTAAACACCAGGGGAGCACTAAACCTTAACGTGCATGAATTGTGGTAGAAGGTGTAAGGAATGGGGAAGAAAAAAGTCACAGAACATGGATAGAGGTGACCATTGTCTAGATCACCTTCCCCTGACCCCAGCTAGTGGCAGGAAACCAGCCCCTGTGTTAATGTGAGAACTGTTGCCCTGAGAAGACAAAAGCACACTGTCTTACAGGAGCCTCAGTTAGCAACAATGATTACGATTTCAAAGGGAAAAGAAGGAAAATTACACGAGCAAAACATTTTCAATGATGTCCTTCTCATAATGGTGATCGGGGAATGAATTTTGAGCATTATTTACTCTCTCACTCAACCATTTTCATCTGAAAGTTCTTAAAAATGAATCTTGCTCCATGTTTACAAATGGTCAAAGCAAAAAAGGAATAGCACTTTATTCTTATTTTGGAAATTTTAACTTACACACACACACACTGCATCAAGGTTCTGATAAGTGATCCCCTTTCTCTCCAACTCCATTTCTTGTTCTCACCTTCCTCTATGCTAATTAGACTTTAGTTGAGCACATTTCCCAAACTCCTTTTAAATTAGCAGTGGCCATGACCACTCCTTCTTCTTTTCCTTCTTTTTTTTTTTCTCCTTCTTCTTTCTCTTACTCTTTGATTCTGCCTCCACACCTGAATGTGGTATAATTAAGAAATAAGTATAAAATTAGGGGTATGAATAAGGAAGCAAGACAACTGATAAGAAATAAAACTGGAGGTCTTAGGGAAAAACAGCATCCTCCTCATTTATGTCTTGTGAGGATTATCCTGAATACAGTGAGTTCCTCACCTTGGATGCACAGTATGGTTCTTACATTATCTTTCCTGGGTAGTCTTGGTTGCCAAGTTAAACTGTAAATTAATTATGCTAGTAAACCACTACATAGGCATATTCTGTATATTCTGTATTTTTTTTAAACATTTAGGATATTGATTCTAAAAAGCACATGCTGACCATATACTTGATGGTTGATTGATCGTTGATTGGTCCTATCAATGAACCAGGAGAAAGGCTAATGGATTTATGGATGAACAAAGAAATTGTATTATAGAAGGTCAGAGTTCTGGAAGATTGTATTTTAGAAGAACAAGCTTTTTATTCAATCATTCATTCATTCGACAAAGAGCTACCGAATTTATTATATTCCACTTAAAATATTTGATCCTAGAGTAAGATAAGGATGAAGAAGCATTCCTTATCTGTATTAAGGTAAATCCTGGAGGCTTATCCTCAGTGGTTGTATTAAAATGGCAACTGTTGGGGTGCTTGGGTGGCTCACTTGGCTAAGCGTTCGCCTTTGGCTCAGGTCATGATCCCAGGGTCCTGGGATCGCGTCGCATATTGGGCTCCCTGCTCAGCAGGGAGTCTGCTTCTCCCTCTCCCCGCCCCCCCCCACCTGCTAGCTGTCATGTATATTATCAGAGGTAATCACAAAAGGCAGACTGAGGATGGTCATCCACAGAAGAACGGCTGGCCATCTTGAGAGTCACAACTGGGGAGGGCACTATAGATACCTCCAGTGAAATCACAAAAGCTTTTATAAGAGAAAGAGTTAGTATTAAACATCAGCCAAGTCCAGACAGTATGAAGCCATCTTAGAATAGCACTTCTCAAAAATGAAGTATTTTCTTGATCACCGCGCCACAACCATATTGGAAAAGAGAGCAGCTAGCTCGAAGGGCTGAGGAGAGGGAATGAGGGAGGAGAACAACCATGCCCTCTTCCCAGAAGGCCGCTTAGCCAGTCCCAGGTGGGGGAGAAGGGGACTAGAGGTGAAGTGTTGATTAGTATACTTGACTAGACATTTAAAATTGAGACTAAAAGAAACAGTAGGGCTTTTTATTACCTGGATAATTAATGGAAAACTTGTGAGATTGTCCATGTTTCTATGGCAAGGTGAAGACAACTCACACTGAGGCCATTTAAAGGGTTCCTGAGAGAAAAAATTAAAGATGCTTTTTTGATTACTGCCCAGGAATCCTGCTTGTTCAATACTTAGTACACAAGCGTACTGCTTCTTCCTAAGGCATGAGATTTTCTTCTTTCTGGATTTGCTCTTTATACCCTCTCAATTGTACCCATAGCATAGAAAACATGACAATGTTTTCTCCACAATGAAAATTTCATTTTCCCAGTGTATTGACTTATTGCAGGTGTTAATTATGAAGCTGCACAAAGTTACAGTCACAAGTTTACAGTCCCAGAATTGCATAGGACCTGGCCCATGCGCTCAATCTTCTATCTGCAGCATGTAAAACTGGCTTAGAACAGTTTCATGAGCAAGAACTTTGAGCAATTTCTTGTATGTCTCCTGAGAAAGAACTTTAATTGACCTCCTCTTAAATGCTCCTATCCTGTTCCATGGGTTAGAATTCTTAAAAGAAGGAGGTGGAGGGGGGAGGAGGAGGAGGAGAGGAGCAGGGTTTGTATCTCTAATTATCCTGCTTTAATAAGCAATTAAAAAATATACATAATATATACATCTAGGATTGGCTACAGGTTAGGCTGTTCCACTGTGACCAAAATAACTGTGATTTAAGCAAAATGAAAGTTTGTTTCTCTCACTTAGCGGTCTGAGCTTTAATAGTCCAGGTCTGATTGATGGCTCACTCCACGGAGTTGGGACTAAATTCCTTTTGCCCTGCCCTATGCCATCTTTAACACAGGGCTTCCACCTTTTGATCTAAGAGCAGTGATCCAATTCAGTCATCATGCTCAAACTCCAGCTAGTGAGAAGAAGAAAAGGAGTGAGGAGAAATTCTTTTTAAGTATGAGAATCAACAGTTATAAATCTCATTTCTGTTCACATTCCATTGGCCAGAACCTTGTCACATGGCTACTGCCAATTTAAAAGGAGTTTGGGAAATGTGCTCAGCTAAAGTCTTATTAGGATAGAGGAAGGGGAGAACAGAGAGATAATGGGGGAACAGCTAGCCATCTCCCATTTATATACAAAGGCTTTAAAAAAAAGTCTAGTATAAAAAAAATTCATTTCAAATAACATACTTGTTTTGGAATAGGTCCTCCAGAAAGTAAAGCCTGGGGCAAGGCTTAAAATACCAATGCTTGGGTTGGAAGGTCCTGACTGAGGGTGTTGAGGGTGAAGCAAAAGTGGGGAAATGAGGCAAGGAAAACCTCAAAGAAACGTGATTTGATACATTGCTATGGCTCAACATGTATTATTTTTTCATTATGCAGGACTTCTCCAAAGAACTGATAGGGAGAAATTGCATCTCAGAGCAGTGCACAATGGGAGAAAGCAAAGAAATATTATTTACCTGTTTTCTGCCCTTTTCTCACTTTCCAATAGTCAAAGTTTAACCCATTGGGAGCTAATGCTCTTGAACTTGTAAATTTTGTCATCTGGCCCCTTGAAAGTTGAAAGCCAAGTTGGTGTGGTTATAGCAATTGAAAAAAAAAAAAGGGAAAGAGAGGCAGTTGAGGGATTCTAAGAAGGCGCACCTAATATAATACATTAAGGCAAGAAATCTAATTCTTGGCCTCCATATCCTGACTCTCTTTTCAGCAGAAGGATTTCCCTTAGAATCACAGTTTTTGCCTTTCTCCCAACTTTCTCATTTACTGATCCCCATGGAAAGGGGAGTGATTTATCTGACAGGTAAATGTGGATGAAGGGACTGGGCAATATGTGGCTCAGCCACATCCCCACATTTTTTGGTGACCTGCCTATTTGCAGAAAGTTCTCCGAGCAGCTTGGTGCCACCCAGGAAAACGGTGGTAGAGGCCCCGCCCCTGAAGATGCTGGAAGGCCTGCGGTTGTCTGGTGCCGACTCTAACCAAGGAGAGAGTCAGTTTCATTCTGAAGCTGAGTGCTGTGAGGTCTATTATTGCCTTGGAATTAAACTACACTCTCCAGTATCTGCTTTATCAGTAGGAAAGCTGTTAATTTTATTCCCATCTGCCTTCCTCTGTCTACCTCAGTATTTTTCCTGGATAAAAGAGAGTTGATCCATTAGCTCACTAAAAATTCAACAGAAAGAAAGAAAGAAAAACAACAACAACAATCATTTTCTCCATAGGCTCTTTGCTGCTATTTATTTTATTTTTTTTTTTAAAGATTTTATTTATTTATTTGACAGAGAGAGACACAGCGAGAGAGGGAACACAAGCAGGGGGAGTGGGAGAGGGAGAAGCAGGCTCGCCGCAGAGCAGGGAGCCTGATGTGGGGCTCAATCTCAGGACCCTGGGATCATGACCTGAGCAGAGGGCAGACGCTTAACAACTGAGCCACCCAGGTGCCCCTATGTGCTGCTATTTAAAAGAGGAAAAATTACATATGGTCATTGTACTTTTATTATCACCATAGCTATAATTTATTGAGATCACAGGGTATTCCAAGCACTGTGGGAAGCACTGTAGGAACAACATTTCACTTCACCCTACAACAGACCTGAAGGGTTTACAGAGAAACAAACTGAGACCTACTTCTAAGGACTCATCAACTTATTCAACATATTGCCTACCTACTATGTGCCAGGACTAAATGAAAAGGCAGGCAGGTTTTACCCTCATGTAGTATGGGGTTTCATTGGGAGACATATATTAATTATTCAAACAAAGAACTGCAAAATGGCAATAGTGATGAGTGGCATCCAAGAGAGGCACGGCGCGCAATATGGACAATGAAAAAGCAGTGACCAAACCGGGCTTGAGGCATGAGAGTAAGAGCGAATGAAAGGAAGTGTGTGCCCGGTGTGGTGGGCTGGGAGATGGGAGTGGCAAAGAGGACAGGACTCCAGGGGCAGGGACAGCATGTACAAAGACCCTTGCGCTGGAAGGAAGTATGCAGAAGACAGAAGACCCTTGAAAATGGCCATTCTGGCTGGAGTAAAGAGAATAAGAGGAAGATTGAGTAGAGGCAAGGTCAGACTGGACAGGGGCCAGCTTGTGTCTTTAGGTTCGTTAAAGCACTTTTACTTTATTCTAAAAGGAATCAGGGTGGTTTACAAGTGTGTTGTGATGCAGTGAAACTCAATCTGATTCTAATTTGGAGAGTAGATCAGAGTGAAAGAATGGATGCTTTTATTAGTTAAGGAGCTTTTGTCAGCATCCAGGTGAGACAAGCTGGTGACTGTAACAGAAAGACATGTATAAATTAGAAAAATATGTACAGGATAGGATGGATGATATATGAGGCATGAGGGAAACCAAGGTGTCAAGGATGACACTCAGGTGTAAAGATAAGGTAACTAGCCAAGAGTCAAGAACTTGGTGCGTCTATTTACAAATGCAAGCTCTTCCCATTATAAGATAACCATAAACATTTCTGCTTCAAAACAGAGTTTCACTTAGAGAAAAAGAATCCAGCAATCTGCTCAACCAGGTTTATGAGAGATTCCTTCTCTCCTTGTTTGCAATATCTGTCTTTTAAAATCAGAACCATTTCCCTTTAAGAATTTTCCCAAACATGTGTTACTGAGACAGAAATCAATACAAAATTGCCCTGAGATACAGTTAAAACCTTGTCAAAACCATATAGTTATGCTGCATTTCAGATATATTCCTTCCTATGATAATTAAATATTTTTTTTTATTTTTTTATTTTTTATTTTATTTTTATTCTTATGTTAATCCCCATACATTACATCATTAGTTTTAGATGAAGTGTTCCATGATTCATTGTTTGTGCATAACACCCAGTGCTCCATGCAGAATGTGCCCTCCTCAATACCCACCACCAGGCTAACCCATCCTCCCACCCCCCTCCCCTCTAGAACCCTGTTTGTTTTTCAGAGTCCATCGTCTCTCATGGTTCGTCTACCCCTCCGATTTCCCCCGCTTCATTCTTCCCCTCCCGCTACCTTCTTCTTCTTCTTTTTTTTTTTTCCTAACATATTTTTGATGACCAGATATACTTCGTGGACTTGCTAGACAGCACTACTTAATGTGACTACAGTTTTGAATATTTGGTGAGATTTTTCACATTAACCAAAGTTCTAGTAGCTTATTAGTGCCTGTGAAAGGTAAGAAAGAAAGGAAAGGTGTAGTTAGCCAAAGGCTGGTTTTTATTTAGTGGATCCTATTTTTGTATCTTCTTTTCTCACACTGCAGATCCCTAAGACAGATATAACTTTACCAAAATACCTACTGTGCTTTGCAGCTGTGTGATACATGCTTTCCTAGTTATGGATTCACAAATACCATGTCTTAGCTTAGCTAACAAGGCTTTTTTTTTTTCTCTTAAATGAGGCAGAATAGTTAAGTGAAAGCCCCTTAATTTGAGCATGAGCGCTTCATTCCAATTAAGCTTGAAGAATCAAAGAAAAGAGAGTTGATTTCATTTTTTTTTCTGAAGTGAAAAGTAGGCAGCACACTCAAAGATGAAAACGGTACAGTAGCATCTGCAAATCACACATGTTTATTTAGAACTTTGGTCAAATGTGAAAAACTCTATAAAGTATGGTACGAAAAAATGAAACTAATACAAAATATAGTAACGGATTAACAAGTAAATGGGATGTATTTGGCCAATGTATGTGTTATTGGCCTTAAAATCACAGGTGTTCAAAAGCCATCAATGGCACCATTTCACGATTGGCAACAATGTGCTATGCACCACTTTGTAATACTGGAAAGTAGCATACAATTACCATCACTTTTATTAATGTTTCTTCTGACCCTGTTGATAAAGTCGTCATTTCTAGAAACAGTTCTACTGTTTGAAAAATGTCGACCTATAGCCAGTTAATCTGCTACCACCTGTGTGGTTGGCTTAGTCCTATTGAGTTAATTACTACTGTGTCTAATTAGCCGAGGACATTAGTTAGGGTAGACTAGGACATGCTGGAGAAATATATTCACTCAGAAATCTCAGTCACTTTACACAAGCAGCATATATTTCTCACTCATGTTATATGTACAGGTCTGGTTGGGGATGGGTGGGCAGTGGGCCACTAAGGGACTCAGGCTGACACTCTTGGAACTATCTGGTGATGCTCCCATCCCAACAAGTAGCTTCCAGGGCCTGCCTCTAAGTACCTCAGACCTACGTCATTTCCACTGCCAGCCAGAACTCATCATCCAACTTCAAACTAATTTCAAGGGATGCTGGGAAAAGTAGGGAGCACATAGAATATTTAGTAAGCACTATTGCATTTGTTACACTCCATTAGCCAGGTCTCTACAATAGAAGATTGACCAGATGGAAAACTTTGACTGAAATTTTTTTTTAAAAAGAATCTTGAGCATGATTTCACAAGAGGAACGTCATGAAGTTTCAGCATTAAGAAGAGATTCTGTCTAGGCTGAAGAGGGAACACAATGGCCATGGTTATTACAGAAGATTGATGTAAAGTAATGAAGTAGTAGAAGGAAAAAAAGAAGAACAATCTAAGATTCCACACCCATGGAAGAAGGAAGCTAAATAAACTAATTAACAAAGATGACCTTGAAAGAATAAAGAAAAAATGAAAATGGAATATAACATCTCAGCACCTTGGTTTCCTCATGAGAAGATTTGACATCACATGATGAATCACAGGATAATTCTGAATAAAGCAATGATACATCTGCAGGGAACTGAAGGCAATTCCAACTATGGCATTTTAAATCAAGGAAAATCCAGGTCATATCAAGGGGATACAATAACCTGGGAATTTGTGAAGGATTTGAAAATAGAGACGAAGGTGTATATTAAAAAGATAAAACATAATTTTGGCGATTTAATGGATGTAAACGTAAATCAAAGAGTAGGAATGAACCACAATGACCCTGAAAGCTGTGTTACCATGGCGTGTGGGCATTTGAGGAAAAAAAAGGAGAGAGAATGCTGAATGTAGAGAACATAGGAGAAAAAAGAGTATGAAGGAAAGAACATTCGCTTCTTATATTTTTAAATTTGACAACATGCATCTGTATATGAATGGTGCAATACATTTTCCTCTATTTTACTTTTCATCACAATAATAGTGAAATAGCAATAATTTAAGTTGATTGTAAAGCTCTATGTAATTACTGAACATACATTATATAATTTTACATTCACAACATATTATGATCCAACTTATTATGACAAATTATGGCTTACAAATGACAAGCAACTTACCAAGATCAAACAGTTCATAAACTGGATTTGAGCCAGGTTTATTGAAACCAGAGACTGTCAATAGAACTTTTCCTCTTGACCTCTCTATTTTCTATTTTTCTTTTATCCCCATTTCCTTTTTTCCAACTTTTTCCCATCTATATATGCCACACTCTAGAGTTCTAAAGCACCTATCCCCATAAAAAATAAAAATCAGGCTATATTGTACAAATTAAATTTGAGGGAGACAACCTAGGGAGTAAATGTGCAGGTCCTAATTTTTTCCAATTCAAATCCTATCACAAAGCTTATTGGGTTTACTAGGGAAATGAAACAAAGAATGAAGGGAGAACACAAAGACCTCCATATTCAACTCAGACATCAAACCATGACTTCACAATTACTAAACAACTAGTTGAAAAGCAAAATGGCAGCTTATCAATTAAGTAGAAATGGCTAGGGCCACACAATCCCTACACACATTATCAATTCTGGGAAATGGAAAGTAATAGATCATTTTGGGATTTTAATTGTAGAGAAATTACAAGGTACTTTTCTCTTTTTTTCCTAGTCTCGTCCAGGATTTCATATTTTCAGGCATTTGTCTGGTATTTTAAGTTTTCATCTCATAACTTAAGCTCTATGGAATAATATTTCATTTCATTCTGTTGTTTATTATTGCAAAATATAATATTACCCAGAGTATTTCAACTGCCTGATTAATTTCCGCTTGAAGTCTCCTGGATATTACTTTAAAATTACTAAAAATGACTTACAGACTTCAATGAAATCCTACCTCCCTTTGCCCAACCCCAACTCCTGCTTTTCTCTTCCTTCGTTTATTGAACCTCAAAGTCAATAACAACCATGACAAATATGGCATATGCAATGGACACAATCTGATAAAGATGGCAGAAACCTTGTCGTCAGGGTCCTTCATGATACCGGGAAGTACAGCAAGATGTTTGGAAACCCCAAAGAGAAAAAGCGATTTTTACAAGTAGGTTACAATTTTTATTGACCTCCATCCTGAGTCCAATATCTTTGTTCTAAAGAGTGGAACTAGCCCTTATGAAAGAAAATCTCTTCATGTTAGAAATCCCAGCTGCCTTGTTTTCCCCAACTAAGTTATGTGTAAAACATAAAGAGAATTCTTAGATCTGCTGGGATATAGGGTTGCTAGGGTGACTGTTAAAGAAAGTGAGCCCGAGACTATCAGAGATCAATAAGAAAGGGAAGGCACTAGGGGCTAAAGTTAGAAATATTAAATCTTTGGACAAGACCTTTTTCTCTAAAGCTTAGAGATCTAATTGGTTTTCTTGGTTTTATCTCTCAGCAATGGTTACCTAACAGATGGACACCTCTTTTCAGATCATACACTTGTTATCTATCTCCTTTTTTTTTTTTTTGTATTTCTTCAAGACAGACATGAGATGAGTAAAAATTCATAACCAGGAAAGAGGTGCTGTTTCATATTCTATAACTCCCGTTATCTCCTCATTGGGTCCTAAAATTTATCTTCTTTGCTTATTTCTTTCCTGTAGTCCCTTCAAGAAAAAGAAAAATGCCCCTAAACTTCAAACTAAAACCTCCTCACACTATACACAGACATCCCCAAGTACATAAATAATAATGAACTGAAACTGAAAATATCCTAACACTATTGTAAAACTGTATTTGTCACTCTATGCAGTGTTTCTATGTGGGAAGGAGGAAAAAAGAGGAAAAGGAATGAGAAGGCATTACCTACCTCTTAAAATCCCTGACTAGAAGTGACTCATATAAATTCCATTGATAAGAACTCAGCACTTGACCATACCTGGATATAAGAGGGGCTGGGACTTACGGTCCCTGGTTGGGCGGCTGCATCGCAGTAATAACTTCATAGTGTACAGTCTATAACATAGATTCTATAGCATGAACAGGAAATCACAGATTCTGGTGGATAGCTGGGTATCTACAATATTATTTAAATATTAACATAAATATAAATAAGTAAATAACCATAAATAAAATATAATAAATATGCAATTAAACCTATGATGTTATGCTACGGTTTGATTTATTTTTCTTGGCTGATTCCACCAAGGGTTTATTTATTGTAAGCTTATAATGTGACTAGACATTCTTCTAGGTATTGGAGATACAGTAATGAATAAAATAGACAAAAATTGCATACTGCATGAAGCTTGCATCTTAGTAAGGTATAAGCAGAAACCAAGGAAAATCTATAGTAAATTCTATAGTAGAATTTAAAGAGATAAGTACCAGGAAGAAAAAATGAAGTGGAGAAAAGGGATAGGAAATGTGGGAAGTGACTTTTGTAGGATAGTCAGGAAGGGCTACTGAAAAGGTTCTATTTGAATAGACCTGATTAGGAAGACAGCCATGTGCCATCAGGATAACAGCGCAAGTGCAGCTGGTATGTACAAGGAGCACGGAGGTCTTGTGTGGCTAGAGTGGAGTAAATAAAAAGGAGGGTTCTAGGAGATAAATTCATGAAGAGAGAGAATACACCATAAGGTCTTATACCTAGATAAGGACTTTGGCTTTGACTCCAGAGTAAAAGTTCATGTGAAGGTTTTGAGCAAAAGAGTGGCATGTTCTGCTTTATATCTTAACAGAATCACTCCGGGGGTAGAGCTGAAAACAGATGTAAGCAAGACAAGGTAGAAGCCTGTAGACCAGTTGGGGGAGTATTAAAATAATCCAGGTAGGCAATGATGGTAGTTTCGATCAGGGTGCCAGCACAAGCGGTGGTGAGACGTGGTTGGGTCCTTGGTATGTTTTCATAGAGCCAGAACGATTTTCTGAGCATTCAGATGTGGGCATGAAGTAAATCAAAGAGTCTAATGATTTTTGATCTAAGCAACTGAAAGACAGTGTTGCCATTGAGGGAAGAGAAAAGCTGTTTCAACCAGGTTTGAGGGGTGATAGAAAAAGATCTATATTGAACACGTTGAGGTGCTTATTAATCATCAAAGTGGGGATGTAGTCTAACAAACTCGTTAAACAAATCTGAAGTTCAGGGGGGAGCAACTGGAGATTAAATTTGGGGATTTCTAAGTTCTAGCAGGTCTTTACCTCCATGAGACTGGATAAAATCACCCAAGGACTGACTGGGTGAAGGAAGAGAGCCAGAGCTCAGCAAGGAAGGACACCAATGCCAGCAAACTGGGGGGAATGACAAAATAGGTGTCTGATTCTGCCGATCTGGAAAAGTGGACTCAGAATAACCAAAGGTTCCCAACATTCCGATGATACGCCCATTCTTAAGAAAAGTACTCAGAACAATTGCAGTTAAGAAAAGTAAATGAATTACATGCATTATTTTGGCAAACCTGTAAATGTTAGAATACATACAATTAATTAGAGTTACATAATTTCTTGGACTTCATTTTATTTAAGGAATTCAGAGTTCTGACAAATTATGACTTTCAATGGACTTACTATCGATCCATTTTTATTTCGACTAACAGGGAATTTCCCAGCACTAGCTTACCACCACAAAAATGGCAAATTTCCACAAGGTGGACACTCTAGTACACTCATTTTCTATGATGCCATAATCTGGATGAAGAGAGAGCAAAAAGAGAACAGATTTGCCAGGCAGAGATACAAGAATAAAATCACCATCTATAAAATTTAGAGGATTCCAGGGGTGCCTGGGTGGCTCAGTCAGTTAAGTGTCTGCCTTCGGCTCAGGTCATGATCCCAGAGTCCTGGGATCAAGCCCCATGTCGGGCTCCCTGCTCAGCAAGGAGTCTGCTTTTCCCTCTCCCTCTGTCGCTCACCCTGCTCATGCTCTCTCTCTCTCTCCCTCAAATAAATAAATAAAATCCTTAAAAAATAAAAAATATATAAAATTTAGAGGATTCCAGTCTAAAAACTTTAATCTTAAAAAATCCTATTAACTATTCATTTTACCAAATTCCATTTTTCCTTCCTAAATATTACATATTTTTCTACTTTCCTCTATATCTCCAATTAGTGAAACTTTAAGACAGAAATACCCATGTGGAAAATGCTGTGGGCATTAAATCACAAACAAGGATACTCATGCTATTTTAAATAAAATTTTAAAAAGAGACTGGGAAAAGTATGTAATAATAATAGTATTATAGCTAGTACTTACATAATGCTTTCTATGTGTTAGGTACTTTTCTCTTGGGAAGAGTATTTCTTCTTCTTCTTCTTATAACTAGTACTTACACAATGTTTTTTTTTATATTAGGCCTTTTTCTTAATACTTTATATCTATTTAATATAATCTTCATAATAATTCCACAAGAAGGTATGATCTGTATTTTGCAGATCAAGAAACTGAGGCACAAAGGGGTTTAGTAATCTTTCTAAGATCTCACGCTCATAAGAAATCAGGATTTGGGCCCAGACAGTCTTGCTCCCAAATCCCAGCTTTTATCCACCATGGTTTGCTGCCTCTGAGACATCATTATCCTCAAGTTTTTCATTATTTCATTTACTCCCCATTTTTAAATCCTGTTCTTGACCTAATAATTCTTTCTACCTGTTGATTAAAAGTACGATTTCCTTGAAAGACTTCTAGTATTTTTGTCATTCATTGTCACAACAGATGGGTCCATTGACCATAATTCATTAACTTCATTCACCCATCCAATTAAAAAGAAAATACTGACTATCCAAAACAAAACAAAACAAAACAAAAAACCAAAAAACCCAAACAAACAAACAAAAAACCCAACTACTGACTATCCAATTTGTGAAAGAAACTGAATTAGGTAATAGGATTCTTCAGTCAAAAGAGTGTAAAGGGGTGTTAGGCATGTAAATGTGATTGGAATTTAGTTTGACAAGAGATAAACATCTACACTGGATCCTTTGGGACCAAAAAGAGGAGGGACAAAAATAAATTATTCCAATCCTAGTCCTAGAACTAGGAGAGGAGTCAGCCATTTGATGGAGGTGGAAACATAAAGGCAAAGACAATGGAGTCAGCAAAGAAATGGAAGCATAAACAATTACACTGAATTAGAAAAATCCCAAGTAGTTCAGCTTTATTGATACTCATATTCGTAATCGAAGTTACTGAGTACCCACTAGGTGCCATACACTGTGGTAATATTGAAGATTCAAAGAATAAGACACAGTCTCTAACCTCAGAAATTTATAATCAAGTCATGGGTAACTCTTTAGAAGGGACATAGTGTCTTTTAGCATAAATCTCTTAAGACATTTTCAATTGTCCCTGTTTAGTTCTAGCTTCTCTTGAGTGGCGAAAATCAGTACATTATAATATTTGGGGATGTAGTCCTTGTTTGGAGAATATTCACATTTCCACTTAGTGGTCTTCCCAAGACAAGAAGGAGACAAGGACTTAACTTGCAGGGACTCTGTGACCATGGCTATGGGGCTTTGATCTCATCCTGATGGCAAGGGGAGACTTTGAAGGACTTACACCTGGGACTGACATGAGATGGAAATGTCCCATGCTTTCTGTGTTTTAATGTGCTGCTTCTTTAGCTATAATGTCCCTCTTAAAAAGAGTTTAAATTCTGCAAAATGGATATCAGAATCATAAAACTTCATATAGCTATTTACTATAAAACAGAAGCTTAGATATAAAATGATGAGAGAAAGATAAAGTAGGCACAGAAGTTACCCTTAACATCTGTGCTGAATAAAGTTAAAATACTGGAATTTCAGATGCTGAGACTAACAATTGTGTTTGCTAGTCAAGAGTCTGCTTTGGTCCATTTGAGAAAAGCATGTCAGTCATTCTTAATGGGCTCTGCAAAACCCTAACCCTGTCTTTGCCAAGACTCTCATGTAATACTTACATGATAAGCCCCACTGTGCTTCACAGTAAATCAGGGAGTTCTGCAGCTAAGTTTCACAATAAGCCTTGCTATATTGAACAGTAAATCATGGAATTCCTCAATAAAGTTACACACTAAAACTCCCTAGCTTATTTATTTATTTATTTTTTCTTTATGGTAGTATCTCCCAGTGGTGCATAAAGGTCAGCAATATGGCTTCTGCTCACCTGTTTCCCATTATTCCTTTGGTGTACACATTTCTAGAAAATGCTTCATGTCCCTTCTATCACATCTAGAGAACGGTGAATATTAAACTTGACAGAAACCCAAAAGATCTCAGAAGTGGAGTCCACATTGATGGCTTGGTGCGGATGGGAATGGGGATGTGCAGAAATGGCGTGTGAAGCGAGAACTCCACAGAAGAAGCAAAAACTACGAAGCCTTAACATACATTTTGTTCCTGAGGAATCAATGGAATATGAGGTAACAGTACCATCAGTAAACATTCTCTAATGATAATGTAATGTTTAGAAATTATTACTTTGTCAAAATGAAGTTTTGTTTCCCTAAAGATATTACAGACATTACTTAAGGCATACCCGAAGATACCCAGCACTTTATCCAAGTGTGACAGGATACTAAGGGAGCCTGGGAAAAAGAGTAACGATAGTCTGTCCACTTTCTCCGCCTCCTTCCCAGGATACAGAATGATCACAGAAATAATAAACTACACTACTAGGTAGCAGGAAACACAGACCAGCATGAATTTGTGGACTAGTGAGGCCTTTTATCACAAGAGTATATACACTTCGAGATACATTTCATTCTGTTTAGTTATACATAACTCACATGCACAAATATGGTAGCATAAAATAAATACAGTATACTGAGATATGAATATGGCAAACTAGTGTGCACTCAAACCTTACTAAGTCTCAAATGTAATTATCAATTTAAAAAATTAGATATTACATCTAGCTTCTCAGAAAAGATTTGCAAGCAGAGTAATGCATTGCCTGCTCATATTACTAAAACTTCATTACTCTACAAAATACCCTACAGTACATTTGTAAGTATACTATTATCATAAATAATTAAACCCAAACAATGCTGGTCAAAATAAATAACCAAAGTACATTCTGTATTTTAATAATCTTGTTTTGACTGTGGGTTTTTTGGGAATTTTGTTTTATTTGATTCTTATCTGCTTAAGTGTTAATTCCCTCATATTGGTAACCCACATTTTTTTTTCTCAGTTGTCAATTAAATTTAATAAGGACATATTGTGGAGACAAATGATCTTATCTAAAATACTGTTAGTGCAGCAGTACAAGAAAGAAACTTAATAGGAATTTCAAGTTTGACAAATTCAATGGTAAACACATTTTTACCTAGAATGTATGTGTGTATGGTTTTTTTTTCTATTATTTATAAGCATGCCTCGAAAACCCAGTCCATTTAAGTGAAGGTCTTTAAAAAGCTTATACCGTATTTTTATTTCAGAAAAAAAAATAATGTGCTTAATTTCAATGATCCACATATAGGAAACAGTAATTAGGAGACATGCAACGAGATAAAGATTCAGCTTTAGTATTACATGTCTCTCTGATTTTCTGGATGGATGGAGGGATAGATGGCTGGACAAATAGATGCTCTTAGTTGACAAAAACAAAAATAATCCAAAAAAAGAAATAAGTACAATTTGTTCGGCATCTAATGGGTCAAGATCTGACCTATGTGTGATATACATAATCTTTAACCTTCATAACTACACATCAGTCACATTTTTGCACATGGTCAAACAGGTCCAGGGAAATTAATTTTTCTAGGCTCACATAGCTAATGAGAATCAGAGCCAGGATTTAATTTAAATTTATAAGTATCTAGGTACAAAACCTGTGTCTTTCCCCTATACTACACTTTCCATTAGATGTGAGAAAGTGGTCCCACGGTCTCCCTCTGAATAGATCAGATCTCTTAAAGATGGACCAGGGCCTCCCATTAACAGTCTGGCTCCAAAGACCAGTGGGAAGACAAATTCATTTGCTTTCCTTTATTTGACGGGCTGGCTGCTACAAATTACATCAAAAAGGGAGGCTGAGTTGTTATCTGGCGCTACTATTTAATAGTTTTCTTCTAAACAGGGTGCTTACGGTACATAGTGAAAACAAACAAAAATAAACCAAAAAGCAAAATAGAAAAAAAGCATCACATCTTACAAAATTTCCTCATTTGGGGAAAGACTTTCTAGTTAAAGAATCTTTTTCTTACATTTCTTTTCTTTTTGGTATGTTTAGAGTAGTTAGCTTATCTGTATTCAGATTCAGATTGTTTTCTTAACCATGTGGCTTTGGGTGAGAATATGGGAGGAAAGGTGAAATATGTAGAAATTGTTTCTTTAGTAATTCAAATTTCTAGGTACTGAGTTGTTTACTCATCTACATTCAAAGCAGATTTTTCCTTGCATGCACCACTAGTTCAAAAATAGCCATCATCAGGACACTCCTGGGACTGGCCTAGAATGCAATGGGGTGTTTTTTGCGAGGCTCTTAGCCATCTCTGGAATTTGTAAAAGAAGGCTAGTAAATGTCCTTTTTATTTTAAATTTAATTATTTTCCTCACTGCAACCTTGTAAGCTTAGTGAAAGTTTCACTGCCACGGATGATGTCTGGCTACCTGGGAGTCTCACACTACTTCTGACTCTTGGCAATGCAATGAAAATCTCCTCTACCTGGAGAGGTAATATGAGGTGAAGAGAGAACTTAGAACTTGATCCTTGTCATCCCTTACTTTAAGAATTAGATCCCAGGAGCAGTATTTGGAGGTCTGTGCTTCAAAATGAGCAATATATTAAAGGGTAGATTACTTCATTAAGTAAACTGAAGACTTCTCTCTGACATTCCAAGTAGTATGTCTCTTGTCCCTTGTACTGAAGAATGTGCACCTGCTGCTATCAGAGGGAGGAAGAGAGGAGTCTGGGAATGTCAGAGCAAAGATCCTTAGCTTTGGTGCAGAAGGCAGAAAGGGAAACCAGTTGGCGTCCACCCACTTCTCAGGTGAGGGGAGTTACTGCTGTAAATGACAAGAGCAGAGCAGACTAGCACCTTTTTAGCACTGTGTGTGGACAATGCAGAAGGACTAGGGATAACCAGATTTTCTGGAAGATATGCATTCCCCAGAATGCTTTTAGAAGTATATTTGCCAGGAAGAAAAGAGAGGAGAGATGGCAGAACCAGATGGCAGATCTTAACATCGCTGTGAGCAAGTGGCTTACGTCAATTCCACTTCGATGTGATTGGCCAAAGTAAGTCACGTGGGCAAGCCTAATGTCAGTGGATGGGTGGAGAATATAAAACTTTTACGAGACGGATAGCAAATCATTGGAAACCATAATACAATCCAGCACAATTTATTTATACATGTTTTATAATGGGATGGAGGGTGCCCCCTGAGGTCTCCTCTCTTGATTCGATAAGAACCTTTGGTCTCTGAATCCTGATTAGCCTCTCTTCAAGAGGCTCCTCGTTTTGGCTGATCTAACCCTGACCACTTTATAACAGCTTTTAGCTTCACAGGTAGAGAGCCTCAGTGCATTGATTTCTTTGTCCTTGCCGCTTGGGGTCCTGTGAGTAGGGGAGCTGCACTAGCTCTGAGCTCAGGCCAATTGGGAAACGTGACTGCAAGCTTCTTCCAAAAGATTGTCACTCCCAGGAGCCAAGCCCTTTCTTACCTTCTGGTTGTGTACTGCTGCCCAGCCCCAAAAGGCTCCCAGGACACATGCCATGGTGTCTGCTGGATTCCAAAGCATATTTTCTCCACATCCTGGACTTACTGATTCGTGACTAAAACACCCAGTTGTGCTATTTACAGAAACTCCCAGGTTCAGTCCTCTCCGACTTTGTGTCCAGATCCATAGCGTTTAGCACACACCCTAACGCAGAGGTTCTGCCACTTGCCTGTGCGTAAGAATCACCCTGGAGGCTTTTTCAAATATTCTATTTATTTATTCATGAGAGCCCGAGGGAGAGAGAGAGAGAGAGAGAGGCAGAGGCAGAGGGAGAAGCAGGCTCCCCGCCTAGCAGGGAGCCCGATGCGGGACTCGATCCCAGGACCCTGGGATCATGACCTGAGCCGAAGGCAGATGCTTAACCATCTGAGCCACCCAAGCGCCCTATTTTTTTTTTTTAATGTTTTATTTACCTGGAGGCTTTTTCAAAAGCACACTCCCCAGATACTCTTATTCAGATGGTTTGAGACTGGGCCCAGGAGTCTGCATTTAACAATCTCTGGAGGCACCTGCCGCGCTGAGGGAGTTTGCAATGGTTCTAACAGTCTAGATGGCGATCTACTGCATGGGCAGGAGCCAGAAAATGGCTGTCCAGTGCAGAAGGAGCTTGGGGAGGCCGTGTCCCGGTCCAAAACGGGCATGCTCAGGGGCTGGCTGTACGGTCAGTCATGAGACATCTTAAGCAACGGAATGACTACACTCTCTCCTGCTTGTCTCCACAACACTTCTCAAGAGCAGCTAATAATGACTCATATCACCAAACCCAAAGGCCTATTCTGAGAGTTCAGACAGCTCCACTTTTGGCAGGTGCTCCAGTTTTAGCCCCTTCTTGCCGGGCTGGTGTGTAATCCTGATTCTACATGAATTCTTTATTTCCTTTGCCACTTCCTTTTCTGCTTCCCACACTCCACACAGTCTAGAAATCCGCAGGGTTTTTTCTAGGTCAGCTTTTATAAAACTATAATAGATTTTGTCCTCACTATAAAAGTAATATAACTTACTGTAGAGGATTTAGAAAATGTAGATATGCAAAAATAAGAAAACAAAGACCATCCATAACACTACCATCCAAAGAGAAGCTATGTGGTATTACCTCTTTTTCTCTGATTATATAGTCATATGTTTTTATCAAAAATGAGATCACATTGTATATTGTGGTCTTGTAACTTGCTTTCAGTACAGTGGACATTTTCCTGTTATATTCTTCTAAAGCATCATTTTTTGTGGCTGTGCTATATTCCATTGTATATTCCATTTATTTAACCAATTCTCCATTGTGGGACATTTAGTTTCTACTTGCTTTTAATTATAAACCACGCTTCAATGAAAAAAAAAAAAAAGTAGTATATCAGCCAGAAAGCTTTAAATGTTAAAATTTTCCTTCCAAGCCTAACTAAGTCCTTACACACAACTGCCATATTACTTGACTGGAAAAATTAGCTTTGTTATGCCACTTTCCTGCCTTAGAAATCTTTAGTGTCTTTTATGCACATAGATGCTTCAGTTTGGCATTCAAAGTGTTTCATTCTCAGGACAATCTATACACTCAGCTTTATACTCTACCTGTGCTGCCCAAATTCATCCACTACAGTCATATTCATCTATTCACTGTTCCTTGAAAACCTGGCTGTTCTCATTTCCATAGCTTTGTTTATGCCATTTTCCTCTCCTTATTCGTTCTTCACCCTCCTGTTTGCTTCCTTCAAGGGTGCAGAGACTCCATAAAGTCTTGTGTGAACTCACACCCCTGAACAGGTTTCTCCCACTTCTGAGCTTCTGTAGTATTTAATGTCTGGGACCCTCATTTGGTCCTTGCTACTTGCTGCCTTTTGTTGTTTATCTTTTTGTAAATAGTTATATTCTTTCCTGAGATTTTTGTAAGCATTTTTCTACTCAAGGCTATCACTTTTCTTTTTTGTTGTTAATTCCCCTGCTTCTAGCACCTAGCATAGTCTCTTGCATTCAACAGATGCTCAATAATGCTCAGAAAGAAATTAATTTAAACATTTTTAGTAGTTATTAAGTTCAGTTTGACAACCATTCTTTCATGTAATTTCCAAAACAGCTCTGAGAGGTGCGTAATATTATTACAGTTTTACATGTGGGGGAAGTGAAGCTCAGAGATCAAAGGACATGCTAATATTTACACAGTCCAAAGGACATTGTATCTGTCTTGTTCACCTCTAGATTTTGAATGCCCCACACATTCCCTTGCACATAAATAATTTCTTTGCAATAAGTTTGTGACAATGTTGAAGTTCTGTTTGCCTCTAAATCCCAGGATCTGTATTTATGATATCAAAGAGTTTATGGATTTGGTAAATTCTAACATATTTGTCATGCAGAAGTAACTTAAAGCTAGTTTGCTTCTCATGAAATTTGAAAGAAGTATTAACTCTAAACAACAGGGAAGTACTAGAAGCATTTCTGTCCCAACAGGGGATATAAGACAAATATATGCAGCTTCGATATTGATTTAGGTCACTATTTTCCAAAATTCCACCCAAGGAACTTCCGCAGGATATCATTAAGTGTTCTGTTTCTTACCTTTCTTTCATTCTTTCTTTGTTGTGTGTGTGGTTGGGGTGTTCTGCAATCAAATGTGTTTGGAAAATGCTGGTTTAAACAAAGTCTCTTTATTATGCCCTTAAATGTGCTAAGACAGATTATGAGGTCTGTCCTTCTCCAGGGATGGACATAATAAGGAGCATTTCTCAACAGAATTTAGTCATAGAACCTTTCTCTCACAACTCCAAGATTAGAAGTCCATAAAACAGGCTTTGGGAAACAGACTTATGAGTAAAATTATACATGCGATATTTCTTATGGAATCCTATAGGAAGTATGGGTGTGCTGTGATCAATTCCTAAAATTAAGAATACTGTCAAAATAGATTATCTGTATGCTCTTTAGTTGATTGGAGGGATTGGGCAGTATGACCTGGGTATCATCCATGATAATGTTTATACTCTCATATCTTGAAGCTTAATATTTTCTGCTTCATTATTAAGTTCTCTTCCATTCGTTTGGGAATCTGTTTCAAGTGAGACAACTCAGATGTATGTTTACTATGTGCAGTGAGTATTTATTGCGCTTTTCACACAATAGCCCCCTCCCCATTCTTCTGATATCAGCACCCAATTTCTTTGGGAAACTCCTCATCCCTGTGTGATTCTACAGGGCCTACCAAATACACGGCTATGGGCTGAGCAAGTGACACAGGCCTGGCAAATCAGGATTTACATTCACCTTGCCAGTAATTAGTCTAGTAGAGGGCAGGTAGTCCAAGCTCAGCCAATCAGAGTCTGTCCCAAAGCTCTTTCAATTTGGACTGGAGAAGAGGTCTTTCATGTTATGTTCTAGAAGCTGGAAAATTATGTCTCTAGGAGCTACCAGTAACCACATCTCCCATATATCAACAAATGAAAAAAAAGACAGCTAACCATAAGGAAAACTAAAGCTGTTCAGAGACAAATAGGGATGAGAGGAAAGGAGAGAAGAACAGGAAGCATGAGAGAAAGAATGAGCACATGCAAGAGAGCAGAACAAGGGCTGACCATTTTCTGAATTTCTGCTTTTGGTCCTACCTGAAGCTTGTGTTACCTTGGACTCTCAGTTACGTGACTCAATGAATCTTTTTTTTTTTTTTTTTTTTGCCTCCCTAGCTTAAGTTAAGCTACCTGTACTAACAGCAAGAACAAAGCTGATCACTACAACATCAGGGCGGTTTTACATAGTGTGCCACGGAAAATGCATTTTCTTACTTAATCTGGTAGGTATCTTGGTCCTGAGGGCAGTGTGAATGACAAGACATTGTAAGTTTTTAAATTTATAAAATAGTACTATTAAGACAAGACCTTGAGAAAAAATATAATCCAACTCCCTGATTTTGCAGGTGAAAAAACCTGAGGCACAGAAAGCTGAAGTGACCTGTCTAAAAATGTAACATCAACTGAAGTACCACAACCAGGATTCCACTCAAGTCCATGTTCTTTTCCATTGTAATGTATTTTCCAATTTGGTCCTCATCTTCTTCCTTCCCACAACGAGAGTGAGTAGGACATGGCACTATGTATTGGGAGGCTGTTTATGTTGGTAGAGAGAATATTAGACTTGGAGCAAAAAGTCTGAGTTTGAATCCCAGGCAGGTCTGTCATTTCCTTAGGCAAGTTACTTAACCTCACTGAACCCAAATACTCTTACACAGAAAATGAGACTAATAATATATACCCTGCATAATTCAAATGATGATTTTTGTAAAAGCACTTCGCAAACTCTACAACACGATTCAAGAGATATTCTAAAAGTTCTTCTCTGTCATCATAAATATGCTTTATTTTCCTATGTTGTAAAATGAGGTTTTTATAACTCATTTCAGGGGCAGTTACCCCTTTATCCATATAGGGTAATGACCTTATATTTTGCAGTAACTATTTCATCTTACTTTCACACTGAGAAATACAGCCAACCTAATAGCCATAGGGTATGCTTAATTCTAGATGTGCATTTCAGGATGGTAGTATAAACACATGCTACAATTGATAGGACCTATCCAATTTTTCTGATCCATATTCCTGAGGGGCAGGGTCAATTGACAGAATTTTGTTTTCTCAACAACCCCAGCACACTGATCGAGGCTTGATTTTTCTAAATAAAAAGTCATTTTTATTGAGTTCTTTTCTACTATAAAAATCAGCAATGATAATTCTCCTTTTAAGATTAGCAGAGGGAGGATGGGGTGCAAGCCCTCAGCCTAAATCCCCTCAAAAAACTTTCATTCATATATCTCAATCTCAAATTATATAACCATAGAAAAACTTCAGGATATGTGTATGTGGGGAGTAGGCAAATTTCATTACTGTTTCCGAGAGCGGTTGCCTTTTCCACAGATTATTCCTCTCTATACCAGTAACATCAGAATTGACTTTGTGACTTCCTTCGACCAATAAAATTTAAGCTGAAGTGACACATGACACTTTTAAGTAGAAGCTTTAAGAACCATCAAGTGATTCTGCACTCTTTCTTTTTCCCTCTGCCATGACACTAACAACATCTCAGATTGAAGATATTCCTTCAGCCCAAGTCCCAGAGTGAAGAGCCAGCCCTCAGCAAAGATGTAACATAACGATGAAATACACCTTCATTAATGTGAGCCTCCACATTCTGAGGTCTTTCATTACTGAAGAATAACTTAGCCCAAGCTCCCAGACACAGTGTGTGAGGATATGTTAAATATACTGAGAGCTACCACACATCAGAGATATTTCCTTCTCAGCACAGACAGAGCAACTATAATATGAGAAAGAAACCCAAACAAGAGGAAAGTAAAGAAACATACTCTAAGGAAAGTACATGCTTGTCAGTAACTTACTGCTCGTCCTTTTCATACTTCAGTTTATTTTGAAATAGATAAAATTCGAAGACTCTTAATGATGATCCTAAATATTTTACAACTTCCAGTTATGCAAAAAAGGTATCCAAGCCCTGCTAAATTGAACACTCTAATACCAATCCAAAGACACTCTTTAAAGTGAAAAATAAATCATAATCACTCAGTGGCACTATTGACTTTTATTGTATTTTACCAGAAAGAGTAACTGAAATTGCCCTTGTGAATTCCCCCACCATAAATTCCTTCACTGGGCCACCTCTCCTCTCTCTTGCAAGTACATTTGTACAACGTCATTTGGCCATCAAGAACTTCCTCCAAAGTTTTACTCACCAAACAGCATGCAGATTCTAATGGACATTAAATTTAAAATCCAAGTTGAATAGTTATCAATTTCACAATGTATATTTGATCGCACTATTATCTGTTCTTTGTCTCTCATTAAAAAGCAAAGGATGAATATGCTTTCCCTGCCCCCAGACGAAAATTGATTTAAAACATAAAGTACAAAGTTTGCCTCAAATGCCCTTTAAATTGTGTATCTCCAAGAAAATCCACAAATAGAAATAATGAGGAATATGTGAAACAATTTCCAGTATAACCTAACTTACTTCTTAATCTCTCTGTCCAGTGGCATAATATCAGCTCGCCACAAATTATGCCTGGTTTATACAATTTAGGCATATTCCATTCTAATTTGTTTATAGATTATATCAAGGAAAAAAACATGGAATCATTAACGATAAAGAAGCACCAACCCTCTGAGCTCCTTTGTTGTATTTATATCTTAAGAAATTGTGTCTTTAGTTGCGAATTAAAAATGAGTTGTCAGGTTCCCTTAATAATTAATGTTGAAATGAACAACTGTTTCAAGTACAACACATTCTATTTAATGTTAAACAGCGTTATATTTACTGTAATTCCACCTTTCATCCTAATGTCAACTTCTAAATCTTTAATGCTTTAATCACACTTCTTGTTCTGATATCCCTTGTGAGTTCCTCAAACCAATGCCCACTCCTTTTCGATAAGGTGGGCATTTTATGTTGCAAGGGTTAGTCAGCAGCAATTGTTAATTATTAAGGAAAACAAAATGCAGCTGCTGGAAAATTGTGTTTGTTCCCAGCAGGGCATGTTACCTTTAATCTCTACTGACACCGAGGCAAGCGAAGTCATAAAAGGGAGATAATGCATTTCAAGAACATGGCCCCACAGAAAATTAAAGAATTTCCTATAAAATTAATGAGCCTAATTACCAGATTATGTCTGCAGATGCCTTTCAGTAAGTTATCCGCCTTTCTGATAGAGAGCTGGAAAGAGGGGAAACCATGGAGTGAGGCCCCAAGGAGCAGCTTAGGGGCTGGATGGGTGGAGCCAGGAGAGATGAAGAGAAAGTCAAACTTTGTTCCACAAGGCTTCTGTTTCTCCCGAACTGATGAGAGGATAAAGAGCGAATATGCAGTAAGCATGTGCTGTCTGCGAGGTCATGCTCTAGGCGATATGTATTACAGCTCTGTCACTGACCGTGTTTGGGGCCTGGAACTGTAACTCACCTGAGCTTTAATTACCTCACCTTTAACATGGGTTATTTTGAGGATTAGTTCAAGATATTTTGTGTAAAGCACTTAGTACAATGCTTGCAACCAATCATGCACTCAGTCTTACCAAATAGTTATTTAATTGTCACTGTAATTCTGAGAATGAGATACTATTATCTCCACTATCATTACCTCTCAGTTCAAACAACTAGTATGTAAAGAATACAAAATGTGAACTTGCATCTCTCAGGCTACAAAGACTGAACTAAAATTATGTCTTAGATATGTTAGATGGACCATTCCCTCCTAAAACAGATGAATAATTGAATAAAGATTTACTCCCCTCTTCAGTGGGTACATTTTGTTTCTAACTTAGTGTTTATAGAAATTCAAGTGGGAAAAGTGGCTATATGGCAATATCAAGAAGGAGAGCCTCGATGAATAGACCCTCAATGCAGCCTGAATTTCCATAACATATAAATATCTACTTTGCACTGCTCAAAACCTACAGCCTCATTCAGGAGTCAAAAGCCACAATTATCATCCAAAAATGAATCCTGAGTAGTAAAATAAGGGCAATTGTACAAAGCCTAAAAATGCTTCAAGAAGTTTTTCAGAGCTAACAGCACTTCATAGTGCTTCTGGGGAAGGGGTTATTACAGGGACAGACTCCTTTGGAGTCAGAAATTGATAAGAATCCTCAGAATAGTCCTAAGGTAAAATATTCCATAACCATTGTTGGTTCATAAACCACTTTGAAAATGTGTTGAATCCTATGGCTATTCTACTGAGAAAAAAATGCATATATGTACTTCAGGTTAAGAATCTGATTTGGATTTTGCTTTTGACCCAGAGAACTTTAAGAGTCTAAAGTCTAAGTTAGATTCTTTGAAACCAAAATCCGAGACAACTATAAGCCAGAGCAAGTCTTTTTATACTATCCTCATCTCATGAGGCTTCCCTGGGGATTGGGGTTGACTCTGATGTGCTGCTCAGTGGTCCACAGCTAGTTGTTGAGTGATCACTGGGAGGCTGGGGGTGCCAAGAGCACGGTATCTGCTCAGAACTGAATTGGCACTTACTGCCCTGGGATATCTGGCCCAGCCTAATGGTGAGGACCCCTCAGAAGCTGTATCTTTTCAGCCCTCCGCATATGCTGGTCAGATGCATTACTCCTAATAGTAGATCTTACATGAAATATATCTTAATATGAATTTTCTATTCCCATGAGATTAAGTAGATATGAAGGCATTTTTATAAATTATCAGGTACTATATGCAAACCATAGTTAAAATTCCTTGATCTTTTTATTTCCAGAGAAAGTGGAGAAAAGACAAGGAAATTAGTCTTTTCCATTATTTCATGTAATGCAGCAACTCTCAATAACAATTCTGTTTTACATTTAAGGAAATACACATCATAAATGTTTAAAAGTTTCTCCTTAATCTCCTAAAAATGTTTACCACATTTCTCCATGATGCAAAGATTAAATAAATTGCTGAGGTATGAAACTTGGGCAGAATATTCCTTAATGAAGATATTCCTTACCGACTTTAGATCGATGGTGTGCCAATAAGGGGAAAACCGCATTCAGCAGCTGCACTTTCTCAGTTGTAGAAGAATATTCCATAATGATCAGAACCTGTGTAACACAACAGGACAACAAATCTTAGTCATTAAAATCATAATCTTCCAATTCAGACACACCTGGATTCAAATCCCATTTCCACTGACTAAGTGTGTAACCTTGGAAAATTTACTTAATGTCTCAGAGCCCCATTTGCTTCATTAGTAAGAAGGAAACATATTTCTCATGAGGCTGTCATGTAGATTAAGGAAGAGATGCAGGTTAAGTGCTTAGCATAGGTCTGATACATAGTAAGCCATCTGTGTATGTTATCATTTGTTCTGCCATTTATCATGTATTTATTACATACCTCTTATGAATCCCTTTACTGTTTGTGGAAAACTGACATTCCAGGGGGGTTGAAGTAACCCATCATAATAGGCTACTCTTTCTTTAGTTTTAACCCCTTTTTCTTGAGCTTTCTCCCTTGGCTCTACCTCTACTCACATCGCGCATTTCTTCCTTTCATTTCTCCAAACAGGCTTTCCCTTTTTTCTTAAGGGGAACAGAGATAAATAAATAATGCCAAGTACCTGCCCTGATGACCTCAATGTAAATAAGGCCAAGCCCCTGCCCTGATGACCTTAATGTTTAGTGAGACAGAGCAGAAAACATCAGTGTGATTACCTTATATGGGGTGCTGTTGGGGCCCAGAGAAGGAGCAGAGAGCTCATCCCCTTTGCTGGCATGGGTGAGGAGCTACAGGCAGTCTAACACAAGAAACAAAGTATTATGTACAGATATGCTTGCCGGTGAGGCCGAGTGAGGTAGTCACACAGCAAACCATGAAGGCATAAAAACCTCAAGAAACTGGATTTCACTCTGAAGGAAATGAAGAATTAACAGTGTGGGGAGGGAATGATGTAAGGGAGAGGGAAGTGTAGAACTGATGACTTTCAAGGGTGAGGCTGGAGTCACAGAGGTGGGGAACACCAGCCCTGAGCTAGATATACACACGGAAGAACAGATTTAGGGAAAGAGAATGACTTCAGTTTGGAACACTGATCTGGAGGTGTGTAAGGATACTGAGAGGCCCTGGCTTCTTTTTTTCTATCTAAAAAGGGAGTCTGAGGTATGGAGCCCACTATTTGTGTCCCAAGCCTACCGTAACAGTACAACAAACTTGGGGGCTTAACATAATAGAAATTTATTTTCTCACAGTTGTTGAGGCCAGAAGTACGAAATCAATGTGTTGGCAGGACATGCTCCCCTCTGAAGACTCTAGGGGAGAATTGTTCTTTGCCTTTTCCTAGCTTCTGGTGGTTGTCAGAAATCCTCAGTGGTCTTAGCCTTGTAGACGAATCACTCCTGTCTCTGCCTCCATCTTCACAGGGCATCTCCTTTCCTATGTCTTTGTGTCCAAATTTCCCTTGTCTTATACAGGTACCAGTCATTGGGTTAGGGCCCACCTTAATCCAGCATGACTTCATTTAACTTGGTTATATCTACAAAGACCCTATTTCCAAATAAGATCATCTTCATAGGTTCAAATGCACACAAATTTTGGGGTGACACTATTTCACCCAGTAAAACCCCTGCATCCCATTTATGAGGGTGTCATCAGTGGCTGATGGGCTTTGAGGACCCAAGAACACCATGCACACCATCTATGCAAGACTAACAGCTGGTAGTAGAGGTCACCAGAAGCACAGAGACCAGAATGAGCAAGAGCCTGCCTAGTAGCATAAGAAAATCTCAGCCTGCCCTGTTCATCCTCTTGCTTAAACTGAGTAGACCTTAGGGACAGGGATGTCCCAGAGGTTTACGTAAACCCTTGGAGTAAGAGAGGGAAAGTAAGAAGGTTGACTAAAGCCACCCTCCTCACTTAGATAGTGGAGGAGAGAGTTTTGAATGAAATATGGGATTAAGGTTATAAATAGATTAGGCTAAATTTTAATAACTGTCACTGGCTGAAAAGTTATGGAACCTTCTCAGATGTCATGAGGGAGCAAAAAGAGAGACTTAACATAGTAAAGTGGAGTCAATTATTGCAAAATAAAATTCACATCCACACCCTAAAATATGGATAGAAGGCTCCTGTGATTACAGGCATTCGGGAGGTGTCTAATTAGGCTGAGAAGTCACAATGAAGTCATGGTCAAAGGCCTTAACTGAACTCATGGGAATAGAAGATACCTCTACAAGGCGATCTAGTGTACCATTTCTATGAAGCAGGACCTAAATGTAGCCACAGAGAGAATTTCAGTCAGAATGAAAATAAGAAAAGTTGTCATGTTCGGGAAGCCAAAGCAAGCCCCAGAGGACTTGTATCACACGGACCTTCTTCTCTATGTGTGCCTTTTTCTTGTCCTTTTATCATCTGCCAAGGAATTTAAGTTTTACACAATAATATTCTCTTTTCCTCCTCAAAGTCTCCCTTTCTCCAATCCAGTCATGATAGTTTCTGGCAGAAACCATTCGTCCTTTTTAAAATACTCAGTGTCATTTTTCAAATAGCTTCCTTATCCCTACCCTTCCTGCCCCCGCCAGCCAACCACATTCTCTGAAGACACTGTTTGCATAACAGGTATTAAGAACCAAACAGGGAAATGGGAAAGTGAAAAAGAATATTGGGAGTTGATCAAAATGAGGAAACTTCACTTAGCCATGGTTTCAGTCCCCTCTGGTCATCTGAGTAGGTATTCCGAGCATACTGTTTGAACTGGGGTTCATCATGAGCTACATTTTTAAAAGTCTGCTTTTTCAGTATAATCATGCCCAGCTAGAGTTACTTATTTCATTCCAGTTCAGTAGGAATCCACAGGCTGCATAAAAATACATTAAGGAATATTTATAAGATGGCAAACAGGACCAAATGTATGGGAAAGAATAATATTGTGCATTGCTCATTACAAACATGATTATTTTGTGTATGCAACGGATGTGTTGTTAAGGCACAGTGGGTTGTTTGAAGTTTACAAGTTTGTTATGGATTGATTTATTCATGAAATGCTTTGTTTCTATGACAACTTTATTGGTTTGCCTGTGGTCTAAATACATATAGGCATGGCAGGAATTCCACGGTACAAAACAAATTACACACTCCCCCCTGAATCACTTGCTGCCTTTAGGGAGTGTAGCGAAAGGATTTCCAACCAGGGCAGACATCACCATACACAGGGCCGGCATTAGAGAGATCACATAATAAGGGGGAAAAAGGCTTTTTAAAAAGAACAACTTAAAAGTCTCCAATGGCCTCCAACTCTGTAATATAAGGAAAGATGGAAATGAGCAACGAAATGCCCAACATAAGAGAAACACAATCTACCCACAGTGCATGAGGTTTTTATTTAAGAAAAAACACTGATCAAAGACCCATATTTCCTGCTATAAATAATACCCCTTGAAGGATACCATTAATATTCACAACAGTTGTGTAACTACAAAAGAAACTGAGAATTGTTGTTTAGAGAAAATAATAATGGGTTTTTGGAAGATAAAAGGAAAAGGTGGAAGAGAAGAAAGGGAAAGAAAAAGAAAGATTTTTACTGTGGACCAAGGATAATCAAGGAAGGAATGGCTCTTAGTTATCCAGTGAAACTTAAGTCAGGGAAATCATGCCCGAGGAGACTTAGACATTCTGAAAGCTGGAAAAGAGAAAGTAGAATTGAAATAATGTTCCTCATATTACCCCAGAAATGCATACCTCTGTATACGTCAGAGGAAAAATTAAAACTAGGAAGATTATTCGGAATAAAACTGTTCCTCTTCATAAATTCAAAGAATGTGATGATACATAAGGAAATATATATAGTCTTATATATAGTGAGATAGTGTGTATTTTGATAAAAAGTTTACATGAAGCAAGATGCATTTTCCCCAAATCATTATTTTATGTTTATTGTTACAGATATTTTTTTGTGCTGGTAAATGGAGAAGATTGATTTTGAGGTATGTGACTGCCCACACAACCTTCTCTTGGAATCAGTTCCTCTCCCCATTTGCCTGCTAGGGGGCTGGATTAGACAACTTTACATCCACCACTTGACTCCGTCATCATGGCCACTGTGGATGAACGTCAGTCAGTGGTAAAAATTCAACCAGTGTGAGTGTCATTGATTTTTGTCACAGCAAAACAATGCTGTATACATTTTATATATTACACAGGGCATAACAGTCTCTATTTATTGCATCTGATAGTGTCTAAGTCAATGAAATTTGGTAGAGGTAACACCCTAGAAACCATCTCTTTCTAAAAAATTAGAACATATGGGCATCTATAGTGTCATTTACATAAACCGTATTATTTGTGTGATTGAATCAGGAATATGTTCACATACAATAATTGAACGTTCCATGTTTTGACTTTGGGCTGCAGGGTGTTTGCTGTGATACCACAAGGAGCTTGCACATCAGAGTCTTACGAGGCCACTACTCCCACAAGTATTAAGAAATTGTCACTTACGTAGCAACACGTTTCTCTTGAATGTAAACCTTTCTCAAATTTGAAAAGAAATCAGTAAACACACTGACTGCCTCCCATCAAAATTGGTTTCACAATTTGACTCAAAAGCACAGAAAAAAAAAATGAGCAGACTTCCAGGTGAACTGAATACTGAATTTTTCTTGGGAAAATTGAAGTGCTGTGATCAATCAGTTATTCACGTATTCTTTTAATAAAGATTGTCTGAGGTCCTACAATATTTACACACTTCCCCCACTTCATAGATTACCCATCCTTGGGTGAGCCAGACAATAAATAAGTAAATAAATCAATAAGATACTGACAAGTGGTGATAAGTGCTATGTGGGAAACCAATGTGGAGCTGAGACAGGTACAAATAGAGAGAGAGGAGAGAAACTACTTTAGCTAAAACAGTTAGGCAGTGATTTTTAAGCTGGGGCCTGGAGGGTAAAAAAAAAAAAATTAAGCTATGGACGGTAAGGGTATGGAAAGGGGAGAAACACGCTAAGATAGAGGGAAACCGTAGCTTTAAAAAAAAAAAAGTCTTGTGGCAAGAAGGAGCTTAGTATGTTCAAGAATAATAATAGTGATATTCAGAGCTAAAACTGTTCCAAGTGCTTTACTTCCATTATGTCATTTAACTTAGAGAAGGCCAGTGTGTCTGGCCTATGAAAAGTTTTTAATATATACTAATTGAATTAATGGCTTTTTAAAATAACTTTCTACATCCTATAGAAGTCTAATTATTTATCCATGTGATGCGAAAGATAGGACTGGAAAGGGGCCTAGCATGTGAATATTGAAAAAGGTACTCAGGATGTTAACTAGACTTACTGCAGTGATCTTTTTTCAACTTAAACATAAAAATAACGAATCATTATATCGTACACCTGAAACTAATATAATGTCACATGTCAGTCATACCTCCATAGGAAAAAAAAGGCGGAAAAAGAAGACACTGATGTGCACCCCTGCTATTTAAACAAATACCACTACTCTAAGTAATGAGTCTATTTTCAAGGTGCCGCTTCTGGAATATGTATCTTTTACTTCATTTTACAACAAGGAAATTTATCTGGATAAAAGGCCACGGCATTGCACAACTCCAGGGGGCACCATTCACGTCAGCTTCTTTGTGAATGGTGCCCCCTGGAATTTTGTAATGCAGTGGTCTTGCTGATTAATCTGTATTTCCACAGAGGTCACTGGGATATAAAGTAGATGTGTCTAGCTTACATAATTGCACTTACCTCTGAAGATAAAAAAGAAAAGAGAAGAAAAGTTGAATCTCCTTAGAAGAGGCTCACAGAGAATCCTTCTGGGGAACACATACCATACGAACATTTTATCTCAACACTTTAGTGCCTGAACCATTTTGCTAATTTGACATGGGAAGCGCTAATAAGATAAAAAGCTCAGGCGTCCTTATCCCATTAGCACTTACTCTATAGTTTTTCTGACCCACATTCTGACCTGATCTCTCCCATATTCCCCATGGCTTGTATTGTACTGATTAAAACCTTCATCCTTTTGAAAAGATGTTGGGGAATTGACTGGATTTAACTAAAATTTCCAGCTTAAATTACTGTGTGATTTTTAGCTGATCAGAATCCATTTAGCATAGGCGGCAGTGGCCAAGTCAGGGGATAGACGACAGAGTAGAGAAAGGATATAAACAGAAGGAGCCAGTTAATAGGCAATTAAAGCTTCACTGCCTTCCACCACCACAAAGCTTCTTATCTAGACTCACAAACGCAAGGAAGAAAGCCAGCCAGTTGAAATCGCTGTTTATTTTGCTTGGCCTTTTCAGAGTTTTCTTTCTGTTTTGTTTTTATTTTTGTTTTTCAGATTCATCTGCATTCACTCAGAACTCATATTTCTAACCCGCTAGCCTCATCTCTCACTAAACTCTTTTAGAATTTCCCTTATTAGAAACATTTAGTTTTCTCTATATTAGAAACACCTCAGTGTAGTTTACAGAAAAAATAATTAAGGGATATGGTTGCATTCATCCCTATCACTCTAAGTGAGACATAATCTCTCTTTGCTCTTCCCCCTGCCAGGATCCATATCCAGGCTTCAGTTATTTCCTGTTTTAATGACCACAACCACCTACTTCTTGGCCTTTGGTTCCCATCTTTTCTCCTTCCTGTTCTGTTTAAATCATTCCTGCCAAGTCAATTTTCCTTTCATGCTAGGACCACGTCCATGTATTCCCTGGATCTTGACACAAGCTTCTTTAATATTTATATAAGCCTCAACTTTGACTCTGTCAGCTTCAAGATTCCTTTCTTCTACCAGCACCTTGTTTTCTGCTTCTCCATTCAACTTGGGCATTAGTTCCTTAGCACCTTGTCTTGTCTTTCTTCCTGTTCCCCAATTTGATGGTATCTTATGTAGGTAGGAGGCCTGCCCACCCTTATTCTCTTTGTCAAGTGGAGTGTGGTACCACTGAAGAGGAGACCTAGAGACCATCTAGCCTGAGTGTTCATTTCACAGACGACCAAACGGGCACAGGAAGCTCAGGTAGCTGGTTCACAACCATCCTGTAGCAGATGGAACAAAAGCCAAGGTAGATCTAAGTTTCCTGATTCTCCCTTGTGGTTCTTCCTCTTCACCCGTGGTTCCTAATGTTTCCAAGCAAGAGATCTTGACATTAAAAATCTTTAAAGAGACCTCTGGTTAGATATGGTAGCTTGAGAACATTTGTTTATCTTCTTCTTAACAGAAGTCCATCTAAAATTATAGATGAATGGATAAAGAAGATGTGGTATATGTATATACACAGTGGAATATTACTCAGCCATAAAAAATGAAATCTTGCAATTTGCAATGACATGGACACAACTAGAGTGTATTATGCTAAGCGAAATGAGTCAATCAGAGAAAGACAATTATATGATCTCACTGATATGTGGAATTTGAGAAATAAGGCAGAGGATCACAGGGGAGGAGAGGAAAAAATGAAACAAGATGAAACCAGAAAGGGAGACAAACCATAAGAGACTCTTAATCTCAGGAAACAAACTGAGGGTTGCTGGAGTTGAGGGTGGGAGGGATGGGTGGCTGGGTGATGGGCATTGGGGAGGGCATGTGTTGTGGTGAGCGCTGTGTATTGTGTAAGACTGATGAATCACAGACCTGTACCCCTGAAACAAATAATACATTATATGTTAATAATAAAATAAAAATAAAAATAAATAAAATTATTGTAAAGAATACAAAGATGTTAAATCCATAATACCTGGCAAAGAAAAAGAAGGTATCACTGAATGACAGAATTTCACCAAATTCTGGAGAATGGAGAGTGGTTTGAAGAATAATTACTGATAAGGGGCAGAAACAGAACAGTTGGAATAGTTAGCTTTCTAAGCAACCACATAACCATTGTTTTAATAAAAAAAATAAAAACAATATTTAAAGAAAAAGGCACTATTTTTAAATTGAGCAATTCTGTATAATATAAATCACATTTTTAATTTTGAGTGATTAAATGCTCAAAAGATTAGTTCAAATTCAGGAATATTTTAAAATAAATTTCTAATTTCTCAAATAGTATCTGCATACATGGGAAACACAGTGTATGAAATGTCATTTTGTCAATATATAGATACTATTTGATAGCCAAATGGTTGACCAAACTGCTTGCAATAACTTGTTAGCTATTGCACTTCGGGAACCATAACTTCAACTCTGTCAATCTGTTAGAGAGCTTAATGACTAACTGCTTGAATCCAGTCAGGATTAGAAAACACTAGAGCGTCGATTCTTCTTGGCAAACCATGATACTTCGGTGGAAAAAGACAATATTTCTTTGTAGGACCCAGTACCAGTAGAAGATTTACTTGGGTTAGAGGAGATTTGAACATTTGAGGAAGAATGTAGAAGCAAAGGACCCAGGGAGCAGAGAGGTTATTTACCTATGGAAGAGTAAAATTCAAAAACAAAACAATGTATTTGAACAATGCAGAGAAGGCTCATCAAGGTCATATTTAGGGGAGTGGGCTTGATTGGTGCCAAGTCAGGATCCACTTCCTGTTTTTAAATAATTTTAATAACTCAATTTTTGACTTCTATTCATGTATATAATAATAATTTTAGTTATTTAGGTAGTTTTAGAAAAAATTTTTTCCTGAATAAATTAGGTAACTGTCTTCATTCTACAATCGATTATGAGAGACAAGCTTATATCAACAGTGAATAACACTAGGCAGTATTCCCATTTTCTCCTACACTTTCAGTCAGGCCCAACCTTTTTCTATACCCAGTATATAAGGGACCTTTGTCCAGCCAGCCAGCTCCAGTTCTAGCTTCTTGAACTCATTGTTTTGGAACCCTTGTATTTTCACCATCTTTGTAATGTTAGGTCTATCTTGATAGCTTCCAGATCTTGAAACTTTCTTAGTTTAGGAATATTGACTAAAATGGCTTAATTCTGTATTTTTCAAAAAATAACACATTTTTTGGGGCTGCTGGGTGGCTCAGTCAGTTAAGTGCCTGCCTTCGGCTCAGGTCATGATCCCAGGGTCCTGGGATCGAGCCCCGCATCGGGCTCCCTGCTCGGTGGGAAGCCTGCTTCTCCCTCTCCCACTCCCCCTGCTTGTGTTCCTGCTCTCGCTATCTCTCTCTCTGTCAAATAAATAAATAAATAAATCTTTAAAAAAATTTTTTTTCAAAAGAAGAAAACCTCTCAAATATGGAAAATCTTTATATACCTTGTCTCTGATGCAACTCTGAGTTACTATTACTTTCAACTTCTTTGAAAGCACATTCCTCTCTTTCCCCCTTCCCCTCTCCCTGTCTCATCTCTACTTCTCACTGTCTTAATTTTTTGGCTCTCAAATTTCAACGTGAGTTATGAGGGCTATGATCATGTTGGAATTTTGAATTTTTTTTCCCACAGTGGTGACTAGGTCCAACTTAATCAGCAGCCTTCTAATGAGCAGAGTTTTAGGTAAGTGTAACTAGCAAATAAGAAAATAAGTAACACCCAAACTCCACACTTACTAGATTTTAAGACATAAGTTGGTTCTCTTTTTTTAAATTATTCTTTTAAGTAGGCTCCATGTCCGGCGTGGAGCACAGTGTGGAGTTGAACATGGAGCATGAACTCATGACCCTGAGGTCAAGACCTGAGCTGAGACTGAGTTGGTCATTTAACCGACTGAGCCATCCAGGTTCCCCAGATATGAGTTGTTTACCATCAGGCCAATAGATAAAAGGAGACCATCTGAAGGACCAACTCAGTGAGCTGAACTTAAAGAAATGGAATTTTTAGGAAAAGTTACTATGTTAGCAAATATTTTCTCCTTGCAGATGACAATTGCCAACAAAAAAATGAAGATGAGTAGTATGGAGCAGAAGTCCAACTGTGGAAATAGCAGTAAGTGTTATGCTATTGTACTGGTATCATTTTCTGGAAAAAAAAAAGTATTTTGGAAATACTTTACTATTGTTTTTTATCAGTCAAGACCAGCTATGGTAACAAAGAGAAAAAAAACAAAAGAAATTAATTCTTTTTCATGCCACAAGTCCAGTGTGGGTCTGTGGATTTAAGCCACTGTTTCTGTGTGTGTCTATTTAGAGAGCCTTTTGGAAACGAATTAAAGGTCTTTGACTTCTTCAATCTGTTGATAAACTCTTGAGAATGCTGAGGAATCTCCAGATAACCAGTATGTTTTCTCCTAGGAACAAACTTCAGAGCCTCTTCCCAACTACCAGTGTTTTTCAGACATAACAATATACGCATCATTTGATCTAAGGTGAGATTTTTGGTACCAGTGTCCCACTGTAAATATCTATCTAATGGAACGCATTCTGTTGCCAGCTTCAGCCGTTTTGCCTTGGCTAGGGATGTGCCTGTCTGCATAGTCTTATCAACAAAAGATCCCACTATATAAATTTTATCATGCTTGAAAGTAGTCATAACATTGGGAGAATCTGCAGTTAAATATATAATACTATCCTTTGGGAATAAATCTACATTCTACTCATCATAGCGACTCAGCGATTCAGGATGATGGAAGTTCTAACTCAACACATACTTCCATGCTCACCTCAGCAGGAAGAAGGATGCACACTGGCTAGGAATGTTATTCCTAGAAATGACACATTACACTCCCACTCAGGATTATTCTAGAAAATGTTCATCACCCAGATTTTTGAGGGGAAAAAAAACCACACTAATATGTAGTGTTTGCAAATATCTGAGTATAAATACTCCCGCTGTGACTGATTTCAAGTTACCAACATGATTACCATGGAGTAAGGAAGAAATACAGACCATCATAAAGCATTTTCACCATATAGACAATAGACCAGAATACCCTCAAAAACGTACATGATAGTAAAATGTACTGAAATAATTAGGAAGTGATGCATTTGGGTATTTATTATCTTTGTTTTAAATTTTAAATTATTTCTCAGTTTATGTAATTTAGTTCTTAATAATGGCTATTTTCATCTATAGGCTCACCAAATTTGTGCTGGTAAAAGCCAGTATAAGCTCCAGGACACCACTGGGTCCACTTCACTGGGGAAAGCAGGTACGGCCAATCCTATCTTTAAAGGGAGCAGGGAATGCAATCCTGCCTTGAACGTAGAGTGAATACTTCAGTTTCCATGGAAGCCTTGACAAGCAATTTTAAATCATATTTATTTTTCAAAATTCTAGTGAAAAATTGAAGACAGGTTAATTAGACTTAGGCAGAAGAGCAGATATTTTAGGATTACTCAGTGAATTGCTCAGTTAGCTAACACTAATCTATCAGCTACTTGAGGACCAGGAGTAGATTTATTCATCTTTGAACTCTTAGTCTCTAGTGCAATCAATACCTGGCATACACAGGTTCTTAATAAGTATTTGTATGAATGAACTAAAGTTAGTAGTATATACGATTTTCTGATTCATGTTTAATCTATTCTATATGCAATAAAGGTGCTAAAATAGCGTTATGCAGATGTATTATTAAGATGCTGAATATCAAATGCTATGAGTACTTTAGAATGAAGGAACAATTTCTTTGGCTCTTTGAACAATGACAAGACTAATTTTTATTATTATCAATCTCAGATATTGCAATTAGTATGGGTGGGAATGTGTCTTGTCCTCCTGTGATTGTAAATATGAATGCTTTATCATCCAATGTAAGCACAGATGTGGTGCATGCACTTGCTAAAGTAACAATGGAAGGGAGTGTAAACTTTGGTTTGCTTCTAACCTGGGCTGCATTCATTTTCTCAACATATTGTCTAAAGTTGTCATAGTTTGGCGACAGAAAGATCATTTGACCAAAATCTAGACACTTTTTTCATCAGTGATGCCTTTTAAAGCCTTTGAAACTTGACATCGATTCACTGAAATGATATTTTAGTGAAATGGTGTGTTTTTCTTTAATGGTCCCTTTCTCTTCTAAGATACAACAATTTCTGCCTGTGGAGTCAACAGTGCTCAAATTGTCATAGTTAATTGAAAGTGTTTTCTTTTTTGGAATCTCTAAGATACCCTCTTCCCTAAAAACAAAACAAAACAAAACAACAACAACAACAAAAACCCCCCGAAGTTTAAAAAAAAAAACCTCTCCTTCCAAAATATTTTTCATATTTCATAACTAGTTATTTGGTATATTTTAAAATTAGTCATTACATATGGTGCTCTTTTTCAAAACAATTTTCCTCCTCTCCTCACTCCCTTCCTTCCTCTTTCCTTTCTTCCTTCCTCCCCCCCACCCTTTCTTTTACTTTTATTCCTATCATTATGCACAGATTTTGCTAGCATACTAGTGTTACAAAGTTTTTTGAACTTCTAGGAGTTAACAGGCCCATGAACCTGACCTTACTCTTCCCATAACTCTAGTAAGAGCCCAGTTTTCTCTTAAATAAAGCATTAATATCATAGGATATTTTTTTCTACAAATAAAGGTGCATTTGTTCCCCTCAACAGTAGCAAAGCAATTTTCTATAGATGAAAACAAGTATTTTGTTATACGTGGCAATCAGGGTTCAGTAAGAGAAGCAGAATCACTAGGGGCTATATATAGATATCTCAGATATCTCTGCATATAAAGGGAACTATAATAGGGATTTAACCTTATACAATTGAGAGAGCTGGTCAAACATTCTCTATAAATAAGGCTGCTGTCTTTGTGTCTGATGTTAGGGCTTAAAGTCCACAGGGCCGGCAGTCATGAAGGGAAGGTGGGTGTAACATCAGATATCAGGCAAAAGCTAGAGACCCTCATATCATTTCTTGTTACGTTTGACTTTGATGGTATGGGTGGCATGCAGAAGCCAGGGCCCTGTATCGTATTGCTATGAACTTGGCCCAAGAGCTGTAGAAGCTGAAGAAGGATCTACAGGCAAGTTGAGCAGTTGCAGGCCCAGCCCCTGCCTCACGCCAAGGAGGTGACTCGGCAGATTAGCGATAATGCGTGTGAGCTACAAATGGCTTCCTTTCTGTCTACCAAATCTCCCAAGAATTTCTCTGTGGCCTACCCTAACTACAAACATCCACAAAGGGGAATCTGGGAACTGAATCTGGTGTAGCCAAGTTGACACATGACAAAGCCACAACAGTTTGTAAAGGAGTCATTCTTGTAGTCAACCTTTGCTCAACCCCACATCCACTCTCACCCAAGTTCTATCAGTTCTACCTCCAAAGCATATTTTTGAATTCATCTTTTCCTTTCCACCTCTGTTTCCACTTTCTAGAGCAAGCCACCATTTTCTCTGACTTGGGACTTCCTGTAATCAGTTTTACTGTTCTGCCTTCATTCACTCTCATATATCCCCAACTATTCTCTAAAAAGCAGCCAAAGTTGGGCATGCCTCTGCCCTCTTTAAAACCTATCAAATCTTGTTACCCCTAAAATAAAATCCACATTCCATGACAACACAATGCCTAACATGCCACATGATCTCACTCCAGCTTCATCTCCAGTCATTTCCTCCTTGTTCACTAAACTCCAGTCACACCAATGTCCTCTTGCTTCGTTCCTTAAACCCTCTTAGCAAGTTCCCACTTCAGGCCTTGGCACATATAATTCACTTTGCCTGTAATCGTATTCTCTCAGATTTTCATTATTCTGTCTTCTTTTTTTTTTTTTTTTTAAAGATTTTATTTATTTATTTGAGAGAGCGAGAATGAGAGAGAGTACATGAGAGGGGGGAGGGTCAGAGAGAGAAGCAGGCTCCTCGCCGAGCAGGGAGCCCGATGCGGGACTCGATCCCGGGACTCCAGGATCATGACCTGAGCCGAAGGCAGTCGCTTAACCAACTGAGCCACCCAGGCGCCCCTATTCTGTCTTCTTATAGTCTTTCAGAAATGACACATTCTCAGAAAAGTGTTCTCCCTTAACACAATTATAAATAAGTACTACTCTCTAATTCTTCAAATGTTTCTTCTCATAACACTATGTTTTTTTTTCACTCATAACATTATTATAATCTGAAATTCTATAGGAATTTGTATTCACTTTTTAAATATCTGTCCCTGCTTTCTCCCATAAGACTATACATTTTTGTAAGGACAGAAGCCACAATTTTTCTTTTCACCACTACAAACTTAGAATGTAACTCAGTACCTGGCAGTAAATAGTCAATAAATGTGTGCAGGATCCATGAATGAATGTGACATTCCTAAACCGAGTGAATCTGTACCAAATAACCAGCTTAATTTCACACGGGAAAAAAAAAAAAATAAGGAGGAGATATATTTACAATTATAATAGGAACAGCAGAGATTTCAGAGATTTATGGCACATCCACTAAATGATTATGTTATACAATCATTAAAATGATGGGTTTTATTTAAAAAATCATATGGAAATAGAGAAACTACTTATGAAATAGTGTTAAATTAAAAACAAGGGTAAAATATATTTAATATGATTTTAACCAGGTTGTAAAAGATGTATGAGAAAGCAAGGGAAAAGAAATGTATCAATATGCTAATACTGCTTTATTGGAATGTAAGATTATGATACTTTCTCTTTTTTTCCAAAAGGCAAAAATAGAAATGTCTAATATTTTTATGTCATCAGTTTATGGAATAGTTTCACAAATATTATTTTAAATGATACTCAATAATCCTATAGGATGTCTAGAACTGTACATGAAACTCCATTTTATAATCAAGAAACTGAAGATGAGAGATTGTTAGTTGCCGAAATCATGCAATGGCAGTGGGAGAGAGCCCACACTCTAACCAAGCTAGATTCCTATCTCTACAGTTCCAAAGCCCTTTCTATGTTTTCCTGCTGCCTTCTAGTGTATGGATGCCATACAATAGGGCAGTGAACACTGAGGACCGAGGGCTAGTATAGGAACTGCAGTTATGGTGCCATTTCCCACATCTACACTAGAGGAGAAACTGCTGATCCATTGCGGTACTCTTTCCTGCTGAGCCTGGAGGTAACTTCAGAATCCCTCCTAACAAAACTCCAGCAATGATGTGATACGTGATCACTACTGAGAATTCAAACCCATCTAAAAAAGAAGAAAACAAAAGCAGTGCAACTGGATAAAAGAGTATGACTTAGGCCAAAAAATATGGTCAAATTTGTTGGAAACGAAAACAAGTAAACTTAGTGACCAAGAGATTTAAGAAATCATCATTTGGGCTCTACCAAGATAATGGGACTAATAATCAAACAGTATTGAAATACTGAAATGTAATGGTTGAGATGTACTGAGGAGTGGCCAAGGTATTAGCAACTATAAATTATGTAAAATGGGAAACATATGTTAAATAGTATATGTTATATGTGTTAAAGTTGAGACAGGGATTGAAAATCAGTGATAAGAAAAATGAGTGCTATAGAATATGATGAAGTTCAGAAAATGGAGAATTCATTGTGATAATCTGGAATGCTCTTATGGGTATACTGGAACGTGAGGCAGAAACATTATTCAAACAGGAAATAAGAAAAAAAGAGAGACAATCCAGGTGACGGAAATGGCATACAGTATGTGTACTGTGAATTCAACTCTGTAAAAGTAGAATAAGATATTCTTGGAATAATGAGTAGAACTCTAGATTTTGCAATCATAGAATGTAAGACCGTGGAGGAATTTCATGTACTATGACCCATAGAACCCATCCCCTGATATCATGAACGAGTCTGAAAAATCAGAGAGATTGCACTATTTGCCAGTGATTGTATGCCAGTCAGAAACAAGTCAATAATATAATCCAGTTCTCTTAATTCCCATTCCAAGGCTTCTTCCACTTTCCTACATGACTTTCAGTTTAGCTGCACATAAAGAATTGCAGGAGAAGGGGTAGCAATTCCTGAAGCAGATAAAGAGTTTGATTTTTGTTCTTTAACTAATGGAGAACTATTGAATATTTTAGAGCACCACAGTGATACAGTGAAAATTTTTATTTTAGACAAATTATTCCGAAAGTGGTATTCTGGGCGTTTAAGGATCAGGGAGAGGACTTTGAAGATTTTCCAACTGTTCGGGTCTGAAATGGCATTTGCCTTAAATAGGTAGTTGCAAATATCGAAAAATAGAGCAGATAAAATACAAGAAATACATCTACGAGCCCTGTAAGACCTGGGAATTGGTTGGATATTGGAAATCAACAGAAAGGGGAATTCAAATTCAAGTAAAAAAAATGTGTGTGTGTGTGTGTGTATTAGTAGTGTATGTATATATATATATATATATAGTGTATATATAAATATGTATTAGTAGTATATGTATATATATAGTATATATATAAATAGGTATTAGTATGCTATGGGATCAAAAGTAGCAAGGATCTATTTGGTTATGAATGGCCAGGAAGACGGTGAATTTGTTTCTGACATATTTTGATTGGGATAAATTTGCCACACTCGGTAAGAAATGTGGACTCTGTTAAAAGAATAACAAGATTGAAGGCGGATTTGAGATGAAATGAGGTCTTAGCTAAAGTAGAATCTAGAAGACATTATTAGTAGACCACTGAAAGTGCCTTAGGACAAAAGTACACTGAAAGAGTATGGGGGCTTCTAAAGTAAAAAAGCACAAGTTCTGTAAGCATTTGGGAGCTCAATAAAAAAAAATTGATTTATTTTTCAGCACCTTACTGGGGTAGAGAAAACTATATTAGTTTGAGGTAAAATGACAACATTAGAAGGCTCTGCTCTTCATACAGACATTTTACAACTCCAAATGTCTCTTCCATCTGTCACAAAAGTGGGTGGAACATACTGTACCATCTTAGAAATTTGAGGGCATTTATATAAAAAGTACTTGGGCAAATGGCAATTTCTATCACAGCAGAAACATATGTAAAATTTTGTATAGTACTCTGGGAGGCTCACAACATTTTTCCTTAGAATACATATGCTGGAGCAGAGGTCAGAAATCTGAACCCAGCAGAGGAGTTTCTAAGTCATATTTATTTAAAGGATATAAATCCTTTAGGGCACCTGGGTGGCTCAGTCACTTAAGCGACTGCCTTCGGCTCAGGTGATGATCCCGGAGTCCCGGGATCGAGTCCCGCATCGGACTCCCTGCTCCACGGGGAGTCTGCTTCTCCCTCTGACCCTCCCCCCTCTTTTGGCTCTCTCTCTCTCTCTCAAATAAATAAAATAAAATCTTTAAAAAAAAAATAAAGGATATAAACCCTTTATTGCATTTTGATCCAGAAGAATAGGGACAGAGTTGGCAGTGAGAAGGAGGGAAAGACCAGGGAAAGCTATTTCCAGGGTGAAAGTTTTGGAACTGAGGTGGAAAAACTGATTGAATTGTGCCTCTCTTCGAGGGTGTGTGAGGTAGAGGAAGCTACAGTTCCAGTACATTGGCTCAGGGACCCGATACTGGGAAAACTGTCCAGTCTCCCTTTACTTTCCCAGGGGACAGAGTAGTTGACAGACTTCTATTCTCTCCTTAAACGTAGAGTTTCTCTTCAGTCTTTCACTAACACTGAATTTAACCTAAATTTCCAGTGAAAGGCAGGTCAGTATATGCGAGGAAAAAATAGAAAAAAGGGAAACATTTCATTTCCGGTATAGATTTCTTTTTGATTCATATTTGGTTATTTAGAATGTTGGCTATACCTCTGCCTTCTTTGTTTTAATTCCTCCTAAGTTTTAAAAGCATTTCTTATGGGCTATTTTTTTTAAATTAATTCAGAAAGTTTGACCCACTTTTAAGTCAAGTTCCCTTTTATTTTTCTCTGGAAACTAAAATGAGATGTTTGGATTTCTGTTTAATAAACACAAATATTCAGGAGTGTGGTTTGTACATGAGCAACAACTTCTGTTTGGTAACTGGCATTTTTCCTCTCTCTGGTGAATCACATTTGTACAGCTGAATTTAGAAACACTTTACTAGAAACACTGCCAACCTTAATATTATACTTTTTAATATTTTAAAAAGCCACTGATTTAAAATAGTAGAAAGAAAAAGTCATGACAACTAAAAATGACACTGAGGTGAAATAGCTGGAATCGCTTTGCCTTTTCTCTTGAACAGATAGTAAAAACGACATTTGGATCAGAGAGGCCTCATTCAGATTTGATAAGCTCTAGATCTTAAAGGATGTTCTAAATGTATTTCCATTTATTTCTGATGGAATGGTGACTATATCCTAGGGAGTTCAATAAATATTTTTAGAATAAAAAAAGGGAGAAGAGAATCGAGATATAATATATATATATATTTAACAATTTTTAAAGTGGAAATATACAGATTGACTTTTCTTTTTAAAGACAAGAAACTCAAAAAATCAAAATGAAAGCTTTGTCAGGTGTAAACCTCATAATGAAATGTGTAGCTTGATGCCAAGTCCAATGTGCTGCCAATTCACTTATCTGTGTTAGCAACTCTATTTTTTTTTTTAAAGAAGACACCTTTTTTAATGTTTCCTTTTATTCATCCACTTGTCCCGAAAATGAAACCTGGGGGATTGCTGCGTGACCGACAGCTCTGGGGTAAACTAGAAGGCTGAAACATCCACTCGTGTCCTATCACGTGCCCAAAGCACCACAACCTGCCATGTAACTACACAGCCACAGTTGGCCACAGCACAGACTCACTGCTCAGCTCTAGTAGCAGGAGGCTGTTAGCTGAAACCAAAGGCTGACATTATCCTTACAAGTGTGCCTTAGTCCTGTGCCTACAAATATAAGACACGGTGGGTGATTGTGTGCAGAGGTTGTGGAAAGGTCTTTCTGGAGTTCATATTCACATTTGCAGTTCATGTAGCTTATGTATTTACAAGCACAAGTATGTGCAAACTTTGTTTTATGTGTGTATCTATAGAGAGAGAGATACAGATATATATGTTTTTTGTTTTTTTTTTTTTAACTAAGGAAAAAGGTTTTACACATTTTTTTTCTCTTTAGGTTACAGCTGTCAATTTGGACTTGAGTGCCAGGTTGGTGTCTCTGTCTGGTGTTTTGCCATTTTACAGAAACAGCCATAAAATGAGCTTTCAGATTCTCACATAGGGAGGGTTGCAGATCCCTGGGGACGTTACGTCCAGGAACCTTTTGTGCTGCCTATAAAATATAGACCTAGTAATTCAGGAACTTGGAGCTGTCATCAACAAGAGAGGGAGACCTAGAAGGAAGGGGAATGAATATTCATATAACAAATGCTGCCTAGAGAAGCCGGGAAAATAACTGATAAACCAATATATTTGGCTGAGGTATTTCACACGATTGAAAGAAAAGATATTAAAATATGGATGGGTGGAAGGCATTTCAGGAGGAACTAGTCACCAGATGGTAAGTAATTCTAAAGCTCTTTTTCTTTGTATCTATGACTTAGAAAAATGGTCATCAGCCTCTGAGAAGGATGCTTTTTTAGAGGATTTGCAAATAAAGAGTAAGTTCATGATGGTGCCCCTCAAAAGGTTAAGCAACACATTTGACTCATTTTTATCCAAGGTACCAAATTCTTTGAAAATCAGTACATAGAAAGAGCTATTTCTGTGAAAAAGTCAGCCACATTTATTGTTTATGGAGGGAAATAGCATGATACAAAAGAGATGTAAACTAAGACTTTACCTAATGATTCTAGAAGCTTGTTTCCCACAGAGAGTTTTGGCCCAAGGCATTTTAAAATTAACTGACTGGGTCAAGGGAAAGGTACCTTTATAGCCTGCACTGCCTAAAACTGGTCATAAACAAGCCTGTGATGGCATAATAAACTTCCATTCAAAGCCACTAGGCCAAGTAACTAGATTGTGAAAGTTACATTATACTCAGGTCTCGAGTTCAGAAGCAAACAAGACACTGTGGACTTTATTCCCTGGAGAGATTATCAACTTTGGGTTCATATTAATTTGTGGGAGGCATGCATTATAGGATTCAGGGTTCACATTATGTCAGTTTGGGGGAATCAAATCCTGTTCAGCAATAGGCTGGGAGCCCCTTCTAATAACTGTTACAGGATTAGGAAATTGCCCCACTGCCCCGATGCTTTTTATACCTAGGATTGCACAGAGCTTTGGTGGCCGTGGATTTTTTGGCTATGGCCACCAAACTAATATCCATCACATCTTTTTGATCCATCTAACTAAGCTTCTGCTAGGCCTCTAGCTTCTAGAAATCAAACCAATCCATACTAGAATAGGAGCCTGGCCCTTGTTCCTTTTCTCAACCTGGTATTTGCTTCCGGTGTTTTTGCAGCTATTCAGGCACCAATGTGAGGCTGAAATCTGCCACCCCTCAGAAGCCCACTGTTGTGCCTGCCCTCCTCCTCAGATTGGCCTCCACTGGAGAACATCCCTAGCCTAGAACTTTGTCAAGTTTGCTACTGGCCTTGGAACTGTTGACTTGGACTGTTGGTCCCTACAAAGGTTTATACATGTGTTAAGAGAATTTTTTAAGTTCCCACTGAGATAAGTATCAACTTTCTTCATCTACTCACTGGGAACTTCCAAAACATTTTGGAGTCAGAGTAAGCCCAGCTATATCAGATTGAAAATCGGTAGAACTGGGTTTTGATCCTGACCCTGGTACCAACTGTGCAATCTAAGAAAGTTCCATAAAATTCTCGAGCTTCAATTTCCTCATCCATATAAACACTAAATCCCCAGCGAGGTTCCTCCCCATTTCCAAAGTTCTTTGATTTTGTGCTTACATACCAATGGTTAAGATTAGTCACAAGAACTGAACTTTTAGAAAAGGGCCTATTTAAGTAGATCTTCCTTAGAGGTGAACAGAAACATCAAAGGAGGTTTCCTTTGAGTGTGTGCAGTCAAATAAATCCAAGCATGACCTGAAATTTTTAGAAACATGATTACAGACATCACTGTCCTTTGTATTTGAAGAGAGTGCTACTGACAGTGATTGCTATGTCTCTGGATGGGAAACTGGAATCATCTAAATGTGCTCGATAACCCTTTTCAAACACAGAGAAAGGTTAACCCTATTTGCAGAGCTTATCACTGAAGGTAACTTCTGCCAACAGTATGAACCACCTTACCCTTCTATTACTGACCACCAAGTAAATCTGTCTAAAGCTATTGTTTGCAACTGCCCAAAGCTACTACGTGATTGGAAATAGCTTTTCAGTATGTCTCAAAGTCATTTTAAACTGTTTTTATGGGGTGCCTGGGTGGCTCAGTCGTTAAGTGTCTGCCTTCAGCTCACGTCATGATCCCAGGGTCCTGGGATCGAGCCCCACATCGGGCTCCCTGCTCAGCAGGAAGCCTGCTTCTCCCTCTCCCACTCTCTCTGCTTGTGTTCCCTCTCTTGCTATGTCTCTCTCTGTCAAATAAATTAAAAAAATATCTTAAAAAAAATAAACTGTTTTTACTAGGGGTGTTACATTAATCTTATTATTAATGGCATTATCACTATTAGTATTCAATTGTCTTGTTTTGGGTCACTGGTAATTTTAAGCCTAACTAAACCAAAGATTTAAGCCTAAATAAGTAAGAGAATTGCTTGAAATAAACAGCTTCAAAAATATTATTGAACAAAAGTGGTCTACGAAGTTTTTGGTCTGATTTAGAAAGTTGTCAAAAAATTTATTGAGTTCCCAGTTCTTGTAGAACTAGCTTCTTCTTCTTGAAGAACTAGTTTTTCCATTTTCATAGACCCCAAAACATTGAAATAATTTTAACTTTCTCTTTTATTCCTATCAGCGGGGAAGGCATATCCATCAATTAAGCCTTACTAACTTGCTTAATCTTTCTATCAACTGTTTTTAGCAATGAGGAAACTGAGTATCTGATAGAATAAGGAACTTTAACTCACATAGCTAAAAATGCTAGTTTTTATTCTAATAAAAAACCTAATTAATTCCAAGTTTTAATTTTCAACCAGACTGTAATTTTGTCATTCATTCTTTTGCTTACTTAATTATAGAGTACTATTCAATTACAGCAACTATACTAAGTTATGAGACTGTGAAGATAAGCAGGACAGAATCCTTGCCCTTCCAGAGATAACAGCCTAGTGGGGGAGACATTCAGCAAAGTAATTTCCATCACAGTGTGGTGAGGGCTACGAAGGAGGGAACAGCATGGGAGGAGAATATAACTCAGACAGGAGGGATGAAGGCTGTACCAGCTGTCTTCAAATATTGAGAAGATATTAGCATGGAGGAAGAAAAGCAGGAGGAGAGAATGGAGTCATAGGGGCCGTGTAGGTCATGCAAACAGTTCTGTATAAGAGGAGCATTGGGGGGCGCCTGGGTGGCTCAGTCGGTAAGCATCTGCCTTTGGCTCAGGTCATGGTCCCAGGGTCCTGGGATCAAGCCCCACATTGGGCTCCCCGCTCTGCAGGAAGCCTGCTTCTCCCTCTCCCGCTCCCCCTGCTTGTGTTCCCTCTCTCGCTGTGTCTCTCTGTCAAATAAATAAATAAAATCTTTAAAAAAAAAAAAAAAAAAAGAGGAGCATTGGGTATAAGTTGGGAAAATGATTTGGAAAGCCAGGCTAGGGTCAGTCCTGGAGTATCTTATACAATGGTGATAAATTTGGATGTTATTTGGAGGGCAATGATGAGATATTGATGGATTTTAATCAGTCATGACAGTATGGAGAATAGTTTTCACGGGAAAGAGCTAAAAACAAGATAAGCTAAGAGCCTACAGAAATCAGATGATTAAATGATTAGATTCTGAAATGAAGGCACAAGGTCATGGGAGAATGGACACATTTCACCATGTCAAAAAGTTACAACACATAGGATTTGGATACTGAGTGAGATATTTATAAAAGAACAGGGATACCTGGACAAACATTTATGAACATTTTAGGTTCCTAGTTAGCTATGGTAGAACAGAGGGAGCAAGTTACTCTTGAGGTACCCCCAAAAGATCTAAATCTTGGTAAGCCTGAGAAACAATCTACTCAAAGCATCTGAATGTTAAGAGTCTGGTACAGATAGACCTCTGGGAATTGTCAGGAATAGATAAGAGAAGAAAATCCAGAGAGAACTTATTAGTGAGAAAAGAGCCATATACACAGTCCTGAGGAACAGGAAGATATGTGTTTGTTGGAGAAAAGGGGGCTATTAATGGCAAGTAATGACAAGAGAATACCTGCCTCTGATATTTGCAGGACAAGAGTACAGAATAAGTTTGTATAAGACCTTACAACCTTCTCTTTTCAATCCTTGGTTCCATCTGTTATATGTGCATGTGTGTGGATTGCAGATACCTCAGCCTGCAAATCCAAGTTCCATCAAAACCTCCTCCCCTACACATGTCACTTTTTGCCACTTGTTGGGCCTCGAGGGAGTGCATTCTGGTAAGACACTCCTCGGGGAGGACAAACGAAGGGAAGAGGCCCAGTTTGGTCACAGAAGCAGGCTCAGAGCCATCTAGGAAAAGAAATATGGTGGCTCAAGTACCTAGAGTATGATAAGTGGGTGGGAAAGAAGGTATAATAAGTGGGCGTGTCCCTTTGGTTCTGTCACCCCTCACCCCTCCTTGGAGGGACACATTAAAAGAAAGACACAAAGAGTGGTCGCTAATGTACAAAAACAAAGGCAAGATATCCCACCTCGCCTGATCTAGGGGTACTAATGCAGAATGAAAACTCAGAATTTTTTTATGGAGCAACACAAAGAGATTTTAAGATATTAATGTAAATCACTACAGAGATGTCAAGTGAAAGATAAGGGTTAAAAGACAGGAATATCATGTGAAAGATGAAGTGTTCATCTCTTGTAAGGTTATTTGATAATATGAAGTCTTGGTTAATTTTTTAGGTGTGATAATGATATTATGATTATTCAAAAATGTTTATCTTTTAGGGATTGATACAAAAGTATTAATTATGTACAACATGTTATGGTGTATAGGATTTTGCTTTACAATAATCTTACTGGGGTAGTGGGTGAGGTCATAGATGAAACAGGATTGTCTATACATTGATAAGAGGAGTGCATTATATTACTCTCTTCACCTCTGGATGTTTTTAACGTTCTCCATAATAAAAAATAAAATAAATGTTTGTGGAATTTGGCAGCTATTAAGGCATTGGTAACATCAACAAGAGAGAGTGTTCTGAATAGTGCTAAAGGTCAATATGAGAGTGAAATCAGTTTCGGAAAGAATGAGTAAGGAAAAGTAGAGATGGCAAGGGTAAAAATGAATCTCTTCTGGTAAAAAGGAGGTAGGGTGGTGGACAAACAGGAGCGCAGAGTCAAAAGATGGGTGGGTTACCTTTGAATTCATTTATATGCTGAAGCAAAAGAGCCTAAAATGAGAGAAGAGCCCACCAAGAGGTGACAGATCGTGGCCCACATCTTTCCCTGTGGGCAGGGTGCCCATTTTTAGCCATGTTGGCCCCTGCCTTCCCCACGACCATTCAGCTACTTCCATTTCCTGGTGGGAGAGCAGTTATAAAAGTGTGGATACCAGAGCCAATCTGCCCTAGGCTAAAGCCCTGCTCTCTCACTTGCTTTCTATGACATCTTCATCAAGTGTCAGTCATCTCATTTGAAAAACAGCATTAACAGTAGCTACCTCATAGAGTTAGCATGAGGATTACTTAATATATACGAAGCACTAAAAACAGTATCTAGAAGCTGGTAAGTAATATGTAAGTGCAGTATTATTATTATTATTGAACACACTGCTCAAGATAGGAAATACTTTAATGGTTTATCTCAGTCAGGATCATGGGATTAAGAATTAGCCATACTTCACTAATCCTATGGTCCTTTGAAATCTCCCACCAACTTGCTCAGTAAATCATGTTGGCTCAGTCCATACAGTTGTTTTTCTGCCAGAATTTCCCATTTATCAGTCTTTTTTCTCCAAAAGAACTGGAGTTTGTTCTGTACCCCTACCCCTTTTCTGAGGCCCTGACAAGCTCTTAAACTGCAACCCCAGAGGTTTCAGTCCTGTTTCTGAAGACTGTGGTGCCTGGCTTGTTTCTCCACAGAATATAGTTACCCCCAGAACTGTGACACTCACACTCTGCCTGAATTAGACAATGTCTGCTGGTTACATTTTAATGTTCCGCCCTCTTGTGATGTGACAGCAAAATCCAGAATGTGACTATCTAAGGTAAGGATTAGTAGAGTTTAATTTAAAAAAGAAAAAAAAAAAGGATGACCTTAGGATATATCTATATCTACATCGGGAGAGAGAGACAGAGAAAGGAAACTCTCAAGGACAAAATCTGCCATAGTGGGACAGATGGAGAGATCCTTTTCTAGAATGTGTGCCTTTACCCAACTGATATATATATGACATATAAATATCAGTTGGGTATGTGTGTATATATATATATATGACAAAAAATCAGAACAGTTCATAGGGTTGATATTTGACATGTTTCTTCTGAAGTGCTTGGAGTAGTACATTATGCATATTAATACCCAACAGATATCAGTGGGTGATATGTGAGCCCATGGGGAATATTTTAATAGCAGAAGGCATTCCCTTGTAGAAGGATGGAGTACTGGGGCCCCTGGGTATTGCAGTTGGTTAAGCTCTTGGTTTCAGCTCAGGTCATGATCAGGGTCGTGAGATCGAGCCCTGCATCAGGCTCTGTGCTGAGCGCAGAGTCTGCTTGGGTTTCTCTTTCCCTCTCCCTTTGCCCCTCCCCACCACGTGCTCTCTCTCTCTCTCAAATAAATAAAAATAAATCTTTAAAAGAAATTAAAAAAGGGGCGCCTGGGTGGCTCAGTTGGTTGGGCGGCTGCCTTCGGCTCAGGTCATGATCCTGGAGTCCCTGGATCGAGTCCCACATCGGGCTCCCTGCTCAGCGGGGGGTCTGCCTCTCCCTCTGACCCTCCCCCCTCTCATGCTCTCTCTATCTCATTCCCTCTCTCAAATAAATAAAAAAAAATCTTTAAAAAAAAAAGAAATAAAAAAAGGATGGCGTCCAATATTTCTAAGAATGCCATAACATGAAGCTATTTCTAGGGTAACCAAGCGTTCTGGTTTACCTTGAACTTTAACAGTTTTAGCACTGAAAGTCCACATCTGAGGAAACCTTAGTCCTGAGCAAACCAAGACAGCTGGTCACCCTATATCTGACCTATATATTACGCATATATGTCCAAAATTATTTTTCTAGGGTCAATAATCTTTTAGAAAAATGCCAGATTATCCAGATGAATTTATCCTTTCTCTCTCCCAAAACCCAAAATGAGAGGAAGGAATTTTTTTTTTAATTTTTAAAAATGCAACATCTCACAGGGATAAAGAAAATCACCAAAGGCAGGAAAAAATATTTTTAAAAGGTTTTAGAAGCTAGAAAGTAGACTGAGAAATAATTCCTGCTTTAGCAGAGCCAAGGAAGCTATAAGGAAATGCCAGCAGGAGAGTACACCAAGGAGACATGTGCTATGAACCCCTGAAAGTATCAGGACTTTGAGGCACCAGATAAAGCAAGTTGGGATTGGGGCAGGGCTTGGAATGGAGAGAGTACTGGAAGTTTATATATTGATAGTAAGCAGTCTTTCCTGTGCCACCTAGCTCAGTAATAGCATCCTTCCCCACCTTCCAACACATCCCCAGAAAAAAATAAGGTATATTCTCTATATAATTTAAACTGAAGATGTTCAGGATTTAGGTACACTAGAGGTGGGCATACGGGTGAAATTTCATGCTGACAAAAGAATCAAATGATAGTCCGCCTATCAATGGAAAATACCCATAGTATCATTCTCTCCACTACTTTCAGAAAAAATAATTATCAGACTAGAATAAAGTTATTTTCTGACATGCAAAGACTCAGTATATTTACCCCCATATACCTCCTCCTAGAAAGGTACTGGAGTGTGTGCGCCAGTAAAATTTCTCTTTCACCAAGAAAAAGAAAAACATGGGGTCCAGGAAACAGCTGATTCAACATAGGATTAAGGTTAAAGGAAGCCAGGATAACAGCTGTGTAGCAGACCTAAAAATTAACCAGTACAGATTTTAGTAAAAATATTTTTTTATTTTTTAATTTTTTTTAAAGATTTTATTTATTTATTTGAGAGAGAGAGAATGAGAGAGAGCAAGCACATGAGAGGGGGGAGGGTCAGAGGGAGAAGCAGACTCCCCGCCGAGCAGGGAGCCCGATGCGGGACTCGATCCAGGGACTCCAGGATCATGACCTGAGCCGAAGGCAGTCGCTTAACCAACTGAGCCACCCAGGCGCCCCAAAATATTTTTTTAAAAAAGGGAAAAATTAGACTGATAGATTTATGATAGGTCTTGACATTTGGAAAAAATAGCTCAGTGATAAATGCATGATAGATCCAATAAAGAAATTTAAAATGTTCTAATATATATTTATAGTATAGTACACATGTGGAAAAATAAGTCTTTTCATCTCAGGAGAAAATTGCAAGGTGTGAAACATTAATACATTACTCTTCTATGCAGTGAACAATATTTACATAAACAAAATAATGTAAACACTACTGTTTTAACTACAAATTGTTAGAGTACAAACTCTAGAGTCGAAGAGAGTAGGCTGGAGTGTGTAGGAGAACAAAGTCATCATCCACCACGACAAGAAAAGCACAGATGGTATCTGAAAATAATAAATAAGGTATAATCGTGAGCACAAAGTCTCTTCTGGGCCTTAGAGCTATGAATCAAAACAGCCTGAAGAGCCAAAGGAAGCCAAGCAGTGAGGACTTGATAGAAGGTGGGGCGATGTGGGCAGGTGGAGCGCTGTGCAGGCAGAGTGAGCCCTGGGGTCAGGCCCTGGGCCAGAGACAATGTGATGAGGAGTCTGTGCATCTTGGTTTGAGGTGAGCGTAGAACTGTACAGAGAGGTAAAACCTTGGGGGGCTTTTTCCAAGCACATGGAGGTTATTACTTTAATCTTGGGAGTACATCCATTAAATAAGTTATACACCATGTGGTCTGAGGACCCCCGAAAGTCCTTGGGGCTCTCTCAGGGGGTCCCAGGAGTCAGAACAGTGTTCATAATAATTCTAAAACACCACTCACCTTTTACACAACCTCTCTTTAACAGTGTATAGTGGAGACTTCCAAGGCTACAAAGACGATGAAGATGTCATTTTTTGGATGGCTATGTGTATTTTTGTGTTTTCTCAAGATGTAAATATGTATATTTTCAGAGGTAAATTCTGTTCATTATCAGTATTTCTACTGCACTTTTACCAGCTATTTTTGGTTACACTGGCTATGATTCTGTGACCTCATTATCTTTCAACAAATTATTTTGAAATCCTAAAGTTTTCTTTCAACCTGTGCAGAAACACATAAAGAACTAAGAATACTTTCATGTCTTGTTTTACAATATGTTTTTAAATTTTGAAACCTTTTCTAAGTGGATTTTTTTTCTGTTTCTATTTTATAGTTAAGTATTTTATTCTAAAATAAAGTAAGCTTATTTACAATATATTTTTATCATATTTTAGGATGGATCATTGACTTCAAAAGAGAGATTAGAAGACTTGTTTTCATAACCTGTAGCTACACTATCTAGGTCTAAACATGCCCAAAACGATGAAACTAACATATCAGAGTTCTCTGATTCACAGAAGAGAAGAATCTACTCCAAGGAAACTGAACAAAATTATAAATAAAAAATGAGGGGCGCCTGGGTGGCTCAGTTGGTTAAGCGACTGCCTTTGGCTCAGGTCATGATCCCAGGGTCCTGGGATCGTGCCCCACATTAGGCGCCCTGCTTGGCAGGGGGCCTGCTTCTCCCTCTTCCTCTGCCACTCCCACTGCTTGTGCTCTCCTGCTCTCTCTGTCAGATAAATAAATAAAATCTTATAAATAAATAAATAAATAAATAAATAAATAAATAATGAAAATATGACAAAAGTTACCTTTCTCTCAGCTTTATAGGTGTTAAAAATTTGCCCTACAGTGTCTTCTGCAACAGAACTTCTGGAATAGTATTATGATGCCAGTAAAATTATGGCATCATTTTGAGATCAATCATTTAGAGTTTAAAGAAAAAGGAATTGAATATTTTATATATTGGAAAAATGAACTTTTATTTTTTTAATTTCTTTAAAGATTTTATGTATTTATTTGAGAGAGAGAGAGAGAGCACAAGCAGGGGGAGCAGCAGAAGGAGAGGGAGAAGCAGGTTCCCCACTGAGCAGGGAGCCCGATGCGGGGCTTGATCCCAGGACTCTGAGATCATGACCTGAGCCGAAGGCAGATGCTTAGCCACCCAGGCGCCCCGGGCAAAAATGAACTTTTAGAGACAAAAATGGCTCACCAGTCTGCATACCAGAAATGAAAAAGTCACTAAAGCATTTTAGAGTTAAGTTATATTTTGCATTGGATGAAGACAAGCACACACTAGTTAAAAGAACTATCAAAGCCTTGTAGAGTTGGCACTGCTGAATACCTGTTGGATGAAAAGGCAACAAAAGAAATCATGGCACTGACGGTCCCAACTACACAGTATTGTGTTGAATTAAAAACCTAACTGCAAACATAGAGACTGAGTTTATATCTGCTCTGTAGAATTGTATTTGTGCCTTATCAGTGGACCAATACACAGATGTGTTTGGACTGTTGTTTTGTTTGTGTGTGTCAACACCAACTAATCATTGAAGAAAATTTATTTTACGTGAATTCTTCAGCACAAATCCAAGCGGTACTGATATATTCAGAGCTGAATACTTCTTGAGAATTTTATGGTTTATTCTGCAACAAGCTGTACTGACATTCACACGGACCACGCAGAAGCAATGGCGGGAAAGCCACTAGTCCTTAGCATGAGTCAAGGCTGTGGCACCAACGTATACTAATATTGTGTTCTCCAGTGTACTCCCAGAGAGGAGGGAGGGAAAGCCAATTTCACTTAAGAACATCCTGGTAAAGTAGTAAAAATGATCACTTCTATTAAATATCAACCTTTGAGTATACATCTTCTAAATATTCTGTGTATGAACTGAGAAGTAAAGCACTCCAGGTGCATACCCAAGTATAATAGTTGTCTCGAGGAAAAGCATTTGTGCAGTTATTTGAGCTGCGAGCTGAACTGGCTGCTCTTTTCACAGAATACCATTTTTACTTGAAAGAAAGACTTGTAGACAAACTAGGGTTATTCAGACCTGGTATGTGGCAATCATTTTATCAAAAATGAACTAAGTGAGCCTGTCACTTCAAGCAAAATGCTGATTGTTATAAATGATGAAGTTAGAGGTTTCAAGTGAATTCTGGAAAATTTATATCTACTACCATGAGCTGCACAGGTTCCTAACACATAGAGACCTTTGATACGTAAAGTAGAGATAGTAACAAATGTGATATTTTGATATTGTGTAATGAAATGTGTCAACATTGGGAAGATCTATATAACTCAGTGAGTTATATATTCATTTTCCAAATGAATGCATGATGTTTAAAATCACTCATGGGTAAAAGATCCATTCACAATGCTAGAAAGACCAATGAATTTTAATGTATCAGAGTATAAAAAGTTCATGGGTGTGTTTTCAGATTCCACAACGCAACTAGTCTTTAAGAAACATTTTGGTGTAATAAAAGTTCAAGAAGCACCTTTTTTTTTCCTTAAAAAACTAAAATCTGTGGAACAGAAGTTTTAGTATAGTATCAAAAAGACGATCTTAAATAATTAAATAAAAAAACAAATATTTAAGAATGAGATTTATAAAGTCTTTTTCATAGTTAAAAAAAGACTATCTGAAAAGACTATTACGATACTCGTCCCTTTTCAAACTACTTATCTCTCAGATGCAGGATTTTCTTCACATGCTTCAATGAAAATGATACATTGTAATAGATTGAATGCAGAAGAGAATATGAGAACCCATCTACCCTCTATTAATCTAGACCTTAAAGACATTTGCAAAATGTAAAACAATGCTGCTCTTGCCATTACTTGTTTTGGAAAATAGTTATTTTTCATTAAAAAAATGTTACAGACATTATAATGTGTTTGCTATTGTTGTTCTATATGATTTAATAAATAAATATATTTTCACTTTCTCAGTTTTAATTTCTAATACAGTAAATATCAATAGATATACCCACATGAACAAAAAAATTGAGGGGACTGTAAATAATTTTAAGAGCATGAAGGAGGACTCCCGAGCCACAACAGTTTAAGAACCGCTGCATCGAACATGTTATGAGAGTATCATGATTAGATTTATTCATTAAGAATAGTTTGCACAAGGGCACCTGGGTGGGGCTCAGCTGGTTAAGCCACTGTCTTCGACTCAGGTCATGATCCCGGGGTCCTGGGATCGAATCCAGCATTGGGCTCCCCCTGCGCTGCAGGGAGCCTCCTTTTTCCTCTCCCTCTCCCTGCCACTCCCCCAGCTTGTGCTCTCCCTCTGTCAAATAAATAAATAAAATCCTTAAAAAAATAAAAATAAAAAAAGAACAGTTTGTGCAAGATAGAGTAGGATAAGGGGATACTCATTAAGAGGCCCTTGCAGTATCCAGGCTACAGGTGATGGTAAATTAAGCTGGTTTCAGTGGAGATTGAGAGTAGTAAACAGATTTGAGAACTACTACCTGATAACTATTACCTGATAAATCTAAGACTTGGAGAAGGATTGGTTGTGAGTTAATTAGGGAATCATAGGTGAGGAAGATACAATGTCAAGGAATACTCCCAGGTTTCTGATTCTTGTAAAAGAATGGATCATCTCCCAATCTATAAAACAAAGGAAGATAAGAAAAGGGAAAGGAGAGAGATGATTTTTTTTTTTTTTTTTGGTCATGTTGGGCTTGAATTTCCCCTGTAATAGTCATCTAAATTGTATGCAGTTTTCCCCCATAATTTATCTCAAAGTACAACTGACTTGGAAATAATCTTGAGTTGACAGGTAGAGCAAAATGATTTGTAATTCTGAAGATCTGTTTAGAAGGCATAAAAATATTTGAGTAGCAAGGCTAGTAAGTGGCAAAATTTGGTGGTTGGACTTGCTAACCACAAAACATTCTCTCTTTATTGATGGGGTGATTGCATTTTTCAGTGAACCAGTCCCCATAACTGCTGAGAGTGTGCCCTTTTCAAATTGCTAAACCGTTTTCCGGGTGTACTGCCCCGGACTCTGATGCTGAGATACGATGTGGGTGGGATAATCATCATGTTATCTTTGGTAATACATTCTGTTAACTTGACAAATTAAAAATAGTTGACAAATGCATACTGCTAGTATCTTTTCTTGGCTATTTTTCATGGTATATAAACTATTTTAAAATACAAATATATTATTGATATATTATGGTCAACAGCATCCCTTTGCATCAAAAGGATAGGGGAATTGTCACAACACAACAATGCGATTTTAATCTGTAGTATACATTTTCTTTTCTTTTTTTTAAGATTTTATTCATTTATTTGACAGACAGAGAGAGATACAGCAAGAGAGGGAACACAAGAAGGGGTGGGTGGGAGAGGGAGAAGCAGGCTTCCCGCGGAGCAGGGAGCCCGATGAGGGGGCTCGATCCCAGGACCCTGGGACCATGACCTGAGCCGAAGGCAGACGCTCATCGACTGAGCCGCCCAGGTGCCCCTGTAGTATATATTTTCTTATAACAAGTTCAAAATTTATATCAAATGATCCTTTGTTTATCCTGAGAACACCCCCAACTTGGTATTTATCTTATGTGCCTGTATTAGCTCACTGACTTCCTGAAATTCATATGCTAATCATTAAAGCATTCCACCTTGGTGAGAGAGAAAAACAGAAACTATGCGGGAACTAACAAATAGCCTGATTCGTACATTCCAGACACTCAGGGTGGGCAATTGTATGCGAGAAGAATGAAAAAATAAATAACAAGTACACTCCCCCTTAATTTCCAAGGACTGCTATCCCCATTGAAACCCCCTGTGTGGATGTGTTTGTACACACACATGAGTTATAAGCAAGAACCTTTTTCATTAAGGGTGCGGTGTTTTTCATGCTAGTGCAGAACCTATCTATCTTCTTCCTGGCAGGGCTGTCTGCTTTTCGGTCAGCATCTGACTAAAGATCAATGAGAGAAAGCTTTTTGAAGGTGCTTTCAGGTCCTGCGGCAAGGGAGATGATCAGAAAGCTGCCATAAGCTTCAGACCCACTTGACAAATTAGGAACTATTTTGGTGCTCTATGAACTGCTGTCACATCAGTTACAAACACTAATTAGAGATGCAATACTTTGATAGTGAAAGTGTCCAGTGCATTAAATACCACTTTTGCTTGCTGCAATTAGCTTATACATTGACTTACACTTTGTAGTGTAAGACAGTCAGAGATTAAAATGCATCAACCATTATTAAAAAATTTATAAGGTAAATCTGAGCTAACTGTCAAATAGCTTTTTTCCTGTTGCCCTTTGACCCTCCCAGTTCTTATTTTTCAATGCTTTTGCACACAATTTTTTCCAACCAGTTTTCATTTGTCTGGACTAAGTGTCATGTCTTCTGATAGCCAAACATCCAGCATCAATTAATCAAGTTCTGCATTCTGAGAATGAGTTGTGTAAGAAATACTACCTCTGGGTTTTATGGAGCAATTAGCCATTGGGCCATTATAGCATCCAGCAGTCCCAAACAAATAGAATTTTGTTTTTTCAGTGCAGTCTCAGTGATGGGATATTATTGATGAACAAACATTTAAAAATCCATCATGTTGATTTTTGAAAAACTACTTAAAAAAAATTTTTTTAATGGCATTTCCATTTTGGTATAGGGCTAAGTCTGCATTTAAAAAAAAAAATATCTAGCAATAACTGACAGAAGTGGTATGTTTTTAACACAAGGAAAGAGTGGGAAAAAATGTCAGGATTTTGGTGCTGATTATTTCTAGAGTTCCAAGAATGCTTTTTTTTTTTTCCTTTAACTTTGTGTGTGTGTGTGCATGTGTATTTATGTTGGGAAGATATATTTGAAATCTTTTCAAAGATGAAAAAGTGTGTGAAATATAAACCTCAACTGATTTATGATGCATTTCTGAGATGGCATATAAAGCATTATTTTAACGTATACATTGGCTTCGGCTTCTAAAATAAATAAATTAATCACTCTTGCCTTCCCTTACTCACCCAGTGCAGCCCTGAGGCCAGTATGTTGCAGGCAGCTGTTCCAACAGTGTTTGTTGAAATACTAATTCAATAACAATCTAAGTAGGAAGCAAAGGTAAGGTAACAAATGGGCTCAAAAGAAAAAATAAGAGAGTCAAAGTAACAGATATTTAAAAAAAAAAAAAAAAAAGTAAGAAACCTGACAGTGATGGGTGAAATGGACAGAGTTCAAACAATCACTTTCAAACTACTTTGTGTAGTAGCTTACATATATACCTTACAATGAAGAAACGAAGTCGTCCATTTCAAATGCCTAAACAGCAAATGTTGCTTAATTTTATGGCAACAAGCTCTGGGATCCAAATCTCTCAGTTCTCTTCCCACTTCAGTTTATATCAGGGAGACAGCATATGGTGGAGGACAGCCGAAGGCCTGCAAGTCACCCCTGCAGAAATGGTTTCAATGGCAACACTTTGAAATCCGGTCTAGAAAATGGATGCAATAATGCTCATCACTTCTCTACTTCAAAGACGGCTGAAAGGATTAGAGAGATAGTGCTCCAAATTCAAATTCACATTTTCCTCCAAACCTCAGCGGACTTCCCTGTCATCCCAACAGAGATGATCTGAGTGAGAGGTGCCATTAAGGAAATGGTAGCACACTCAGTAGAGCTCCAGAGGGATTCAGAAGAGCTCTGGCAGAAGTTCTGGGCTAGATAAAAACTCAGCCCAGTGCTCATAAAGCACGTTGAAATTCTCAAGTGATAGGCACTACCTGGGAACAAATCATTCTTAATTTAAGAGATAAACATGCCATATCCAGAACTAATAATGAAGGGGCTGGAATAAATATAAGACCATAATGATTATGATCGTTCATCCCTAAATCTGGCTTAGTCTCTCAGTGACAGCTGGAAATACCATGACAGTTGTCTGTCCTGTGCTATACAATGCTGACCACGTTCAAGGATTCTGATGTTGCTCTGACTGTTGCTAAAACAAAACCAACTAAGCAAGATTGATCAGTCTGCAATAAGCCCAACCCTCTTTCAGCACCTGTAGAAACATGCTCTTCACCCAGCTTTAGCAATTAGGAAAAGCTCATATGATTTCCAACCTGTACACCTGCTCTATATGTTTCCTTAGCTAGACATTCAAGAGGCAAAATGTGTACAGTATCAGGTCACCAATGTTCAATGTCAGCAATCACACTTATCTACATCTATAAGAATAATGAAATTTACAAGGAGGGAAGAATTCCAATCTACTTCTTATAATTTGCCATCTAACTTTTTCAGGAAAATGTTATTTTCTCTTAATACAAGTTGCTGTTTCAGAAGACATGTGCTGTAAAAGATTATTTATTCATCATGCTAAAGTTAAAAATATAAAATGTTTTAAGAACAAAATCATCTCTTCCCATAAGTTGTGCTCACATGATGAATCTTGCAACATCACTTGTGTAAGATAATTTTTTGTTTTCTGTACCAAATGGAAAAGTGTGAAAATGTATATAGAATTTGACTACAAAGCAATGGTGTTGGTTCTGATTTAAATCAATCTGCTAATCAATAGTTTGGATATAGTCCACTTAGACCATGTTCGACCTCATCCATTCTATACTACTATTTCATTGTTATTTATTCCTTTCCACAAGCTTGCCCAGTGACTTGCTGAAATTCAGGTACTCTGGGCCTACAAATTTTTCTATCTACAAATTTAGTCATCCTAGCCTCAGTGAAATTTCTTGCGTGTAAAATGGGTTGTTTTCAGTTCTTTAGTTAGGCCACACTGGTTCTCACTAAACCACATGTTAAAAAGTCATTCATTCATTCATTCATTCTAGAACCGACTGGCCATTGATAAAACAGATTGAGGTCTGATAATGTGAATGGCCTTTCATCTTTATATGAAATGTTTCACCATTAAGCTAATACATCCCATATGTTGTCAATGCAACATTTTGAATTAAAATCATGTAATTTTTATACCCCAAAGATTATTAACTGTATTCTAACCTGAGTAAGTTATGTTTCCAAGGTGAAGATGGTGGTTGGAGGGGCTAGGGGTCTTCCCTTACTGGTTATCACATACTCTTAGTATGAATGAGAGGAAAGATCATGGCTTAAAGGTCAGGATTTTTTTTAAAGATTTTATTTACTTATTTATTCATTCATTCATTCATTTATTTTAGAGAGTGAGAGAGAATGAGAGTATGCATGCAGGGGGAGAAGCAGAGGGAAAGGGACAAACAGACTCTCTACACTGAGCACAGAGCCTGACACGGGACTCTAGGTGGGGGCTCGATCTCACCACCCTGAGATCATGACGCATGACCTGAACCAAAACCAAGAGTCAGACATTTAACCGAATGAGCCATCCAGGCGCCTCTTAGGGTCAGGATTTAAATTTGCCTCTTACCACCTGAATGACATTAAGCTTGTCACTAAAATATTATTACTACTCCTTTCTTAATTTTTTCAAGTAGAGCTACAACATACACCTGTTTGATAGAAATATATATAATATTTATAATATGATACATTTTATTTGAATAGGAATATTGTTTAAGTTTAGTACACATACATACACACTTATTAAATATCAAAATATAGTGCTTAACCTTAGATGTTTGCTTCTTCCTACTTCATGCTTTGAAAATGTAAAATTGACAAGGTTCATCAAGTGTTATCAAACTCATTTTTAACCAAAGGAAGAAAACTGTGTCACCTCAGATTTATAAGATTTTTTCATCTAATTGGCCAATTACTTTCTACTCTTTTTAAAAAGCAAAGCTTCATTGATTTGCATGAGGTTCACTGTGAGTAACAGAAATCTCCAAATAACACTGACCTTAATCTCTTAAAAAGAAAGAACCGCATTTCTCTTTCATCCAAAGTCAGAAGGAGGAGTAGGCTGGAAGACAGAGAAAGAGGGGAGGACCGTAGGCTCATCTCGTCCCAGAAACACAACAAGGTAACTATCAAATCATCTTAAATATCCCAGAAAATGCCCTGAAGACTGGCAGAATAAACTCCACAACTATTTATGTAAAAAAAGTCAGTCAAAGAACTCACAAAATAAAAGGATGTAAAATATGACAACATATACTTAAAATGTGGGGAGAAGAGGAGTAAAGAATGGGTTTAAATTTAAATGACCATCAACTTAATATAGACTGCTATATGTAGAAGAGGTTATATACAAACTGATGGTAAACATAGATCAAAAGCCACTAATAAACATGCAAATAATAAAGAGAAAGAAATCCAAATATATCACTAAAAAAATCAGTAAGTTATGAAAGACAGAAAAGGATTAGACAAAATCTTCAGAAACAACAACAAAACAAATTACAAAATGACAAATAAATACATATCTATCAATAACTGCTTTGAATGTAAATGGACTAAATGCTGTAATCAAAAGATATAAAATGATAGAAGGGATAAAAAAAGTCCATCTAAATGCTGCCTACAAGAGACTCATTTTAGACCTAAAAACACCTGCAGATTGAAAGTGAGGGGTTGTAGAAACATCTATCATGCAAATGGAAGTCAAAAAAAGCCAAAGTAGTAACACTTATATCAGACAAAAGACTTTAAAACAAAGACTGGGACAAGAGACAAAAAAGGACACTATATACTAATAAAGGTGACAACCTGAAAAGAAGTTATAACAATTGTAAATATTTATCCACCCAACATTAGGAGCACCCAAATACATAAAACAATCAATAACAAACATAAAGGAACTAATCGATAATAATACAATAATGGTAAAGGATTTTTAATATCCCACTTAGATCAATGGACAGATCATCTAGACAGAAAATCAACAAGGAAACAATGGCTTTGAATGACAAGCTGGAACAAATGTATTTAACAGATATACTCAGAACATTCCATCCTAAAACAGCAGAATACACATTCTTTACAAGTGCATATGGAACATTCTCCAGAATAGATCACATATTAGGCCACAAAACAGGCCTCAACAAGGACAAAAAGATTGAAATCATACCATACATAGTTTCTGACCACAATGCTATGAAACTGGAAATAAACCACAAGAAAAATTCTGGAAAGACCACAAATACATGGAAGTTAAATAACATGTTACTAAATAATGAATAGGTCAACCAGGAAATCAAAGAACTAAAAAAGTACATGGAAGGATGCCTGGGTGGCTCAGTCAGTTGAGTGTCTGCCTTTGGCTCAGGTCATGATCCCAGAATAAAATCCATATCCGGCTCCCCGCTCAGCAGGGATCCTGCTTCTCTCTCTGCCTGCCACTTCCCCCTACTTGTGTGCACGCTCTCTCTCTTACAAATAAATAAATAAAATATTTTTTTAAAAAGTACATGGAAACCAATGAAAATGAAAACACAATGATCCAAAGTCTTTAGGATGCAGCAAGAGCGGTTCTAAGAGGGAAGTTTATAGCAATACAGGCCTACCTCAAGAAGCAAGAAAAATGTCAAATAAACAACCTAAAGTTACACCTAAAGGAGCTAGAAAAAGAACAACAAGCAAAGCCAAAAACCAGTAGAAGGAAGGAAATAATATCAGATTAGAGCATATAGAAACAAACAAAAAAGAACGAACAATGAAGACAAGAGCTGGTTCTGAAAAACAAATCAATAAAGTTGGTAAGCTTCTAGCCAGACTTAATCAAGAAAAAAAAAAAGATAAAGGATTCAAATAAATAAAATCATAAATAAGAGAGGAGAAATAACAAACACCACAGAAATACAAACAATCATAAAAGAATATTATGAAAAACTATATACTGACAAACTGGACAACCTGGAAATGGATAAATTACTAGAAACACATAAACTACAACTCTGAAACAAGAAGAAATAGAAAATTTTAACAGACCAATAACTGGCAAAGAAATTGAATCAGTAATCAAAAAACTCACAACATATAACAGTCTAGGACCAAATGGGGCTTCACAGGTGCATTCTACCAAACACTTAAAGAGAAGCTAATACCTATTCTTCTAAAACTATTCCAAAAAAAAGAAAAGGAAGGAAAACTTCCAAATTCATTCTTTGAGGCCAGAATTACCCTGATACCAAAATCAGATAAAGATACCACTAAACAGAGAACTATAGGCCAATATCCCGATAAACATATAGATGCAAAAATCCTGAACAAAATACTGGGCACCTGGGTGGCTCAGATGGTTAAGCGTCTGCCTTCGGCTCAGGTCATGATCCCAGGGTCCTGGGATCGAGTCCCGCATCGGGCTCCCTGCTCCTTGGGAGCCTGCTTCTCCCTCTGCTTCTCTCTCTCTCTGTCTCTCATGAATAAATAAATAAAAAATCTTTAAAAAAAAAAAATCCTGAACAAAATACTAGCAATAGCAAACTGAATCCAACAATTCATTAAAAAAAATATTTCACCATGATCATTATTCCTGGGTTGCAAGGGTGGTACATTATTCGCAAATCAATCAACATAATACATCACATCAATAAGAGAAAGGATAAGAACCATAGGATCATTTCAGTAGGTACAGAAAAAGCATTTGACAAAGTAAAGGGGGTTTAGAGAGAACATACCTCAACATTATATCAGCCATATATGAAAAACCCAGTTAACATCATCCTTTTTTTCATTTTATCTTAATTTATTCCTTCTCCAGTGTTCTTCCTTTCTTTCTGTAGATCTGAATTTTGACCTATATCACATTTTCCTTCTCTCCAAAGAGTTGTTTTTATTTTTTTATTTTTAATTATTCTTTATTTTAATTTAAATTCAATTAATTAACACATAATGTATTATTTGTTTCAGGGGTACAGGTCTGTGATTCATCAGTCTTATATAATACCCAGTGCTCATTGCAACACATACCCTCCCCAGACACCCCATCCCCCTAACCCCCTCCCCTCCAGCAACCCTTAGTTTGTTTCCTAAGATTAAGAGTCTCTTATAGTTTGTCTCCCTCTCTGGTTTTGTCTTGTTTCATTTTTTCCTCTCTTCCCCTATGATCCTTTGCCTTGTTTCTTAAATTCCATATGATATCATATGATAAGTATCATATGATAACTGTCTTTCTCTGATTTATTTTGCTTAGTTAGCACAATACCCTCTAGTTCTATCTATGTCATTTGCAAATGGCAAGATTTCATTTTTTGATGTCTGTGTAATATTCCATTGTGTATATATACCACATCTTTTTTATCCATTCATCTGTTGATGGACATCTGGGCTCTTTCCATAGTTTGGCTATTGTGAACATTGCTGCTATAAACATTGGGGTGCAGGTGACCCTTCAGATCACTACATTTGTATATTTGGGGTAAATACCCAGTAGTGCAATTCCTGGGTCATAGGGTGGCTCTATTTTCAACTTTCTGAGGAACCTCCATACTGTTTTCCAGAGTGGCTGCACCAGCTTTCACTCCCACCAACAGTGTAGGAGGGCTCCCCTTTCTCCACATCCCCACCAACATCTGTTGTTTCCCGATTTGTTAATTTTAGCCATTCTGATTGGTGTGAGGTGGTATCTCATTGAGGTTTTGATTTGGATTTCCCTGATGCCGAGTGACGTTGAACGCTTTTTCATGTGTCTGTTGGCCATTTGGATGTCTCCTTTGCAGAAATGTCTGTTCATGTCTTCTGCCCATTTCTTGATCATCCTAAATGGGGAAAAACTGAGAGCTTTTCCCCTAAGGTCAGAAACAAGACAAGGTTGTCCACTCTCACCACTTTTATTCAACATATTATGGGAAGCCCAGCAATCAAACAACAAAAAGAAATAAAAGGTATCTAAATCAGTAAGGAAGAAGTAAATCTTTCACTGTTTTCATGTGACATGATACTATATATAGATGATTTGAAAGACTTCACCAAAAAAACTTCAAGAACTGATGAATGCATTTAGTAGAGTCACAGGATACAAAATCAATGGTAGAAATATGTTGCATTTCTATACACCAATAATGAAGTAGCAGAAAGAGAAATTAAGAAACCATCCCATTGGGGCACCTGGCTGGCTCAGTCAGTAGAGCATGTTGACTCTTCATCTCGGGATTGTGAGTTCAAGCCCCACATTGGGTGTAGAGATTACTTAAAAATAAAATTTAAAAAAAAAATCCCATTTACAATTTCATCAAAAATAATAAGATACCTAGGAATAAACTTATATGTATGTTTATGTTTATTAAATATACATTTATATATAAATATATATATAATATTTATTATTTATTATATATATATTTATTCAGCCATAAAAATAATGAAATCTTGCCATTTGCAATGACATGGTTGGAGCTTGAGAGTATAATGCTAAATGAAGTAAGTCAGACAAAGACAAATATTATATGATCCCACTCATACGTGGAATTTAAGAAACAAAACAAGCAAAGGGAAAAAGAGAGAGGGAGAAAGAGAGAGGGGTGGGTTAAGTAGGTGATGGGGACTAAGGAGCACATTTGTCATGAGCACCAGGTAATATATGGGCTTGTTGAATCACTATATTGTACACCTGAAACTGATAAAACACTGTATGTTAAAAGAAAAGGAAGAAAGTCAGAAGGACTTTGAAGGCCATGAAGAGCTGTTCCGTAGCTCTGAGATTCACGCTTCTCCCAACTTTCCATTCTAATGCTCAGTTATCCATGGCTCAGCGTGAACTCCAGCATCACACCCATGCTCCACACTTCTGCATGGAGAAAGGGGCTGAGAAGGGGCAAATATTGCCAAGTGCTGTCTTTCTTTAATTTAACAACTGTTTCATAAGCACCCACTATGTGTTAGGCCTTATTCCAGGTTGTGGCAATACAACACTAAAGAGAATAGATAAAAGTATCTGCCCTCATGAAGCTTCCTTTACAGATTTATCCTACATAAGGAAAATCCCAGAAGCTTCCATCTTTTCTATAAGATTCTATAGAAAATAAAGAAAGAAAATATATTTTCACTTTTAAAACTATTAAAGAAATCTATACTTGACCACTCAAGATCCATATGGTTACATAAATAAAGGCTGGCAGGTTTCTTTAAAAATCCAGAATATTTTAGCGCCACCTGGGTGGCTTAGTCAGCTGAGTGTCCGACTCCTGGTTTCAGCTCAGGTCCTGATCTCATGGCCCGTGGGATCGAGCCCCACATCGGGCTCCATACGGCTCCATACTCTGTGGGAGTCAGCTTGGATATTCTCTCCCTCTGCCCCTTCCCCCACTTTGCTCTCTCTCTCTGAGTAAATGAATAAATCTTTTTTAAAATCCAGACTATTTTAATAGTATGTTTATATTTTTTAAACAAGTGGTCAAGATTAAGACAAAAAAATTATTCAAAATAAAAAGAAAAGTTATTAACAGGAAAATAATCACCCACACTCAACTGGGAATTGAAAGTGGGAACGTATTTAGATGAATATTGGAATTAAGACAGATGCACAGCATCCTAACAAAAGAGGACACACTAAAGTAAATTATAAATAAAATTTTAAAAATTCAAAATTATTTAAAATAGGAATTTTAAGGTAAATATGGTTTGACAGGCCCCTATTGCCATGCATTAGAGAAATTTCTAATAATTTCTGAAGTAAAATATTTTATCTAATGTCCATTCCCTGATAATGCTAGGCTTCCTCTTCTTTTCTCCCTTCCTTCCTCCTCCTTCCCTTCCTTCCTTTCATCTCTCATCTTTCTTTTCTCTCTCCAAACTTTTAATATAAATTTAAAGCATCTGTCAAATTCAGTAGATTCAAGTCTGAGATAAATTCTCACTTCACAAAGTTTGAGGGGCTTGGATACTCACTGGTAATTTACCTAACTTTATTTTATACAGTTTTCACCAGAGTGGAATGTTATGTAAGGAGACACAGAAAACTGAAAAATAATAATAATAAAGAAGAAAAAGCATTTCCTTCTTTTATGAATTATAATTTAAATTTGAAAAACTGACAGCCTGCCTCTAAAATTCTGCAATGTGTTGTGGTGGAAAAAATCCTGGACAGGCAGTGAGGGAGATGTTTCAATTCCAGGGAAGCTTCTTTGTATCTACATCACCCTAGGGATATTATTTAACATCCTTGAACCTCAGTTTCCACATCCTCAAAATGAAGGAGTTGAATATGATGACCATTACTATGGCTTATGATTCTACAGTTCTGTTATGCTAATTCAATATCTTACTTGGAAATATATTCTTTAATAAGGAATGATCTGTATGTGTGAGAGAAAGTGGAGAAATCCCACTCACGTTACTGGATGACATTACATTGAGAGTGACCAGACTCTCCAGACTGTTTATCATAGCTCAGTCCAGACTATTTTAACAATGAATCAACCAATCAAGCAAAGAAAAGCCAGGCATGCCTTACTATACAGAAAAGCAGCAATGACATTTTTAAATCAGGAAACTGACATGATAGCAGGAGACAGATAATTCACTGTATAAAATTTTCATGTATTATTCTTTTTGTTCTAGAAAACAGTAGACAGTTAATGCTATATTTGGAATTATCATCTCTGCTGTTTTTCTGTGCATGAGGAACAAGACCTTTATAACCCAAGTGTGGTGTATAAAGAAAACACATTTTTTAAGGAAAGCTAAGTGGATTTTTAGTCCAATTCAGTGCAAGTGATCTGTTTTTTTTTCTCCTGTTTTTTGATTATTACGCCAAAGTAAGCCTGAAATTTTTCATTATCATTTCACAATTTAGTGTTTTATGTATGTGCTCCTCATAGTGCCTAGCACAGTGTATAACACATAATAAATATTTTGAAAAAGTTGCTAAAACAATGATTTCCCCAAGCCATTATTTGTCCCTTTAATTTATCTATGTTTTGTAACCAACAATCAAAGAAAAAAAAATCAGAGGAGTAAGTGAGAATGTTCATCAATAACAAACCAAATATTTCTCTTCAAGTTGACGGACTTAAACTGTTTTACTATTGAGAGGACACACCAAATATAATATCTGCTTTGTTAGAGAATAGAGAAAAAAAAATTTCTACTTTATGTTAGGATCTGGGGAGGGAGCAGAGCAGCAGGCTGTATCTTCAAAATCAAAATCAGAAAATGTGAGTGACTATCAGAAACTTTAATTAATTTATTCCTGCTTTATCAAAAATATTTTGTAAGCTATGAATTGAACATTAATTTCTCATATAATGATAAATATTTCAGACCAATAGCTGACATCAATGTAAAAAGAAGTTAGTAATACAAGAAGGGTACCTGCTCTTACTACCAATACTTACTATTGTTCTAAAATTTCTCAACACTGCATTATTAAAGAGAAATATAGATAAAGTACAACAGTAGGGAAGAATAAAATAGAATCATTCTATTTCCAAATGATATTATAGCCTAACTAGAAAAACCATCAGTGTGACCCGAAAAGTGACTGGAAGTTAAAGAACACATAACAGTCCCCAGATACAGAGTAAATATACAAATCAATAGCTCTCTCTTATGTTATAATCAATCATAAGAAATAATAAAAAATTAACATAACAACAAAAATGTAAAAGGGTTAAGAAAAATATTAAGACTTAGGGAAATTTTTAGAATTAATGAGAAAAATATGAGACACAAGTAAAACTTGAATAAATACTGAAATATGTTACTTGATGGAAAATCCAATTACTCATGGAAAAATGTCAGTTCTTCCCCAAAATTAGCTTACAGATTCAATCCAATTCCAGTCATAATCTCAATGTTTAATATGGAAACTAACAAAATAATCTTACAGTTTTTCAGGAGAAAATGTCTGAGACTAGCCAAGACAAAAAATAATAAACATATGCACGAATGGAAGCCAAAGGGTGCTGTGTTACCAGGTACTGCTTCCAATGCTAGATTTGTTTCCTTTTTTTCTCCCTCCCTTCTTTCACAATTAACAAGCCTAATCTAATGGACATATATGAACAACCTTGAGAAAACATTTAGAGAATCTCTCTGTTCCATATTTGAGGCTGTATTTGTGAAATGTCTATAGGCTTAGTACTGTTGCATCTTTCTGGTGAATTAATTTATATTTTGGTGACCCACTTCTTTATTCTATTAAAGAGTTGGACTCTCATTCATTCTGTTTTGTTTATATGGCCACACCTGCTTTGTTCTAATTAAGATTTCCCCAATCAATCTTTTTCCATGCTTTTACTTTCATGTCAGCCTTTCCAGTCACTATTTTTTAATTGTATCTCTTGCTAATAGCAAATAATTGGATATATGCATATACAAATCCAATCTGTCAGTCTTAATATTTTAACTAGTTTTTTTTCTATTGTCAGTGTGATTACTGATATCTAGACATATGCTTATCATATTATGCTGTGATTTTATTTACAATAGTTTCTCTATGTTTCTCTCTTTTTCCCTTCCTGAAATTTTTTGGATCAATGACATTTCTTTAATCCTTTCCCCCATTTTATTTATTTTCATTCTACTTCTAATTTTTTCAGTCATTCACCTTAAATTTTTAACATTATATATTTGATATTGTTGGAAATAAAATTAATCCTCTTCCTACTTTCCTATGATACAAGTCTTCTTCATTGCCATCTTCCGTGTCATTTTTGCCTATAATTTAGATCTTCCTTATTTTTTCACTACATAAATGAGTTATTATCATTCCTATTTGTAGTCTGTATCAACTTAGATTTGCCTACATGTTTTTCAGTTCTTTGCTCATCATTGCCCCTTGACTCTTACTCTCGTCCTTGTGGATTCAAGCTCTTTCTTAGTGAAAACTGTACTTCATAATTTTTCTAGTAAGTCCTGTGAGTGGCACTTTGTCTTTGTTTCCCTAAAATGTCACTTTGAATTTATTCTTGAAGGACAGATTATTTAATTTTAGGCTTCTATGTTGACAGTTTTTTCTCATTTTAGTACTTTGAAGTTGTGACTCTACTATTTTCCAGCCTCTGTGGTTGAGGTCGAAGGCCTATTTTTAGTCTAATTGTTGGGACTTTGTAATTAATTAAATTTTTCTGATATCAAAATTTCTCTTTGCTTTTGATGTTATTCACTTAATTATGATATTTAGGCATGAGTTACCACTTATTATTATTATTATTATTTCTGGAAATTGTCCATTTTAGGCTTGGATATATATGACTTTTATCAATTCTGGAAAATTCTGAGTCATCCTCTTTATTTCCTCTGGAAATATTACTAACAGATATTGAAAGCACTCTTTCATATCCCTATCTCTTTGTCTCTCTGTGCTACCTTATGGTATCTCCCCCACCACACACACACATTTCCCTTCCAGTTCACTTTTTCTCTCATACTCTGGGGACACTTTATCTGCTTTTTAGGTCATTCATTAAGTTTTAAACTACAATGACTATGTTTTTCTATTTTTAGAATTTGTATTTGGTCCCTTTTCAAAACTGCACCTATTTATTTTTTTAATCAGTTTTCTATCATCTTGTTTTCTATATTTTATCCCATGAATTTTAAATACACTTATTCTATAGTCTCTTTAATAGTACTGTTCTGTGTTCCCATGTTTTGCAGGTGTTAGTTAATTCTCTCTTTTGTCTAAATCCTATTCATGGTGAATTGTTTCATCTTGTGTGTTGCAATTTTTTTGATATTACCTTATCTTATATAAGCATGTTGCTATTATGGGAATTCCATGCATCTCAGCTTTAAAAATCTTTCTCCAGAGAGCTCTGCATTTGCTTCCAACAGACACCAGAGATGTGTCCATGACCAGAGACTAATTTCCATGTTTATTTCTCAGCATGGGGTTTCTTAAAGTACCTAAATAGTGTAAAATTGGGCTCCAATTAATTGGAGCCACAGGTTGTAGATTTTTAATTCTCAGAGGAGATGCTTTGTAGCACCCAGAGTCAAAACAAAGGCTCGCCCCATGATAACCATTCACAACCTGCCTTTCCATGGGAGGCAGAAGTCAAGCTGGGTGGCAATACTGTATCCTGTACACCATCTCCATCATACCTGGCCTGCCATATCATTAGCTGACATGACCACTGCTCTGTCTCTCAGCTACTTCTGTGCTCCTAGTGCGTGGGGTTTCCCTTTCTTGCAAGCTTGATAGGTTCAGCCATCTTAGTTGTATGTTTGTTTAATTCTGAATATCAGGATGACAAATTTGCAAAGCTAATATAGTCAATCATTTGATGAAATAGAATTCTGAGACCTTACAAATTAAATAAGGACACAGGAAAAGGGCATTAAAGAATACAAATGACTAATAAAAATGGAAAATTCTATTATTAACCAAAAAAAGACAAAATAAAATGTTATTTGTTCACTCATCAAAGATAGAAAACACTGAAAAGGATAATAAAGTGTAAAAAACATGGGCACTTTATAGAGGGCACAATTCCTGAAGAACATTTGAGATATCTCTCTAAAATAAAAACATACTTATAATCAACTTTTTCAGTATTTCTATTTCCAGTATTTTTTCTAAAGAAAGCAATCAGATTTATCTATAAAATTTTCATTTAAATATTATTTATGTTCATATTAAAAAATCCTTAACGAATCAATTGTGAAGAACTGGCCAAATAGATAAATCATCATATATATAAATAATGGAGGAATGAGCAGTTATTGAAAATAAAATTATAGCATAATAAATATTGACATGAAAAAATATTTATGGTAAAGTGTTAGATGAAAAAAAAACATCAAGCACTAAGAAGTATGTACCCAATTATGTGAAACAGTTACAGATTATAACTTTATGTGAAAAAGGTAAAGTTTATACGCAAAAATACTAACAATGTGAAGTTCCTAAATAGATATGTAAGTTTATAATCAGAAAATAAAAATGAAAATTGCTATTTTAAAAATCACATATCCAGTCAGTCCAGTAAACTAGTAGCTTGAAGCTACACAAACTTCTTAACAGTCTTTGGTACTATTCTCTATTTCAGTGACCCTCTCCTCACCACACCTACTGTGAGTTATCAGAAGCAATCATTGTTTTATTCATTTTCTTATGGCCTGAAAGCTCATAATAAATGTCAATAAAAGTATAAGTAACTTAGTCAATAAACCGAATAAAATTAATGCATAAACAAATTTTTTAAATGATGAGGTTATACGGTCAACTTTCTAGAGGACTAGATAATTTTAAAAACAGAATGTAATGAATCACTGTTTTAAAATGCATTACTATAGTGGCATTCTAAAATGTGGACCAAATATTTCAGAAATCGATCTTTTTAAATGAATAATATTTTGAAATGCAATAATTATGCATATTCATAAGGTTTAGATTGTACAGGCTATTAATAAAATCAAATAGAAATAAAATTTTTGTCTGAGTTTAAGAAGAATTTCAATTTATCAGTAATATCCTCACAAACCATCGCCCTATAATCCATTTCAACCAAAGAATTTAACTGCATTGCTTCTGCTAATGGCTCTTCTGTTTATGCTTTTTGAAACAACTCATAGGAGAGGAAAGAATGGGAACATTTTCAATGCATTCAATACTACACTTCCTTTCCCAGACTTACTAAGCTCCATCATAAGTGGGTATCAAAAGGGGCTCTAAATGATCTCTGCTAAAGTGCTGTCTCCATATATAAATACAGTCATAAAAACAACCTAGAAAAAAAAATCTAAAACAAGATAGAAAAATCCTCAAGAAGCAAATTATATATGTGACAGGGAAAGCTTAGATACATGTAAAGGAAGTGCCTTCTGCTCTGCTATTTTAGAATATCATCCCACTCTAGAAGTCAGGCAAGTTACGTTAATGCTTGGTACAATATTGCCTTCATATTTTAAAAATTAAATCAATATTCAACAATATAACACTTAGATCATTGTAAAGGGTAAGCTTTAGGATTTAAAAGGTATGAGTGACCTTGAAGAAAACACAAAACTTTACTGGGATTTTATGTTGTTATTCCAAAGCTCTTTTTAGCATCCTAGAGAACAAATCCATCCTTCAGCCCAAAATGTTACAATAATATAAAGATAATTATACTATCAGAATCTGGTGTGAAATTCTGTTACTTGAATGGTGTGTATTTTTAATCAGTCCAAAATCTCTGATTTGGGGATTTAATGCCAGTGATGGCTGTTAATTTCTTCAGATTAGTACTCATCATAAAAATCATATTTCCATATGAGTTTTTCTTCCCTTCATAAAATCTTATCCCAAGACAGCTAAAATCCTTCTGAGAGCACAAACAGTCAAACCTGGGCTCATAATGCAGAGATAAAACACTCTTTTATGGCAGCATTCATTAAGGTACTAGACAGAGTACAAAAAGCAGCAACAGGGAGCTTTCCCCTAAAAGCTTTTAATACAACTCTTTCCAAGACCCATTACATCGGCCCAGGCACTAACACCTCTGGCCACCCCCATCTATTGATCCCCATTACTGTGGAGCCCCCTTCTAAAATCCAAGGTAATTTATCTCTGATGAACAGTCTACCAAAAAGTCACTAGTATAAAATCAGCAAGTCAGAATTCAAACTCTAAGTGAGGCAATTGTCCAGTGTTGTCTCTATGTTCCTGAAAAGCCCTTGCTATTAAAAATATTCTGTAAATTTCTTTCTTTTGGTTTCCATTTGACTTACCCAAACAGGTCCTACTATAGGTAACATTTATTGAACACGTAGTATGTGGCTGCCCTGGGGAGACATATTTTACATATTATTTTTATTTAATCTTACAAGAGCATGATGGGCCATTTATTTCCATTTTGCAGATGAAAGAAATGAGATTAAGGGAGTTTAAGATCTTTTACAAGATCTCAAAGCCAACAGGTGACAGAATCAACTGTTTGTAAAAGCCTTATAGTAACTCATTCTGTTCACTTGCCTTATATTTTTATTTGGGGCTATGCTGCTATGTACCAGGCTCTGTGGTGGACAGAGCTTAGCAGTGATGAACAACATGGACATGACCCCTATGTTCATGGTGTTTCCTGGCTCATGAAAACAAATATTGTACACAGTAAATTCATATGAATTACAAAGTGTAATAATTACTATGAAGAACAAATTAATTTAAATATATTAATCTTTTTGCAGCATGAATAACTCTGCAAGTCCCTTTTTTTCATATTTATTTAGCACATTATATTTTCAATAAAGTACACCCATAAATGGTATTTGTCAGTTTCTTTCTAATCAACAGGATGACTCATAGTATCCTTAATTCAGATAAGAAGTTCTTTTGAATAGATTACATTTTATCTGTAGCATAACCATATATTCTGGACCATACCATCCCAGTTATGCTTCTGGTTCCAATGTCCTTTCCAGTTTAGCAGTTTGTGTTCTCCAAAGTATCACAGTTTGAGCAATAAATTTATATGATCACTCTACTTATACAGTATTTAGAACAGTTCTAAATGTACTTTGGAGAGAACAGTGGTGAGCTGAAACTAATGATTATGTCCTACAATCTGCTAGAATCTTTCTATATGTGATTGTATTTAGTCTTCTTCAGAGCACCTCACTGAAGTGATGGTTATTATACGTTACTGGTGAGGAAACTGAGAGGGCAAGGGACATGCTCAAGGTCACACAACCTCAAGCCCCTGTCTTTCAGTCTTTGACCATCCCACTGATCTCTCTCTCTCTCTCTCTCTCTCTCTCTCTCTCTCACACACACACACACACACACACTACATAGAAATAGTCAAGTGATTTCTCTTCCTTCTCAATCAGGACACAAAAATAGAAAATGGCCTGTTTTTTACCTTATGAGTGATGGCCTTGACTGGGCAAATAGGATCACAAATGTCTTAAAGACCTCAAATACAATCTTTAAGTTTACACTTCCTAAATGTCTCTCAAATATCCCCCCCTTCTCCACCTTATCCACTTATTCTGCAAATATTGATTGAGTTCCTTCATTGTGCCAGACACTGTGAGAGGTACTAGGAATCAACTATAAATAAAAAGACTGTAGTTTGTCCCTGCCTACACGAAGTTTGCAGTCTAGTGGAAAAAGCAAACAAAAAAAGCCAATGAAAATAAATAAAATAAATTACTCTGAATGCTAGGAAATTTAAGAGTAACAGTTTAATAGCTTTCTCATGGGGTATCTTATTCCAATATGCCAATGGGCCACTTCCCATGCCATCAGAAACTTCTGAACACAAAGTTGAAAATGTTTCTCCATTATTTAAATCTCTTTGAGTGCTCCTTAAAAATCATCAGCATGTCTGCATGATGCAAGTTGCTTTATAGTTTGCTTTCTGCCTACAGGCATTTTGTATCCATTTGGCTTTATAGACCAGTGACCTACGATATCTTTTCATGACTGAAAATAGGCTCCAGAGTATAAAGTAAATGTTACAAAATAAAAAATCATATATGATTAATTATAGATCTAAAACAAGTACCATTAAATCAAATATATATATACATATATATGTTATATATGTTATGTTATATATGGTATATACTATTATACATTATACATTATATTACATTTAGAAATATATATTTTACTTACATAGCAAACCCTAAAAATGCTATGCCACTTTCTTTTTGCATCTTTTGTTCAAAGATCTTCTCCTCTGATCCTTCCCAAAATTCAGGGCAGAGTCTGATTGGTCTGCCACTAGGATCCCATTAAGTCTTGTTTGTTCTTAACTCTTGCCTACCGTAGCACCTATCATTTTGTTCTAGGTATTGACATCAGCCATTTCTAAAGTTTTTTTGTTATTACATATCCCTATCAGCAAAAAAAAAAGTTGCACGCATATTAAACATATATGTTGATTTGTATAATTACAAATGATAAACATTTACTACTGTAGTAATATTTATGCACATTATATACACATTCAAAATAGAAACTAAAATCATGTGATAAACATGAAAGTAAACATTATTATCAGGTACTTTCCTTATTTTATGTTGCAAAAACCTCAATTTCAGTTTCATTGAATGTCATAAAATTTAGTAATATTTTTGTGATCATTATGTGGTAACATATACTTCATTTTTTTTTTATATCTTGCTTTAAATCCTTGTGATACAAGAATTCAAAGATACAATTCTGAATTCAGTTTATTTATTTATTTGTTTGTTTTTTTAAGATTTTTATTTATTTATTCATGAGAGACAGAGAGAGAGAGAGAGGCAGAGGGAGAAGCAGGCTCCCAAGGAGCAGACAGCCCGAAGCGGGACTCGATCCCAGGACCCTGGGATCATGACCTGAGCCGAAGGCAGACGCTCAACCATCTGAGCCACCCAGGCACCCTGAATTCAGTTTATTTAGATACCAGTTTTAACAGTTGTTATAGCTGGAATAGATCGTTCAAAGTCAAAAGTCCTGATACTCATTTATAGGTTTGGTTTTTGTTTGTCGTTTTCTTTTTGGAGGGAGGAACGGGGTATAGACATGTGATCCCAGGTATTAGAGGTTTAAGTTAATCATGCTTTTACATTCATGATGTGCTATCAAAGTTGATTCACTGAAAGCCTCTCTTACTTATTTATCTATGCTCTTTCATCACAAAGCCTTCATCTCATTCTTCTACCAATCCTCCCAAAGTAATATGTCAATGTTTATTTTTTGGTGTATTTGTGCTCTTATAGAAGTGAATTATTGTTTTGTGTGGATGTATTTTTAATTTATATGAATGCTTCAGGTTTATAGATCTCATTCTGTTTCTCACTTTCCCATTAAGAATTCTATTTTTAAGATCCATTCATGTTGCCATATGTACATTTAATTTTCTCTTCTAATTGATGCATAATATCCAGAAACATTTTTATCTATCCACTTTTCCAGCAATGGACATCATTTGTCTCTAATTCCCCATCAACACAAATAAGAGTGTAATGAACACTGTAGAATATATCTTGTTAAAAGCCTGTGTAAGGAATTTTGGAAAATATATTCTAGAAGTGAAACTGCTAGAACTGGGTAAGCATGATAATCCTATCCTCCACTTACACAAAGTTTTTTGTTTTTATTTTTATTTTTTTAATTCATCAAGGAATTCTTTTGCATCCTTGATGTGAACTAATTTTTCTTGTAAACCAACAAAAATGCATTGCATTTTAAAGAAGTTTTAATGGGATCAAAACTGACAGAAAAGTCTTCATCTGAGATATTTGTTATCATGGTAGAAAATTCTACTACAAAATTTTCTAAGTATGGCAATATGAGAGGTTTTACAGAAGCCAGCTTTTTTTTCTTCAACAAAATTTCATGATGACAGAAACAGTTCTAAATATCTATTTCAAAATATTCTCTCCATTGCTTAAATTTCCAATGAAAACCAATTACTTTCTTGCTTATTATTAAAAAGTCAGCCTTACAAAGAATTTTCATTCTGTGTATGTGTGTGTTTAATGTCTGCTAGGTAACATACAGGTATGGCAAGCAGTCATTTTGAAAGATTTAGCAAATTCAGAATATATTTCCTTTTGCAGAAGAAAATTATATAACTTTTCTTTAAGTCTGATATTTCTATTGATTTACTTTTGAGTTTATTTTTATTAAGGAATGATATACATACAGTAGAGAGCATAGAGTGTATATAAAGTGTATTTAACTATATTGCAATATGAGTTTTATATGCAAACAGCCAGGTAACCATACCCAGATCAAGATATAGAACATTTCTAGCATCCTCTAAGTTTCCATTTAATGAAACTTAAAAACAGACAAAACAAACTATTGGTAACAAAAGTCAGTAGACTTTTCAAATATTTTGTCACAAGATACTCAATGAACACATATATGATACACAAGACTTCATGGTCACTTTGTGTCTTACCACAAAGGATTGTAAAAAAAAAATCTTTCCTTTAAGAGATTATAACCCACAAATCCACTAAACCTGGCACACATAAATTCCAAATAATGGAAATAAACTCATTAGGAATAAACAAGTGAGAATGCAACCCTCAACTCTTCCATATCATAGAAGTCCCTCTTAAGGAAACTTGCATCTTAGTGACATATGACCATCTCCCCCAAAAAACAAGTTATGGCATTAATGACAATCCATATGTTGACTATTAGGAAATTAGCATTTATCTGAAATTTTAATAAAGCTAAAAATAGAAACTGTTTTTTGTTTTTTGTTTTTTTCAGTTGATAGTTTAGTACAACCTGTGAATATGTACACCTCTTTGGAGACCCTAATGTGTCTGCTTATTCCATTAGACTGTGGAGCCCTGTGAGAGCTAAAGCTATATGGTTCTTTGTTGTACCTCCAGTCCTTGAGTACCTCACATGTTACCTGGATGGAACCTAGGTCATCACTGTTTGTAAACTGACTAATTGAATAAATGAAGGAGTCAATCAATCAGTCAGTCAGTCAACGAACAAGTGCAAAGTGCCTGGAATTCACATGTTGGCAGTGGTAAGAACCACATAACGAAAGAGATATGGTCTAGGTACCAACATTTTCCTGACATTTCACAGTCTAACGAAATCCTACTATCACTTTGGCTGTAAGGAAGTAGATCCTGAACACTGACATTTTCCTTCAGTAACCATCATTTGGATATTTTTTTTAATAACTCTCAAAAAAATCCTATTTTCTACAAGGCTTTTTCAGAACAGTGATTCCCAGGAAAGTGGCTTTCAACGTTAGGGTCAGGGATTACGTTCTGCTCACTAGCTCTAACTACACACAAATACTCAGTAATACTCAGGGTTAATTGACAAATTGCAGAATGTCCCTGAACATGGCACAGGTGCTTTTGCATGATGATTCCCTTATGGGGTCTACTAACATAAGCCGAGAGAAAGTAATCAAAACTATTTGCATCTCAAAAGGAAAAACAGGAGTCACTTTTATAAGGGCATTAAACTGAATACGGGCAGAAATGCTAAAAGTGGGACAGAGATATATATACTTAAAACGTTTACGCAGCAAAAGGATTAGCGAGTTTTACTGTACTCAGTAGGTAAAACATTTTTTTGGGAGGGGGTCTGGAAAATAACTGTTACCTTAAGAAAAGAACATATCTATTTGCATTATAGGAACTCTTAAAAAAATAAATAAGGAGAGGGCGCCTGGGTGGCTCAGTTGGTTAAGTGACTGCCTTCGGCTCAGGTCATGATCCTGGAGTCCCGGGATCGAGTCCCACATCGGGCTCCCTGCTCGGCAAGGAACCTGCTTCTCCCTCTGACCCTCCCCCCTCTCATGTGCTCTCTCTCTCGTTCTCTCTGTCTCAAATAAATAAATAAATCCTTATAAAAAAAATAATAAATAAGGAGAAAAGGGGGATTGCACTCTGCCAACCTGGGAGGCTGAGAAAGAAGCTAAGCTGAGGGAGTGAGTGTTATGTTAGCTGACAAAGTGTGCATTTAGTGTTTAGCCACTCCAGGCAAGTCAGTGAACCACAGATGGCCTCTTACGATAATCCTTCACCTGCAGTGATTAGGGTGGGGGCGGTGTGGGGGAGGGAAACAGGCATCTAAGAAATATACAGTGAGCCGTTGATTATACACGTTGACCGTGTGAGTCATGTCACAGATTTATTAAAAAATCAATGTAGATTCAACCTTATTGTCTTTGTACATAAATTTGAATATATGGCTTAGTATGGGTTCTGACTATTCCACCGACTTAAAATAATAAAACTATATTATATCTTAACAGAGAAAGCTGAAATATTGCTGTGCTTTCCCTGCTCAGAACTCTTCCCCCTTTATGCAGATAAGAAAGCATCATATTTGGGGGCCCCTGCGTGGCTCAGTCGTTAAGCGTCTGCCTTCGGCTCAGCTCATGATCCCAGGATTCTGGGATCGAGCCCTGCATCAGGCTCCCTGCTCTGCGGGAAGCCTGCTTCTCCCTCTCCCACTCCCCCTGCTTGTGTTCCCTCTCTCGCTGTATCTCTCTCTGTCAAATGAATAAATAAAATCTTAAAAAAGAAAGCATCATATTTGACCCATGAAAAACTTCCATTTTGGGGACTGCATATTTCCTGGATCAAAGGCAGGTAATTAGGGATGCGGGTAGTCAGAGTAAACTAAATAGAGCCAATGCCACAGAAGAGAAAGATACTCATATATATATATTTTTTTTTTACACTCAGAAAAAAACATACAGATGCTACAGTCCTTTACTTATTCTGATGATTCTCATGATTCACCTACGGGCAAACAGATTGGGAAGAAGATCTAAATTTTCATCTTATTTACTAGACTTTGATGCAATAATTTAAATATTCCCTTTAGGCAGTACTCAAACATTTTCAGTTAAAATGTACAGTCTTCTAGTTTTCCAGTGCCCTCCTCTGCTCTTCGGGATATGGTCGACGTGCACAGCACAGAGTGGTGGAAGAGAAGTGATCTGGAGCTCTGTGCCTCACGGTATGCTTTGTAACCTCACTCATCTCAGCCAGAGACAGGCCAGTCTGGGCTTCCCTGTGGACCAGATGCCTGCTGTGGTGAACAAGCACCATCTCAGGACTTCTGCCGACTTCTGATGCTACAGCCCGCTGAGATTGTGCCTGTGAGCCATTTTTCTTTTCTCAGTTGGCTAGGATCCAACTCTATTCCCTCTCCATACGGCACCTTGGTTCTTGAAGGCTCTGTAGACTACTTGGAACATCTGTCATGGCTTCTATCTCTCTCCTTACCGAACCATCTCAACCCAGATCCCGTAGCTGAATTATGTACCATAATGCCTCAGCACAACGAAAGACCATAAGCCCTTACACTTACATTTTCCTGTAGAAACCTCAGAGTTTGGTTCATTCTATATAAGAACTGAAGACTAAATCTGGCCTTCCTCCTGCCTAAGCATGCTGCCTGCGAAGTCTACTTTGACTGAACTATTCAGGTTGGTCCTGGAAACCTGCAAGGCCACCCCTTCTCAGCACAAGCAGTAAGGGACACACGTGTCTCACTGCCAGGTCCCTCCGGTATACACCATCACACCAGCCAGTAGAAACAGTCAAATGGCATGAAGGTGACCCCTTCCTTCTTTCCACTTTCTCAACAGCATGCAAGTGCATCTAATTGGCAGAATCTGATTCACATCCAGAACTTCAGTAGTAAGAAACTCTGGAAATGATATATTCTAATTTTCTAGCTTCTGCAACACAGGAAGACAAACTAGAAGGAGAGTGAAACTATCATATCCATTTCAAGTAAGTCCTTAATTACTCTGATTCTTAAAACTTTACATAGATTTATGCCTTGCTAAGAAGCCTGCTTACCCTGGGGAATTTTGTGAACATCCTAATGGGAACTTAAGTCTCATACTACTCATATCTCTATAAAGAAATTTTCATTTCATAGGAGTAAAAGACAATGATAAATATTATTCTTTCCCTAGGAGAGGAGGCCAAAATGCTGACAAGTCTTTTCCATTAAAGCCTCTGCAAGTTTATAAGAAGGAAGAATGGATAGCCTACTAGACAAATTCTAGAACTTCTACTCTTGGTTCTCCCTAGTGCTTCTCTATCTATTTAGGGAGTAGTTTATCCTAGTACTTAAAAGTCCAATAAGAAAGCCTGGATTTGGACTTTTGCCCAGCAAGTCCTAATGTGATGAAACCCCAGGGGGATTTTGAACCTTCTGCCATTTCAATTCACTAGAAACTGAAATGCTGCTCTATTTCCTGGATGGAATGGCTCCCAATGTTTTTCCAAAAGCTCAACTGTGGGAAGTAGGCCTACACTCTCTTTTTTGTACACACACTGACCTGCAAGCAGGGATCACTTAGATTCAAAGGTTTCCACATTCAGATATAGGGCTCAGTGCAATGTACTTAATAATTTTATCAATTAAGAGCACAGGTGTCTAGAACCAAGTTTGAATCCTGATTCCTGCACTTATTAGGTATGTAATCAGGGGTGGATTTCTTAATCTCTTGGTACTACATTTTCCTATCTGTATAATAAGGCAAAAGATAACACACAGGACTTCTGTGAAGATTACATTAGTCAATATATGTGAAGTTCTTAGAATGGTGCCTGGCTCTATCACACTTAGTAAGATAATAAAACTCTTTCCACTACTTTTATTAATAGGGCATCCCATAGTATCTCTTAGTATCCTAAACTTTGCATGGTGATATAAATGTTCAAGGGACAGTATAATCTGACTCAGAAAAAAGGAGGTCTTTTCAAACCACACATCACTGCCACTTCCTAATTTTTCTCTCAAACCAACATTTATTGAGCAAGATGTATCAAGCCCTGTGCAAAGAGCTTTCCCAGGACCTTCTGAGATACTTAGCATTTCCATTTTAGTTGACACTCAGAAGTTAGGTTATTTTTCTGTGAACAAGGTCTAATGAGTTAATAAGCTGACCATAGAGGATTCAAACCTCAGTCTGTCTGAGTCCTTATCCAATGCTTTTTCCACTGCTCTTTATTGCCTTTCTAAATAACAACAAATCTGTAGAGTTATTTACAGTGTATAAAGCAATAGCATATACTTATTTCACTTAATTTAATTCTCACAAGTCTAAGATACTGGCTGTTAGTTAGGATCATTCAGCTGCAGGTAACATAGAGCCTGGATGGCAGTTGTTTAATCAAATTGGGGTTTGTCCCTTTCTAGGAGTAAGTCCACAGGTAGTCAGTGGCTGGCATTGCGCCAGTGGCTCAGTGATGCCCTCAAGAGCTCAGGCTCCTCCCATCTCTTCCCTCCACCATTCCAACAGGGGGTTGGAGCAGATACTGGGGAGGGAAGGAAGCAAGCAGAATTTACTTCTTTTAGTAAAGTACTAAACATAGCCACACCCAGCCATAAAGGAGACTGGGAGGTGAGCAGTGAACTTTTTACAGTATCTCCAGTGGGAGGCAAGATAAGGGGAAAGGTTAGAAATATCTCTTAGAGGTGAGACAACAGCAGCTTCCAGCCCTACGTATTATTATAAAAATTTCAGATAGGGTCACAGATCCAGAGAAATTGTGATTTGTCCAGTGTCCTAGAGATAATATCCAGTGTCCCAGTGGTTTTAAATAAGTTTTTTGACTCTCCTCTCATATTTCCACTGTATCATGCCACATAACTAGGTATTGTTTCTCAATTTTTCATATGGATAGTACAAAGAACGGTCCTTAAATTCACTTTGGGGGATATTATTTATTTCATAATTTATACCATTTTTTTCAAAAACAGTAAGAAGGATTAAAACAAAAGGTACATATCTAATAATGCTATACAAATTGAAATTTTTAAAAAAAGAAACAATGAGAAGGAGAAACAAAATATGCTAACCACAAGATCAATCACAGTTACTGAGATCTATTTTTAAATGTTGTGTACATCTTTAAATGTTGGCACACTGGAAGGGAAGAAGGAATCAAAATGGGTTTCTACAACTTCCCCTTATAGTCTGAAACCTAGATGGAAACATTCCAAACTTGAAAGACAAACTCTTTTCCATAATTAAATTTAAAAAGTTTTTAAATAACTTATGTGCTCTAGTTTAACAGAAGGTTAGAATTATGAATTAAAGAAATGGCTAGACAGCATGTTTCTAATGACATCTTCTGTGGGTATCACTTCTCTCAGCTATGCTTTCTTTTTGTATAGACATTTGAACCTTAATTACAGCAGTAACACATGCCTAGTGGGAACACACATGCACACGCGCGCGCTCCCACACACCCAGAAGCAGATAAATGAAAAGGTAAATAAATCACCTCTAACCCTACCACCTGGAGACAACTGTTTATATCTTGTGGCATATATGCAGCCAATAGTTTTTTTCATGCATAAAATGTATGTTTTTCTTTCCAAAAATGCTATTGTACCATTTTTGCTGTTTTTATGTCTGATTTTTCATTTATAAGTATATCCCTCATCAATTAATAGCATCATACAAGATTTTTTTTAAGATTTTTTTTTTTATTTATTTGCAAGAGAGAGTGAGAGACAGAGAGCATGAGGGGAAGGAGGGTCAGAGGGAGAAGCAGACTCCCTGCTGAGCAGGGAGCCTGACGTGGGACTCGATCCCGGGACTCCGGGATCATGACCTGAGCCGAAGGCAGTCGCTTAACCAGCTGAGCCACCCAGGCACCCCAGGATTTTTAATTAAATTTTCATATTCTACCATATGGGTATATATCAGTGTTTTAATTAATTTCTTAATTTTAGATTTTTAGGCTTAATTTTTCCCTCTATTATAGTTAGGTACTTACCAGCATTGCGCATATATCTTTGCACACATTTATGATAAATTACTAGAAGTGGAATTGCTATGTCAAAGTGTTGGAGCATTTTTAAACCTTTTGTCACATACTGCCAAATTGATCTCCAGAAATTTACTCTCCTACTATCTCAGCCAGGCTTTTGACAGGAGCTGGATAGCAGACAATTTGAATTATACTGTCTGATGAGTACCACCATGAAGCACTACCATGACATTCGAAACAACCTTCCCCATTCTCTGACCTCAAGTTTGGAGGTGAAATGGAAAGTCCTACCCTGGGGATCAGAAGACATGTGTTCTGGTTGAGGTATTATTATCCACTCTACCTATTTAATTGTTGTGAATATGTGAGATAACATATATGAACATTCTTTATAAATGTCATAGAACTTTGCAAATGTAAGGAACTGGATATTCAACAAGGGCACTCTTCTAGGGATGGAAATCCCAGAAGGAAGAGACATTTATTTTGACCATAATAAGAGAGGAGAAAGAGAATCTCCCCGGAGAATGCTCTTGGGGATGGAACTGTGTGTTCTTAGATCTCTTGTGTCGCCTTTGCTTTATCTTTTAGGAAATATTTAAAGAAATGTGAACAGGTACTCAATTGTATAGGCTGCTTGCTGGGTGTTGGTCTGTTAGTGATTTTCTCATAGAGCCCAAGGGCAACTGGATATTAAAAGACAATACAAGAGAGGCAAGGAGAGCTCTTTACCCTTTTCTGATATAGAGGAGGAAATTGAGCCTGGTATTTATGAACTGCTGCAAGATTCCTGGCAATAGATACTGTGCTTTGTATTATTTTTAAATGGCTTTATACACTGAGTGCATTAAAAAGTCACTGAATCTGTTTGAATAGGATTATTAATCTCACCAATTCTACAACCATTCTCAAGTGAAACCACCATTATCATCATTGTCCTTTCTGGACGCTTGGGGTTTCTATTTTTTTTCTATTTGTAATATCAAACAGGATAACCTGTTAGAATGATTTGTCCCAATATAAACGATGGTAAAGAGTCAAAATAGCAAAATACACGTCTATGACAATGAAGTTTGCTGAACTTTAAACAAGAGAGTCCCAGGCCAACAATAATTCTGAATAGCCTTTAGTAGATTGGTCAGAACATGAATATCATTTAATGTCATTTTTTGGTGTCTATCCATTTGGCAGAGAGTGTCAGAGTGTATTCCATTTCTGATAAAATTTGACTCCTGACATCAAAGAATTAATAGCCTGGAGTTCAGGGCAGGAACAATTTATGCACTAATGCTTTTCCATGGAATTTTCTCTTCCTGTTAAATCAGCTGTATATATATATATATATATAGCCTGCACTTGTCACATCACATGGTTCTATGCTCAGACAACCCCTGAAATTCACAGCATTTTTCCAGTGTCACATACTGCATGTCACACCGGCTGCACCTCGGTATTTTTTCCTCCAATATTTTAATAGGCAAACTTGAGTAATATATTTCCCAATTTCAAACCCTTCAGCACTGAAAGTCCAAAACTCCTGAGGATATGAACTAATGCAAAAGGTTCCAGCAGTGCTGAGCATCTTCAGCTCTGGTCTATCAGTGTCAAGTCCGCAAGCTCTTGAGAAATAATTTTACTTATTAAAACACATTTTCCCTCAAAAATACTGTAAGAAAGACAAAGCTCTCAGTGACCTCTTAGAAAATTGTTGAATTAAGAAAAGAAGTCTACATAACTCCTCCATTTTAAAGTCTAGTGAAAGTATAATTAATGTACCAAGAAAGCTCTGCTTTTCGTTCATAGATTTGAATTATTGAACTGAACCTGTACCTTGGGACTATGTTGCAAACACATTGCTTCCCAGCATTTCCTTTCTCTCAAAAATTAAGATAGACAATGCCAACAAGTTGCATTAAAGAATGTGGCATACATTTGCAGATGTTGAGCCAACGTCTTGATTCCTTTAAGATTCCCAGTTCCCCCAGGAATTTCATACCCCTTAAATTGAGACTGACCCATCAGTGTAGTTGTGATGAACACTTCAACAGTGTTTAAAAACCCATTTTTGCACAGAGTATTATATTAACTTGGTTTCAAAGAGTAAGTGAGCACCATGGTTTGAGATTTCTATTGAGTTACTGGCTAATGCACAAGAAAGAGCTATTTGCATTCACTAATTTGGGTCTATTGGTGATTTATATTATTTTGCAGAAATATTATATATCCTGATGACAACTCTCCACAAAAATATTTGTCAAAGCAAAAGGCTTTTTTAAAAATGTAAGTCATGTTACTTATTTTTGCATGTGTTTTTCCATCACAGAACATTAGCCTTCCTTTTAAGATAATAATGATTATTAAAAATTAGCACCGTGCCAAATGAAGGGTCAATAGCAGGCAAAAATCATTCAATTTCCTGAAATACAGCAGCTTTGGTATTTTAAAAAACTGCTGATTGAGAGTACTAGTAAAGAAAACATTCTGACTTAAAGATCTGATGTCGTTTCCTTTTTGGAAATATATATATATATTTTTAATGTTCAACGATTTATTAGTTGCATATAACACTCAATGCGTATCACATGTGCCCTCCTCAGTACCCATCACCCAGAGGAAATATTAAGTCTTTATTTGGTAATAGCCCCTGGTCATAGGTTGCTTACAGTCCAATGCGAGCATGTGGACTAATGACTGTGGCAAAGTCCAAAGAACACTAAAAAGAAAGCATTGTCTAGCAGAGTTAGCAAATTTCAACTCAGTACACCACTCCATAAAGGATGAGAAATTCTTTGATAAAACCGTCAAAAAGGCAGTTTATCACTTATCATTTATAGACATCTGTCAATGACTCTTCCTCCATTCATTCTGAAGTCCCACCTGGCCTGCCACTCTTCAAAAATTACTGTACCTAGCACCTATCAATGTTTTGGAGGGTAGTGGAATGGTAGATAATTGATTCTAATTTATTCTAAAGACACTGTCATAATATTCAGAGTTAATTATAAGGGATATAATTCAATGTTGTTTATCATAGCAAAAATAAGGACACAACTTAAAATTTCAAAAAGAGGAGCCAATTGTACAATGGTATATTCAAGAAACAAAATAAGAGTAACATAACATAATATTAAGTGTCACGGAAAGATGTTCAAAATACATTGATAGGTGAAAAAATTATCAATAGCATAGACATAAATGTATATATAAATTTAGAAAGGTTTACATAAAGTATTGAAAATTACTAAGGACAACGAAATTATGAATGATATCCTTCTGTTTGTTTAGAAGTAGTTTTAGCTATCTAAAATACACTTGTTTAGAAAAAATATTTTTTTTAAAGAATTTACAATTTCCTTAAGGGCTTACATTCGTTAGCCAACACAAATATCAAGGTCTTCATAGTTAAGTACAGTGTTACCTGAATAGTTGTATAGTTACTTGCACCACGTTTATTTTGACAGAGAATTTTGGAAAATACGATTGCTTAAAGTGGAGAAATAAATCTCTAACAGAGAAATTTCTGATTCCTTGACCATCATTTGGGGACAATCTTTGGAAGGAGCTTCCAGGAACTTCTCCAAAGATCTTTCTTATAGCGCAATCTGAGTCACTAGTCTTATCTAATGTTTAAGCTTCATGGAGAAGAACATTTGAAGCAAAGCTCTGGAAGTGGAACAAGCACATGAGCTGGCCAATGAATGCAGGTGGTACAGTTGGAGGCCTTTTTCGGATAAGACATATTGCAGACTCAAAATCAGATTTGGTGCTTTTAGCCATAAAAGATCATCCTGCTTTTTTAGTAAGCACAAAAATCTAAATTTTTCTAACTCTTTTGTCCTTTAATTTACTCACTGTGTAAAACTATAGCAGGATAAAGAGAGAAATTATTTTATTACAAGTTGGCATTAGCTCTACACTTAGGGAAAGAATTGCCACTAAAATTAGGAACACTTTGATAAAAGTGTGGAAGAAAACAATGAAGAAGGGGGAAAAGAGATTTGAGGAAATTTAATATCTCACATGGTGGAATGGTAGCTGAGTTAGGAAGAAATAATTCTATGTGCTGCCAGATTTTAAAAGGAAGTCATGTATTTAACTCAGTCTACAGGCATGTGGGGTACAAAGATTTATAAGCTACACGCCTTACCCCCAAAGGAGTATCCAGGCATCACAATCTATAATTCAATTTGTAAGTTGTTCATCAAACTGCAGTAAGTTACTGGAAACATTGAAAACCTAATGATGAATGGTCTTGTAGAAAATTAGAAAGCTGTATCATCTGAGAAAGCTTTTTACCTTTCTTGCATTTAGTAAAACATGTACCTGCCTCTGTAGTTGCCATTAGGTTGAGGAATAACAGAACAAGAAGCCGAGTGACATGGTTATGTTAAATACCAGCACCCTAAAGTGTAGAAAAGCATGGATTTTTCTATGTAGTATGTACTGTTCCCCAGTCAAACAGATTCTCTCTGGGTCTCTGTACTTCCAATAGATTTGGGTCATATTACACAATTTTTAGTCATTTTTTGGCCACAGATTTGTTTAAATCTCTGTGCTACTTGTACTATGAAAATAGTTGTACTTAAATCAATATAAACGGATTCACTTTTTAAAATGTAACTCTATTCTGAGCCATAAAGATCCATGAAATCATGCCTTTGATGTACAAATTGCCTTTTTCTAATACAATTAAGATAAACATGAGTGTTAAAGAAAATGTTCATCAGCATGTCATGTAAAAAGCTGTATCACACCCCATCAAGCAGCAACACAGCTGAGACACTAGGACCGAACACCCTTGAGTCACACTGCCTGTGTCCCGATTCCAGCTGCCCTGTGATTCACAGCTGTGTGAATGCGGATAATCCGTCTGTGCCTGTTTCCTCAGCTATACTTACTTTTCCGATTTTTCATGATAAACAAATGATTTAATATATTAAAAGTACTTACGGCAAAACAAGCCTTTTATGAATGCTAGTTGGTATCAGCTATTATTATACCACAAATTGGGAGTGTTCCAGGGACTGAGAATAACTAATACCCTCCCTCAGGGGTAATATCTATTTACAACCGAGAAGGTAATGCCCTGAAAAGACCTGGGATCTTTGACATATTCAATGAATGTGTTGAGAGTCTGTCATCTGCAAGACCCCATTCCAGAAAAAAATGTATTTCAGCACTGCTCCAGGAGGCATGAGCCTTGACAGTGAGGTCACTGAGAACACACGTACCTTTGTCTGACTGTATCTGGTGAAATGAGAGATACTTCAAGATGTCCAAGGGTTTGCTTCTTTGCAAACCAAACAGAAAGCTTCCTATTCTCTTACTGATTTAAAAAGGAAAAACACAAACTTCACAGCTTAACCAAATGACCTGTGAGAACTCACTCATAAACTGACTTGTACAAAGAGGAAAACCTAAAATGCCAATCCTTTTGTTTATATCACCTTTCTCTCTTTATTTCTCCATTCACAGTTGCAGCTGATGGTGTAAAGGCAGCGTATTTCCTGCCTAAGGCCAAACTCCCAATGTGTTTGTGTTCGTAAACATCATTGATTCACTGAGTCACTTAGACTCCAAAGTATAATTTTCTGAGTTTGAACATCAGGGTCTAGACACAATAAAATGTAATCTCAAATCTCATTTGTATTTGAAAGTGATTGTATAGACTTTGCATGTGACTGTACATTTAAGCAGTCTGAAAAAGAGGCTAACTAGTTAGGTGAAGCCTTAGGTGGGAAATTCTATTTCCAGTTTATCATTACTATTTGTTAAGAGCATTTCTGATTTTGGATAGTCATAGGGGAAAACACATACACACAAAACCTCGAAGCCATAGTTCTCAAGCAAACTTGAGGAAGGGTGGGAGCAGCCGGCCTCTCATTATACAGCTATTTCCCAACAGACTCTTCAGGCATACAGAGGGTCTTACTGAATTTGAATGCACTGTGTACTATGTTTCTTTCTTACTAAATCATTTTGCCTACTCTACAGTCTCTGGTAGCAGTCTGCTCTTTAAAACACTACTCCAAATAGTTGAATTAAGAAGTACCCCTCTTGACTACTTTGGGATATAGAAATATGAAGTTTTCCTTCTCTGTGGGAGACTACGATATAGTATAATAATAAAGTCCCATGTATACACATAAACATATAATTACACATTACATATATGTATGTATGTACATATACATATACTATGAACACCGTGCCAGGGCTTAACAGACCCTGGAAGATGAGGCATGTTCTGACTCCCCCTATCTCATCTTGTGCCCCTCTCCTCTTTACCCCTTGCCTTCCAATCTTTAGGAATTGCTTCAGAAATCGCCAATCCTCTTCCTGGCATTTCAAGGACTTTCATATATACTGTTCCATCTATTTGGAAGACTGACACCCCTGCCCCACTCTCTACCTGGCTACTTCAAACTCATTTTTGTTCAGAGCCTAGCTTAAATAGCAGTTCATTCATTCATAAATTCCCTCATTTATTTATTTATTCCTTCAAGCAATAGATGTTTACTGAACACATGCTAAGTGCAGGCACTGTGTTAAACCTAGAGTATGTGAGCATAAGAGATGAGGCCTGCACTTTCGTGGAGCTTATAATCCAGTGAGAAAGAAAAACAATGAATAATTACATACAATCACATGTAACACAATTATGACAACTGGCTTAAAGGTACACAGGAGAATTCTATGAGAGAGAAAAATTTTTTTAAAAATCTAATTTATATGAGCCTGGGGTGATTTGGGGGAGGAAGTTTAGGAAGTCTTTTGAAAAATGGCAGTTAGGTTGAGAACTGAAAGTTAAACTGGACAAATGACAGTGGGAAGAGCTCTCCAGGTACAGGAACTAGCATAAAGACTCTGACCACCTTTAAAAGACCAGTTCCACATTTTATGTTCTCAGTGAATTCTATTCTCTTTCGTAACATAATTACAACAGTAATGAAATAATTATTTGTAAAATACTTGCTTCTTCCACGAGACTGCAGCATGCCCAAGATCAGCAATAGTACCTGCCTTGTTCCCTGCTCTATCCCAAGCACTGAGCACAGTGAGGGCCTGATCCGTGGTGAGGAACAACTGTTGGCCAATCAATTGTTGGTTAACAGTGCCCATGGGCTGAGGAGGTCAGGATGGAGATGCTGCACTGTTATTTTTAATCAACATTGAAGCCCTAGTCAAATATATGCAATGTAATTGGTTCCACTTCGTCCATTAAAAAAAAAAAGAAGACTGAAGTGTGCATGTTGGGGGTGAGGGTGGGCATTATTCCAAAGGGGAAAGATCAAAAGTGGAAATACTGGCTCATTCTAAATTTGCATATCACTCCAGGTAACAAAAACCACCATTTGTGTTGTTATTTCCATATAGCACAATATTCTTCCGGCACATAGTAGGCACTCAAATATTTGTACAAAGAATGATAATGAATGAATTAATGGAAAACACTGTTAAAGTTTCCACTTCATTTATTCAGCAATACCCATTGAAATTTACTATGTACATGGAGTTTTGCTGGGTGCTTGGAATACACAGGTAGATCACAAAGAACTCACAGTACTTAAGGAAAATCAAGATTAATAAAAGCAGTGAGGTAAGTGGTAAAAAAGCTGTAACTAACCTACTTTGTGAGTTGGGAATAGAGAGAAAAGCAGAACAGCTAGCTATGTTCAGGGTGGGTAACTGACAGTCTTTTCAAGAAGTGGCGAGAGTTGCTGTGTTGCATAGGACCAGTAAGAGTTACCCAGATACACAAACAAGAGAAGGGCATCCATCTCAGCTATGTAGAATTTTAGCCGTCAGTAATAAAGACTAAATCACTTGGCTCGTCAGCCTTTCCAGCCATATGGGAATTATCTCCCCAAAATGATATGTGCTGTTGAATTTTTCAGACAAAGTTATTTCATACTGACTTAGATTAATGAATTATCTACTTTACAACTGAAGATGAGAGGCTTAACTCATTTGATACATAATTAAAGGATATGAATTGAGGATAGAAATGTATTCCTTAAAAAGAAGGTAATTTTTTGTTTTCGTTTACATCTTCAGTGAACTGTGCTTTCTTTTAGACCTGAATGGATTCAGGGAGGAGTTTTTTTCATGGAAGAACATTTCCAAGACAACAACAGTAGCTTGAAATTTACTCATGACGTTAAAATTGTGGCGAATGTGGCAGAAATGATTCAATGTGACTGAGACCTGTTTGTTGTGAATTGCTAATTAGTATAATTATTAACATTCAGAGAATTGCAAAGCAGGAAATTTTCAGCCTTGACTGCTTATCATTCACATGACAGAACTAAATTAAAATAAAATAACACAGCCACAGAATAAGTAACAAAATGTTCTATAAAATTTCTCAGGAAAAATGTATTAGAGAACTATAGAAATTATTCAGCAATGCAGATTGTCATTTTATTCCATTCCTATAAAATATTTTTTAGATATTTCAGGGATAGTGCTTTGTAAAAAGGAACTTCTACAGAGGCTGTATATTCAATTCCCTCCAGATCACAGTGCAAAGAACATATCTTCAGTATATGGTCTTTCTACCAACCCCCAAATATCCTTTATTAAATATAATGTTGAATCTCCTTTATTGCTCACACAAAAGCTGAGAATTGTATTCCAAAGGACTCAATACATATTCTAAGCAGAAGAAAATTCATGGAAATACCCAGGCATGTTGGAGACTATAAAGAATTTTTACTTATACCTATTGGAAAAGAAAGAAGAAAGGGAAAAGCACAGTCATACAAAAAAAATCCTCACACAAGTACTTTGAAATTGCTTTCTATCTGAGATTCAATTCAAAATTACTAACTAAAATTAATACTTATTCTTAAGCTGGGAGTTGAATCAAACCCAGAACAGAAGTCTGATTTGGAGTAGTTTTAATTTAAATCAAAAAGTAAATTCAAATCAGTATTTTTTTATTTTGTTGAAATTCTTTTTGAACTAAATCCAAGAAAAGAATTACTTAGGTTCAAAAAGCAGCAGTTAATGAGGTTCACACCATCCACATCATATCTGTGTGGCTATGAGAATAGATGCGAGATTTTTGAAAATTACAGCCCTCACAGTATAAGAGATAGTGAGACATATCAAAATGAGCTGGTATGACTCTCTAAAATGCCTTTGACCCAGCACGTACATATATAGTATGAATTTAAATATCCCAGCATTCATTTAGGGCATATTAATAAAAACACAGTTTTTGGAAATACTGACTAAAGCATCATCTTTTGTATACATAGCTTTAAAAACAGCTTTTTTTTATGTAATGTAATTAATATGTAAGCATATTAATTATACATTTTAAAGTTGATAAGGCACTACTTCATTTATTTACCCGTTTATTCAACATTGACTGAGTAGCTTCTCTAGGTACCAGAAATACAAAAGAATGAACTAGAGCTGATCCCTGCCTTCAAGGAGTTTTGATCTAGAAAACACTCAGCATCCATTCTTATGGTAATCAAATGATTTAATGTCCTAGTTAATATGGGTCAGACAATAATAGAGTAATATCATGAACTATCTCAATTTATTTTTTCATCCTTGGGCTTCAAACTATAGCATAAAGGGCATGGAGACTGTTCAAATGATAATTATAGTTCGAAAATAGGATTTTCACACAATCATAAAGGATCAAGAAATATCTAGGTTTGAGTAAATAAATATTATTAAATAATAGTCCCAATATAATGAAACAACCATCAGAGGAAAGTCTTTGAGGGATGCCTAAAAGAATTCAGGTACAACCCTGAACAAAGAAATAAATTTAGTTAGAATCAGAATAGAAACAATTCCCTTAGTTACATCTGCCTAATGGTATTACCATTTTTCAATTCAGAAGTGAAAGTTAAAAGCAAATCATTATTCTGAATTTATTATAAATTGTCATATAATAATATGTATAGTTCTCTGTAGTATGTCTTTATCCATTCTCAATTAAACATCTCTACTCTCTTTATATAATCCCAAATTTAAGAAACACTTCAGGTGCTCCTGCAAACAAATGCCTGGCTCCCATTTAATCAGTTTTCAAGCTTCCTGTGCCTAGCACAAGCCTTTCTTGTTACAGACTGATACTATAATGGGGGCATATTATTTCTAAATGCTTGTCTTACAGCTTTGAAATTATCTAGCATCTTATCCAGTTTTGCTCATGGCTTTCCTTGAAAGACATCAGGGCGCCTGGGTGGCTCAGTCATTAAGCATCTGCCTTTGGCTCAGGTCATGATCCCAGGGTCCTCGGATAGAGCCCTGCATCGGGCTCCCTGCTCAGCGGGAAGCTGTTTCTCCCTCTCCCACCCCCCTTGCTTGTGTTCCCTCTCTTGCTGTGTCTCTCTCTGTCAAATAAATAAATAAAATCTTAAGAAAAAAAAGAAAGACATGTTCTCTGTTCAGTAAACTGCATAACCCACCCATGCATGCACCCCAGACAAAAGAGGCAAACTGTGAACACTTCCAAGGATTACAACAATGTTCACAGATATATATTCAGTTTTTTAATACATTCTTACTTCAATAGCATTGGTACTCAGCTTCAACCACTACTCATTTCACTGGTTTTCATATCTGTCTTTGTTGAATTTAATCTGAGTCTCTTGGTTGTCATCATGCAGAGGCTAATTTAACCTTTCCTTTATTGTGAACTCCATACAACATGGAGAGAGCTGTCATCAACTTTTACTCCTTGCACCTAAGAAATGAGATGCTGCAGGGAAAGATTGAGATCTATGACGGTTGGTTCCTCCTGGAACCAACTGAAAAATCATAATCATAATTCAGTATAATCAACTGAAAAAAAAATCATATATGCACCCTGTGGTAAATTCCTTAATATGTGATTTGGTTTCTTACTTATTCTTTTTTATTCGTGGTGTTGTAAAACGTCAATTTTCTAGGGGAAAACTATCTTTTATACTCTTCACTATTTTCCATCTTTTTTGTCTTTCTACCTACATTCTTCGTAATTTCTTAACTACTGTCCAGTTCAGTAATGCTGTATTTGGCTATACTATGCTACTGCTGAAACTATCCACTCATTTCTTCATTTTGGTTATTGTATTTTTATTTCTGGAATTTCTATTTGGTTCTTTTTCAAGTCTGATATTTTAGTCTATACAGTTTCCATTTCCTGCCAGAATTTTCTTTTTTTTTTCCCTGCCAGAATTTTCAAACATGGATTTCTTTTCATTCTTAATCTGATGATTTATCATTTCAATCTGTGTTTGATATTTTAATATGTCAAGTTTTTGCATATATGTGTGTTTTTGTGTTTTTTTTGGTTTTTTTTGGCCTATTGAGTCTTCTGATTTCCATACATGATATCTTATTCTTTATATGCTTACTCAAATTTGACAAGTGCTAATGCCTGTGATAGGTGCAATTCTAGCAGGAAAGACAGCAGATTTCTCGTTGGAAACAATGCAAACCAGAAGGCTGTGGATCAACATCTTCTAAGTAATGAAAGAAAAAAAGCCTGTCAAATTAGCAGAAATACCTTCCAAACATTAAAGCAAAATAAAAACACTTTCAGATACACAAAAGCCAAAATAATTAATCACCAGCAAACAAAAAATGTTAAAGAAAGTCCTGCAGGCAGAAGAAAAATAATACGATGGAAATATGAATCTATACAAAGAAATGAAGAGCACTAGAAATGGAAATAAGTGTATAAATTTTTTTATATTTTACATTTAAAAATCTCTTTGAAACATAATTGAATGTTTAAATAAAACAATCACAATAAATTGTGGGGTTTATCTGTATCTGGGGAATATCTGTAAAAGAAAAATCTATAACAAACAGAATAAAAACTGGGAGTAGAGGAATAAATTATTATAAAGTCCTTATTTGGAATGTAGTTTTATATGATAATGTGTAAAGGTTGGTTATGTATTTAAAGATGTGTACTATATACCTTTAAAAAAAAACTAAAAAGTATTTCTAGCAAATAAGTATAAGAGATCACAGGGAATCATAAAAACATTAAAAAAAGTACTCAATCCAAAAGAAAGCAAACAAGGAGAAAAGGAGAACAGAGGACAAATGTGACAAAGAGAAAACAATTAGTAAGATGTCAGACTTAAACCCAACCATATTTATTAAAAATATTAAATATAAATAGTCAAAACAATCCAATTAAAATAAAAATTTGCCAGACTGGATTAAAAGACTCAGTTTTATGCAGCCTACAAGAATCACACTTTAAGAGTAAAGAAACAGATTAAAAGTAAAATAATGGGAAAGATGTATTCTGGCAACCCTAATCCTAAGAAAGATGGAGTGAGTATATTAATATCAAAAAATAGGTTTCAAAGCAAAATATATTATTAGGGATAAAAACTAATCATTTCATAACCAAAAGGGGATCAATTCTTCAAGAGAACATAGCAATTCTAAGAGTTTATATACCTAATAACAAAGCTTCATAACACCTGAAGTAAAAACTGAGGCAACTACCCTAGGCAAAGTAGATAAATCCAATGGAAGTCAAAGATTTCAATATTTTTCTCTCAATATCTGATAGAAAAAAGGAGACCAAAAATCTGTAAGGATATACCAGATTTGAACAAGACCATCAACTCATTTGGCCTAATTGGTGTTTACAGAACACACTGCTAATAATGGCAGAATATGTATTTTTTTTTCAAAAACACATGGAGCATTTATCAATAAATCATTTGAGAGTTTAGTAGGTTGTGTGGAAAAATGATCAACAGATAAAAACATGTTTATATGCACCTAGCATACATTTTAAAAATATAATTTTTTAAAATAACATTTACAAATATATAGGCATAAGTGTAAACGAATAATAAAAATTTTATATAACCTATTCAGAAAAAAAAAAGGAAATTTGTGAAAAATCACTACAGAATGCCTAATAAAGAGATACTAGACACATGAATATTTTAAAGTGTCAGGTTTTCTCAATATAATTTTAAATCAATTTTATTCACAACCCAAATAGATTTTTTTCAAGGAACTAGACAAACTGATACTAAAAGTTATACAGAAGAGAAAAGTAAAAGGATAATGAGGAGAGTCTTGATGAAGAATAGGGTGAAGACGACTTGCCTTTTCACTTACAAAAACTTCTTATACAGCCATAATAATTAAAGCTGTCTAGTATTGCTAATGCAGTGGTAGAAAATTTCACTATTGCTAGAGTTTGTAGAGTCCTGAAACAGATCTGCACAATAAGCAAACTTAATATATGAGAAAGCTGGTATGGCACATTACAGGGAAGTAAATAAGCCTGGACAATAGGATAACCGTAAGAGAGGACTGAAACAGAACTGCTACTGTGCATAATACATAAAAATCAATTCACAATTAGTTAAATACTTAAATATGAAAGACAAAATTTTTAGCAAGATGCAAAAGCATCAAATGAAGACAATAAATTTGAGAAGTAAAAAATAAATTGATTAGCAAAAGCCTTCATAAACAAAGGATGTGAAATTCTAAGTTAATGCAATCACCATAAAACAATTTAGTACTATGTCACAAAGCTCAAAATTCACATAAACTACAATCCAGAAATTCCACTGCTAGGAACTTTTGTACATGTGCACTTGGATACATGTACAAAAATGTTCATACTTGTGAAACTAGAAACAAGTTAATGTTCATCCACAGAAGGCACAGAAAAGCTGTACTATATTCCTACCGTAGAGTATCATATAATCATGAAAAATCATGAACTACAGCTACATGTAATAACATGGATAAATCAAAGAAAACATTGCCCAAATCTCCTAAGATTACATAGAGTATGATATGATTTTTCAAGCTCAAAAGAAAGCAAACTAAACAAGTACTGTTCTAGGGGCGCCTGGGTGGCTCTGTCAGTTGAGCGTCGGACTCTTGATTTCAGCTCAGATCATGATCTTAGGGTCGTGAGATCTGGCCCCACTTAGGGCTCTGCGCTCACTGGGGAGTCTGCTTGAGATTCTCTCTCCCTGCGCCCTTCCCCCTGCTCATACTCTCTCTATATAATAAATTAATTAATTTTTTTAAATGTACCATTCTAATTTTTAAGTAGTGTTCATATATTTTCATGTTAATATCTGCATCAAAACCTACATCTGTTTTTATATGCACTATTGTATATTTCAAATATTAAAAAATAAAACTTGTTAAAATCTACTGTCTTCATTTTAAAATGATACTCAGCTTCAAAAGAACTGATTAAGTTTTGCCCCAGCATCATTTTCTGCAGTCAAAATGGATCAATGTCATCTACCTTCAGTAACCCTTCCATTTTTTCTGCTCTTCACTGAACCAACCTCATCCTATTATCATTCCCCTTATAGCAACGGCCATAAAAAGTAGAAGTTGCATTTAAGTAGGTGTTGCACATTTGGGGAGGATTACTTTCTAAATTTTTCTTGTTATTTTACTGTTAATATATCCCCAAACCAAGTGAGGTGTTTGAATAGGAGTACTCTTGCTGACTCATTTTAAGCACATAGTCAAAGCAATAATGCCTCGCAATTTATTTCCCATATGTATAACTTACTTTTATCACATTATTTAGTACAGAGCATTTATTCTATCTTTTGGGGATCAGATAGCTAATTTGTGAAAATCACCTTGAATCACATGTCTATTTCCAAAGTGACTATCAACTTTATTCAAATTAAAGTAGGTCTACCTGAACCAAACTATCTAATCAATATAGAGCAAAGAAAGCATCTGGAATTGTAGGTTCTAGTCCTAATTCTGCCACTAACAAGCAACAAATTCTTATTCAAATTAATCTCATATTCCAAATCTCAGTGTTGTCATCTGTCAATAGAAATGTAGGTATACTTCTCCCTTAGGTAAACTACCTAATTCGACTTCTAAAATAATACAAATTGTCTAATGAGTTTTTTGTAAAAATAAAAAGAAATCATCTTTACAAGATACAAAGAGATAGTGTTTGATACTTAGAAATTATTAGCAGGATTGATACTAAATATTTGGCATAGTACCTAAAGTCTCCTTCCAAATACATTCCCTGTACTGCCATGTATCCATTACTATCCCCCTCTCTCAATTTTGAATTCTAAAAATCACACACACTCACACACACACACACACATTCAGTAAAATAAGAATACATGATAATGAAAAAGCTTCTTTTCTTTTTTTTTAAATTCTGATCAAAGCCAACTTTAATTTTTTATCTTCACACTTAACAGGTTATCTGATGGCCACCAGTTTCCCAATCCTAGCATTGGTTACTAGCTTACATATCTTAAGGTAAATTCTTCTCATTTACATAATGTTTAATTTCCATCAGTTTTAATATAGACCAGTGTAAATACCATTATTGAGTGCTTTGTATGAAATTCAGTATTCTACCGATCCCATGTACTCGTGGGATAGAACCAGGAGCTTCCACCTTTTATGCAAACTTCAGTGGTACTGTGTAGACCAAGGCAATTTTGCTTAGGTTAAGCAGGATTTATTTCTCTTTGTAAGAGAACCCTCTTGCAACAGGTTTAATCAGTTCTCCTAAAAATGGTGTCATTCTTTCAAACTATTCTTTCAGAAGCAGCAGTTACATAAATAGAATATTGGATTCAACCTATGTGGGCCCTAGTTAACATTATTCTGTATATGATCATGATAAAAGATTAGGATATTCTTCACATTTCCAAACAAAATCCAATTTAAAAAGCTCGTTCCTACCAAACCCCTAAAAACAGCCATTTGAGAGTAAACCAGTAGAGCATTATATTGCCCCAAGGAAGCTATAGGTTTCATTACATGCACCAACAAATCTACATGGCTAGCTTCTGCATTCCACTTTTATACAATTTATGTTATACATATTATACTAAACAGCATTTTAAACACTGACATATAAACTCCCTAATAAGATAAAGCAAAGACAAAAGCATTTATCTTATTAGAAACAAGATACACCATCACTTACAGTCTTCAAACATGATTACACTTTAACTTTCATAATTTGACAATGCATTCACGGAACAATCTGCAGACAACTCATTTTAACAGGCAAATTAAAGAACGCTTTTAAGCAGACATGACTGTCCTAAATTATTTATTAGGTAAGAATTTTACAAACATTACTCATACCAGCAGAAATGGTGGAGTTAGAAAGTATTGTGTCTTCTCCATGTTGCATGGTGAGAACCACCAATAGTGTGGTGAACTTGTGACCCTTTCTAAGGCCACAGCTCCTAAGACCTGCAGATGTCAGCCCTCACATCTCCCTGTGCTTGTAGGCTGGTTTGGTGATCCACTGGGTGTCAGGCTTTCTTCTGAAAGTTTTATGGAATGGATCAATGAGGATAACCTCAAAGGATTTGTACATGGAATCTTTGCCAACCCAGTAAGAAGTCAAGACTCTCATAGCCCCACAGTGGCGTTTAGTTTACTCCTCTGCAAACGACCAAAGGCTTTGGGCAAGCTTTAGCTGGTTAACACCATGACAGACAGGCTTGCCATAGATAGCACCCTTAGGAACTGGGCATTTACAGCCACAACATTGCACACGAATCCAATATATGATGTAACCTTGCCTGGTCTTGCACCCCAGTCTGCAGGCTTTATCGGGCCGGGAGGGGCCAGGGGCTCTGTGAAGCACAGAGAGCTGGTGGTACTGCCAACAGCACATCCTTTGAGCTGATGGCTGCCACCAGACAGAAAGGAAAGGGCTAAAAGCTAGTTTTCTTGTCAAAAGAAAGCACATAATCAACAGGATGTGTGGGCAAATGAAAGAACTGATAGAGAACAGTTATATGAAACGTGGGAGATGTCCTTTGAGGATCTCAAACTCTGGCCTTCTTATCCTTGGTTAAGATGAGGTAGAGAAAGGGAAATAGGAATCTCTGTTTAGTTTTATGATCTGGAGCAGAAAAAAACATGTGCTTTTCTTCCTATGGAATAGAAAGAGGGACATGGCAATTATTTTAGCAAAGCCTACCCTCTCCTGTGATGCCAGAACAACAGACCAGCAAGGCTGAATAAGAGGTGTTGGCTAATGGGCCTGAGCCTCATCCCAGTCTCTTTGAGGGAAAATGGTAAGTAGGGAAATATGATAATGCTAAGGAGGGACTGGCAGGCATGCAAAGGCCTGGGCAGGGAGAAGGAGTCAGAGTACTTATATCTGACAGTTCAAGGCCATGGCAAGACTGTGAAGAACAGCACATGCCAGCGTAAGATGATAAGGGCCAATTGAAGGAAAGTATACCGCAATCAATTATAGAAAACACCAGAGGGTGGCAGTGAGCCAGACATACCTTCCTTCAGCATGCCATGTACATATACATAGATATTGCTCTGGGGGACGAGAGGTATAAAGAATTTGATTTCACTGAGTCATCATTTCCTTAAAAAGAATAAGTTTTAAACTAACGGAGGATGGGTTATATTTATCATTAAGACTAAGATTCCCCATATAAAGTGGAAACAGGAAGAGACTTGCTAAGTAAATTTCTACTTATCAATGGAGAATTAAAGCATTTTTAAAAGATATGTTTACAGGAATTATTATTATTATTATTATTATTATTTTCATTACTTTTGCCATCAGATCCCTTTTAATTCTCATGTGCCTTGAACAGTTTCAACTAAAACCTCAGCTATTTAAATCATACAGAATTTACTTCTATTCAGGGTATGGAAATCTGCAAACAATATCATTCTCACAATAACAACAATAAAACAGCCAAAAAGCTACAATATCGTAACTGTTTTTGAGTCCATCAGAGAGTTGAAGTTTTATAGTGAATGCATTAACGCAGAATCCCACTGTAGGAAGTCCCATTTATCCACGTTATAGGAAGCCTGAATTCCAAAGAGAGACCAGATTCTTCAAAGGCAGACAAGGCAAGAGCCTTACCCATGGCAGAGAATAGGGGGAGGCAACCACCATACACATGGATACAAATAAATCACCTAAACTTTAACAAATTATTAAAAGCCAAGTCTGGGCTAAAATCTCATTCTGGAACAGCCAGAAGCCAGAATAAAAATGCTCTCATTCTGGAGTAAATTTAAAAAACAATCTTGGTCCTAAACTTCTATAATGACACAAGCCAAAGTCTTCAAATTCTAAGGCAGAATGTGAAACTTCTGCCCAAGACCAATCACAGACACAAGGCAGGGTTTGGCTACTAAGGAGTGGGTTAAGGGTCAGGAATGCTAAGAGAATGTCACTCATAGTGTCCAAATATAAAGTGCTTATCTAAGCCTGGAGGGTAGATTAGGGCACTTACTAACAAGCAACAGCAATCTACTGGTAGAGGAAAAGCAAGAGTATATGTATTTATATCCAATAAATATCTGAAAGCTGCAGGTAGAGCACGAACACTGAGAAATACCACCACCATTACAGTACTCTCTCTATGGGTACAAGGCGGGAAGTAGCAGCCTGCTGCTAAACAATTTGGAGACTGTGGTAAACTGAATGTAATGATAGCACAAGCAACTCAATCCCAGTCCAACTCCTGACTATAATGACTCAACCCTTCCACCCCCCCAAGCTAAAGTCCCGACAAAAAAGGTATACCTATTGCTATGGCCTAGGATAAATACTATTTCCCTCTGCATCTTCTGTTATACACATGATGTCTGGAATGCAATAATATTTGTGAGGCACAGAAAAGCAAAATCATTGTCAAGAGATAAAGCAATCAAGAGAACCAGACTCAGATGTCAAAACTGTGAAACAGAGACTTTAAAATAACAATGATTATAAATTGAAGGATATAATGAAAAGGACACCACAAGGGACTAATGGAAGAATTCCAGCATAGAAATGGAAAATATGTGAAAAATCAAATGAAAATGCTATAAATAAAGAATATAATATCAGAGATGAAGTATTCCTTGGATGGGCTCATCAGCAGATGTGACAAAAATGAGGAATGAATCTGTAAACTTAAAGAAAGGTCAGTAAAAATTATCAAAATGTAAGGATAGGAATGTGGGAAGAGAGAGAAAGTTGCAGAGAATTAGGAGATGGAAGAGAATGAGAACATATATATAATAGCATCAACAATATTAAATACCTAGGGACTTAATGAGATAATCTAAAGATAAATCTAAGGATAAATCTGATAAATGAGATGTAAGTTATGTATACTGAAAACTACAAAATACTGATGAAGAAAATCAAAGACCTAAATAAATGGAGAGATACACCATTTTCTTGACCAGAAAACTCAGAGAGAAAAGTAAAAAAAAAAAAAGGTTGGGTATAGGTGAGGGGTAGAATTCAAGAATTGTGGGGAAATACTCAATATTCTAACATAAGTGAAATTGGAGTCCTAGAGGAAAAGAGATATGGCTACATATTTCTCCAAAATGTTTACAGGCATCAACCCATGGTTGCAAGATCCCAGAAAAACACAAGGAGGATCTGTATCTTTACTATGCAAGTTAGAGGTAATTGGAGTGACATCTTTAAAGTACTGAAAGAAAAAAAAGTCAACTCATAATTCTGCATCCAGGAAAATTATTTTACAAAAATTAAAGCAAAATGGACACTTTTTCCCAGTCAAATAAAACTGGAGAGAATTCATTTCCAGCATAACTGCACTGCAAGAAATGTTAAAGGAAAGTCTCTAGGCAGAGTAAGTATTATACCACATTGGAAATGGATCTACCAAAGAAATGAAGATGCCTGTAATTATATGACTAAAGATAAATGTAAAAGATATTTTTTAAATTTTTAATCACTGTAAAAGATATTTGACTGTTTAAAGCAAAAACTGTAACAATGTATTAAAGGGTTTAAACCACACATAATATTAACATATGTGACAATATTACAAAGGATGGGAAAAACACTGGAAGTACACTGTGCTATTTATGAAATAATGTATTATTACTTGAAAGCAATCTCTGCTAAGATAAAAATGTATAAGTTCTTGGGACAACACTAAAAAAGAAAAAAACAGTATAACTTATTAGCTATTAGTAGTGAGAAATGAAATTTTTTTAAAAGATTTTCAATTTAAAAGAAGATGGGAAACATAGAAACAACAAGACAGTAAGTTTATTCAATGGTATAAATAATTAGGCAAAATGTAAATTGATTAGACAATCAATTGTTGAACTAACTAAAAGGCAGAGATTTTTAAAATTAGCTAGTAAAGAAAAACCTAACTAGATGTTGTGCTTAAGAACTCACTTTAAGTATAAAGGCAAAGATAAATTAAAAGTAAAAGGATTAAAAAATACTGCAAACACTCATTTAAAAAAAAGCGAGGCTGGTTATATTAACATCAGACAAAATAAACTTCAGAACAGATTCTGAATTACTAAAGAGGGACATTGCATAATGATAAATGGGTAAATTCATAAAGAAGACAGACCATTCCTAAACATCACTAGATAAAAGTCAATATAAGAGAAAGAAAAAACATATATAATGTATATTATTATAATATTTATATAGCTTATGCTATGTAATAAATATGTTATATATATTTATAATGTACTACATAAAATAATATTTTATGTACAATGTTTGTATATGGTATAAATTAATACCATAAACATAGCATCAAAAATATTAAATACCTAGGTACTTAATGGGATAGTCTGAGGATAAATCTGACAGAAGAGGTATAAGATTTATATACTAAAAACTACAAAATATTGACTAGAGAAATCAAAGGCCTAAATAAATGGAGAGGTATACCACACTCATGGATCTGAAAACTCGGTATTCTTAAGAATTCATTTTCCCATGATTTTGTCTGTAGATTCAGTGCAATTCCAAAGTCCCAAACAAGCTTTCTTGGGGGGTGGGAAGGGTAGAAATCAATAAGCTGATTCTAAAACAGATGGAAAAATGAAAGACCTAGAATAAGAGAAGCAATCTACAAAAGAAAAAAAAGATGAATTTCTATTTTTCTGGATTTCTAGATTTACTATAAAACTGTAAAGTATTGATATACAGAACAATGGAACAGAATGGAGTACAGAAATAAACCCATGCATATATGTCACTGATTTTTGAACAAACTTGCCAAGGTAATTCAAAGGATAAAGAACAGTCTTTTCAAAGATGGTGCTGAAACACCTGGACATACATTTAAAAAATAAAAGAACCTAGATCTTCATAGGTTCTTTTAAGTTAAGTTTTACATAAATATTATAAATTTACAAATTAACTTAAAATGGATCATAGACCTTGATATAAAACCCAAAACTTTTCAAAGGAGACACAGGAGAAAATCTCTAATCCAAGTATCTTTGATTACACAAAGATATTTTAGGTAAGATAGAAAAATCACAATCCATAAAAATTTGATAAATTGGACATCTTTAAAATTAAAATTTCTGCCCTTCAAAAGACACTATTAAGAAAACAAAAAGAGAAATCACAGACTGACAGAAAATATTTGCAAAACACATATTTAAAGAGTATCTCATATCCACAATACATGAAGGACCAAATAATAAGAAAACAACCCTATTTAAAAAAATTGGTGAAAATCTGGACAGTTAATTAAAGAGATTCTGATGGTATATGACAACATGAAAGATGCTCAACATCATTAGTCACATGGAAATGCAAATAAATCCACAGTGATCAGAATATATTTATTAGCTAAAATAAAAAGTTAATAACCTCAAGTACTGCCATGGATGCAGAACTGGAACTCTCATATATTGCTCATGGGAATGAAAATTAATATAGCCATTTTGGAAAACAGTTTGGTGGTTTCTTATAAATTTAAACATACACTGACCAAATGACTCAGTAATTCTACTGCTAAATACTTATCCAAAAGAAAAAACAACTTACGAACATACAAAACCCTGTATGGACATGTTTATAGAAGCATAAAGTCATAAACTCTACATAGCAGAATCAGAAATAAACCCAACTTACTGGTAACACTTAATCAATGCCTTGTAAGTTCTATTTTTCTAGCTCAAAATAAAAATACTAGGAATACTGAGTCTGAGGTTATCTCTTATGGAAAAAGACTGATTCTCCGATACGACAACTGCATCAGTTTTTGTAAGTTTTTCCACAAAACTTTTAGTTGGATGAAAAGTCTTTCATAATTCATATATACTACACCTACTGCAATCCATTAATAAATAAAAATCTTAAAGAACTTTCTATTTTTAAGAAGCCATAGATGGCATCAGCATTAGGAACATGCTGATCAAGAAAGAAACTGGGCCAAGAAAGGAAATGAAAATCTAATTTAAATTATTAGAAAGTAAGTAGAAGATACTCATAAATGATAAAAAAAAAAGAACACTTCTTTTTTTTTTAAAGATTTATTTATTTTTATTTATTTGACAGAGAGAGACAGCGAGAGAGGGAACACAAGCAGGCAGAGTGGGAGAGGGAGAAGCAGGCTTCTCGCTGAGCAGGGAGCCCGATGTGGGCCTCGATCCCAGGACCCTGGGATATGACCTGAGCCGAAGGCAGACGCTTAACGACTGAGCCACCCAGGCGCCCAAAAAAAAAAGAACACTTCTTAAAAGTGATAATCACAACCAATTTAATGTCTACTATATAACAATTTTTCAATATTCATGAATGAATGCAATCTAGAAGAATAGCATAATGGGCATTTTTTTTTCAAATACATTAAAATATTAGTAGGTGCATGAAAAACATCATGATGAACCCCTGAGTTAAATATATTTTAAATACTACTTGAGGAGAAATCCTAATTCTCCGATATTTCATTTACCACGTTCCAGGCTCTGATGGGTTTGATACAAAGAGGTTGCACTTAATTACACTGTGGACAAGGTGAGTGTTTGCTTTTACTTCATTTGGTGATCATGCAAGAAGAAAACTAAAGAACGCTTTACCTAGCTGCCCTTATTCTAAGATCTAAATTAAAGCTATCCCTCAATAACACATTCCTGCTTCTTCCTCTTTGGTTTCCAATATAGTTGCCTTAGAGCTCTAGAAGTGTGCTGTCCGTTATGGTAGCCCATAACCATATGTGTCCTAAATTTAAATTAATTCAAGTTAAGTAAAAGCAAAAATTTACTTTTTCAGTTGCACTAGCCCATATTAGTGCTTAAAAGTCACAAGTAGTAGTGCCTACTCTATTGGACAGTGCAGATTGTAGACTACTTCCATCATCATAGATGGTTCTATTGGTCAGCACTGATCTAGAATCAGTAACTTCCCATCGAAAAGTATCTACTTAAGGGGCACCTGGGTGGCTCAGTTGGTTAAGCGCCTGAACCTTGATCTCAGCTCAAGCCCCGCTCAAGCCTCAAGTACCTACTTAAAATAATGATCCTCCTCCTCAGCTGTTACCCCCTCCCTATTCTTACCTCTACAATGTCTTTATTTTCACATGAAATTGTTCGTTGTGATATTTGGCCTGAGGAAGTCAAGTGTCTGTGTTAGATGTCTCTACTCCTTCAAGGTTTCTCCTATCCATAATAGATTTAGTTAACACTGAAACACAATAGCCTTTCTAAAATGGATCCTTTTCCTCTCCTACTGCACTGCTACTTTCCGGAAGCCTACTCTGGGGGAAAAAAAATTTATTAAATGTGGTGGGAGCTTCAAACATCATGAAATGCAACTAACAAAATTAATTCCAATTGTCCTACATAAAAGTATCATCAAATGGATTGAATATTGGATGAAAGTCTGTGAGTGGAAAAATGATAAATAATTCTGTTTTCAGCTCAGGTTTGGTGTTTCATAGGCTGCCAAAAAGTTCTTTTTTCAGCTTGGTTTTATTTAACAACTTTATTAATGATTTGAAAAGAGGATTAAACAAGTTCCTAATGAAACTCATTGATGAAGCTGACTGGGAAGTGTTACAAATGCAACTGATGACAAATAAATTACCTAATGAAATGCAGTGGGTAGTGAACTATTGACAAAAGCACCCCAACTGATACTCCACTTGGTGAAAATTACTGTTTAGTACTAAGGATGCGTAATTCAAAACAAGAGTGCCCAATGCAGACATAAGGAAAATAGTTTTTGGTCTTTGCAATATTAAACTCTGCAATACACTTACAAAGGAACAGTGGGTTCTATTCTCTTTGATTGAAGCTCTATTATCTGATATGGACAAAATTATTTTTAGCCATGGCACACTATCATCTTAGGTATACTGACTAATCAATAAGTAGTAAATGAAAATAAATTTGACTTCATTTTACCGAATTGATCTTTTTATGTCTGGTGTAATTCTCTTGACATAATGTCTTCAAGGTTCATCCATGCTGTAGCATGTCAGAATTTCCTTCCTTTTTTAAGGCTGAATAATATTCCATTGTACATACATGCCATATTTGTTTATCCCTTCATCCATTGATGTATGCTTTGTTTCCATCTTTTGGCTTTTGTGAATAATTCTGCTATGAACATTTGTTTGAATCCCTGCTTTCACTTTTTTAGGGTATACACACAATAGTGGAATTGCTGAAGCATACGTGTTTTGCTTTGGTTTTTGAGATATAAGTGACATAACATTATATTACTTCAGCTGTACAACATATCAATTTGATATTTGTTTTGTGACATGATAACCACAATAAGTCTAGTTACCATCCATCACCATATATAGTTACAGAATTTTTTTTTCTTGTGATGAGAACTTTTCAGATTTACTCTTAGCAACTTCCAAATATGCAATACAGTATGTTAACTATAGTGGCCATGCTGAACACTACCTCCCCATAACTTATTTATAACAGGAAGTTTGTACTTTCTGACTTCTGTTACCCATTTCACTGACCCCTAACTCCCACCTCTGGCAACCACCAATAGTACTTTGAACCTATGAGCTTGTTGTTGTTGTTGTTTTTGTTCAGTTTTGTTTTTAAGATTTCACATTTAACAGATTATACAGTATTCATCTTTGTCAGATATATTTCACTTAACATAATACCGAAAACACCCATCCATGTTGTTTGTTGCAAATGATAATATTTCATTTTTAATAGCTGAATAATAATATTCTGTTATAAATATATATATGTAATACCACAAGAAATGAGTTCTCTAAATTCTTTAGAAAGGAACACAGCCCTATCTGCATGTTGATTTTAGCCCAATAAGACACATTTCAGACTTCTAACCTCTAGAACTGTAAGATAATATATTGCTATTATCTGAAGCCACTACTTCTGTGGTAATTTCTTACAGAAACAATAGTAAACTAATTTATGTAAGTTTATAGTTTTTCTCAAATTTAGAAAACTTGGGGATATTACTTTTTCACACATTTTTTCTCTTCCACTCTTACCTCTCCTCTTGGGACTCTAGATGTGTCAGAACACTTGATATTATTCTAGGGGTCACTGATGCTATATTCATCTCTTTATTCATTCTTTATTCTCCCTGTACTATTTCTTAGTTTCTATTAGTATGCCTTCATGTTTGCTGACCTTTTCTTCTTCTAATACATTTTGATTCTATCCAGTGTATTTTTATTTTAGATGCTTAATTTGAGTCTTTTTTAAATCTTCTAATTCTGATGACACCATGCTTATATTTTCTTCTACCTCCTGAACAATGAATAATATTTATATTATCTATTAATTTCCTCTTCTAGTAGTTACATTGTCTCTTCAATCTCTAAATCTGTTCTTATTGGTTGTTTCTTTTGATTATGGGTCTTATTTTCTGGCTTCTTTCCATTCCTGGTCATTTTTTTTATCGGGTCATAAATATTGTCAATTTTACCTTTTTAGTTTATAGATTTTGTTGTATTTCTTTAAATGATATCATATTTCTTCCTGGTACCCAGTTAGTTATTTAGAGTCAGTTGATTATTTCAAGATCTGAGAAACTAGTTATTTAGGATTACTTTAGCCCCATTATTAAGGCAATATCCTTCAATATTTAACCAAATCTCTATGTAGTTACGTTTATGACGTTTTCCACTTTGGTCAGTGGAAACACAAACCATTCTCAATCTAAAGTGAGCTCAAGAAATTATTCTCCCTCTTCCTCTGACAGATTTTCCCTAGCCTCAGATAAGTTTTCTCTCACACAGGTGACAATCAGTACTTAGGCAAAGATTTGAGAGAACCCACATGCAACTCTCTTGATAACACAATCTTCGCAGATATCCACTCACTACACTCAGTCTCATAAATTTTAGTTACTTTGACCTCCCTAATTCAATTTCTGCCATCTCAGTTCACTGACAACTTTGAACTCCTTCTCTTTGCATGGCAACCTGGAACCTGCTTATAAGAAGTAATCTGTTTCTTGTACAAGGATCAGTTTATATGTTTCCTTTCTCTCAAGTATCATGGTCTGACATTATTTTCCAATACCTGCAAACTGTTGTTTTATTGATTTTTCTAGTTCCTAGTTATTTAAGGTGAGAAAACAAATTCTGGCCTTTTGACCAGAAGCAGATGTCTGTCCACTTTATTTAATATTTTATATTTATTGTTATAAAATTGTTTATAATGCCCTATAATCTTTTCAGTGTCCGTGTGCTATGTAATGTGCCTTTGTCATTCATGATTTTAACTTTTGTTCCCTCCTTCATTTTTTTCTTCATTAATCTTGGAGGGACTTATTAATTTAGGTTAACTATTAAAAAAAAACCCTAACTTTTGAGTTTACTGACACTCTACTATAAATTTGTTTCTATTTTTGTAATCTCTGTTCTTCTGTTTTTTCTTTAAATTCTTTATGTTAAATTTGCTGTTCTATTGCCAACCTCTTGAACTTCATGCTCATATCATATTTTACTCTTGCTTCTTTTCTATCTTATAAATTTAAGGCTGTACATATTTATTTAACCATGATTTCAGGTGGATTCCCTAAAATTTTATATTTAGCATATTCATTATCATTCAGTTCAAGCTATTTTTATTTTTTCATTTTCTTAATCTCTTGAAGGGGATTTTTCTAATAATTTCCTATTATTTATTTCTAGTTTAATTTCATTATACTAATATTATATACTCTGTATATGATTTCAATTTTTGAAACTACAATTATGGCCCAGTTATGTTGTTAGGTTTTGTAAATGTTCTATGTATACTTAAAGATTATATTTTGCAGCTTTTGAGTACAGTTATATACATACATATAATTTATATAAAATTTAAACATATTTAAAACTTATTTTATTTTTTTACTTACGTTATTTTTTGATGATATATATAGAAATTGTCCATTTTTAATCATGTTATTGAAATCATATTCTACATACCACTAAAAAAATATTCTAAAATCAACAATTGATTTTTTGTCTACCTTTTCTGTTAATTACTGAAAGTGGTATAAAATTTTTCACTATGACTGTGGATTAATCTATTTTCTTTATAATTATTTAATTTTAATTCTTCCTTGAAATATTTTGAGGCAATATAATTATGTGATATATATTCAGAATTACTCTAATTCTCTGCAGTTGAAATTTTTATTACTTTTAAATATCCATCCTTATAGCTGTTCTCAATATGAAGGTTGATCCAAATCACATATGCTGTCATTACATGTACAGAACCACTGAATTGTTAATGGATGTCCATAGATCAAAAGATACTTCAGGAAAGCTTCTTGCATGAGATTTAGAGGTAAAAATAGCCAAAAGTGAAGAAGGGGACACAAGAAAACAGAGAGTTCTTTAATTAAATCTTTATAATCCATTTTCTCTGTGATATAAAGAGATGAGATATTGTGTCCAAATAAAATAGCAAAATACATAAATCAAAGAAAATAGGAGGAAAAAAAAGATCCTTGAAATCCAGAACATGGTAATCAAATTAATACAAAGGATGGAATTGGAAAAAAAAATCAGAACTCTCACAGAAAGAACAAAAAATAAAAAATATAGGAGTGGTTTAAGATAGCAGCATTAAGATGTTCTTGAGCCCCACTCCTCCCATGGACACACCAACTCTCCATCTACATACAGATCAATTCCCCCTGAAAAAGACCTAGAAACTAGCTGAAGAGTTCCTCCACAAAAATAAAAGGACTACATCCCAATACGTAGGAGAGGCTAAAAAGGGTCTTGTCAAAACAAAACAAAACAAAACAAAAACAAAAAACACACACTCCCAGCATGAGAGGAATACAGTTTTTCCCTGAGAGATGAAGGGTTCCTACACCCACATCAGGTACCCCAACCCTGGGGACCTACACTGAAGAGACGAGCCTCCAAAATGTCTGGCTCTGAAAATCAGCAGAGCTTGCATCCAGGAGATCCAAAAGACTGTAAGGAATGAAAAGTCTGCTCTTAGAGGTCTCAAGTGCAATTTCATTCACCCCAGGTCACAGCACAAAAGAAGCAATATGAAAAGCCCTTGACCATATGTGAAGGAGATTCATTAGCTAATATTTCATCATCTGCCAGAGATGCAGGTGTATATTAGGACTTCTTCTAGGGAGGGAGATGCTGGCAGGCACCATTCTGCATTCCTTCTACCTTGCTAGCACTGGCAGGCTTGCCCTGCCCACTCATTCTTCCTCAACTTGTACCAACCCTGCACTCTCCATGGTCCTACTTAAGCCCTGAGGCTTGTCCTGTCCCTGTATGCCCATGCTGAACCCAGCAGGCCTACCCTGACCCTAAGCTCCTATGTGGCCCTGTTGCAGCCAGCAGGCTTGCCCCAACTCTAGGCTCTCCAAAAGCACTGCTGAAGCCAGCAGGTGCACATAGTAGGAGAAGCCGTTGGAATGCCAGGCTCAGGTGTCCAGGAGGGCTTGAAACAATTGGAAATATAGTTATTGGAAGGCTACCAACCCCACGGCACAGCACAGACAGAAGACAAAACAAACTCCCAGTCTTCCTGTGAAGAGTCTATTTACTCAAACTGGAGCTTTCACCTGAGAGGCACACTTCAGGATTACTAGAGGCTATGGAAGAGAACTCAGAGAATGTAGACCAGGAAACATCAGCTTTGTGCTCTCCCTTGGCCTCAATACAGATTGCCTGTTCCTTCCCTGAAAGAAGCTTATACACTCATCTGGAAGTCCAATTTTTGCAACTGTTGCAAGGGGACACCTCCAAATCACCAGGTCTGGAGCCCAGCAGACTCCAGTATCCTTTGAAAGCTGCTGCCTGATGGTTTATCTTCAAATCAGCCTGAAACTATATGCTGACGAAGATCCCTCCCTTTCAAACACTGACAGAGCTTGGCACCAACTCAACAACTGGAACCTATCAAGAATAAACCAGACTGCTTAGACAATGACAACAGTTTAAGAGATAACCAAAAACTAGGGCAAGGATGAATAATAAGGTTCATTGCCTACACAAGGCCACTCCTTCAAGGTTGGGAGAGGTGGCTGGTTCACACTTAGAAACAGGCTGAGAGAAAAGCAAAATAAGGAAACAGAGGAATAGGTTCCAGGTGAAAGAACAAGATAAAACCCCAGAGGAAAAAAAACAGCATCAACAACAAAAAAACCAAGCAAATAAAAATGAACAAACAACAACAACAACAAAAATCTTAATAAATGGAGGTAAGTAATTTACCTGTTAGAGAGTTAAAAATAATGGTCATACAGATGCTCATTAAACTCGGGAGAAGAATGGATGAACAAGTAAGAAATTCAATAAAAATACATAAAATTTAAGAGCACCAAACAAAAGCCACAGAAATGAAGAATACCATAACTGAACTGAAAAATAACTAGAGTAGTTCAACCCCACACTAGATGAAGTAGAAGAATAGATCAGCAGTCAAGAAGAAAGGGCAGTAGAACTCAGACCAAGAAAACAAAAACAAAAACAAAAAAAATTTTTTTTAAAGTGAAGAAAGCTTAAAGGGACGAATTGGCCAACATGAAGTAAAATGACATTTACATTATAGAGGTCCCAGAAGGAAAATAAAGAGGCAAAAAAAATCGATTTGAAGAATTAATAGCTGAAAACCTCCCTAACCTGGGGACAAAAACAGACATCCAGGTCCAGAAAGCCCAGAGAGTTCTAAACAAGTTGAGCCCAAAGAGAACCACACCAAGACACATCATAATTAAAATGTCAAAAGTTAAAGAATCTTAAAAGCAAGAGAAAAACAACTTGTTATATACAAAGTAATCTCCATAATACTACAAGCTGATTTTTCAGCAGAAACTTTGCAGGACAGAAGAGAGTGGTGTGACATACTCGATGTGCTAAAAGGAAAGAAAAATCCAACCAAGAATACTCTACCTGACAAAACTATCATTCAGAATTGAAGGAGAAATAAAGAGTTCCCCCAAAAGCAAAAGCTAAGGGAGTTCATCACCACTAACCCAGCCTTACAAGAAATATTAAAGGGATTTCAAGCTGAAAAGAAAACACACTAGTAACAAGGAAACAAGAAATTCAAAGTGTCACTGGAAAAGGTAAATATATAGTAAAGGTAGTGGGTTAGCCACTTATAAAGCTACTATGAAGGTGGAAAGTAAAATTAACTATAACTACAATAATTAGTTAAAGGATAATTATACAAAATTTAAAAATGTAAAAAAACGAAAAAAATGTAAAAAAAAGTCAGGGGGAAAGTGAACATGTAGTTTTTAGAATCTGTTCAGATTTAAATTACTATTAACCTAAAATAGACTACTATACATATAAGCTGATATATGTAAGCCTCATGACAGCTTCAAAGCAAAACCCTATAGAAAATACACAAAAGATAATGAGAAAGGAATTTAAATATGACATTAAATAAAGTCATCAAACCACAACAGAAGATATCAAGGAAAGAAGAAAGTAGAGGAACTACAAAAACCAGAAAACAATTAACAAAATGGAAGTAAGTACATACCTATCAATAATTACTTTAAATTCAAATGGACTAAATTCCTCAATCAAAAGATATAGAGTGGCTCAAGTGATTAAAAAAAAATAGACCCATCTATATGTTGATTACAAAAGACTCACCTCAGATCTGAGGACACACAAAGACTGATAGTGAAAAGACGGGAAAAAAAAAAAAAATCCAAGCAAATGGAAAGGAAAAGAAAGCTGGTGTAGCCATACTTAGACAAAAGAGATTTAAGACAAAGACTCTAATAAAATACAAAGAAGAGCCATAATGATAAAGGGGTCAATCCAAGAAAAGGAAATAACATTTGTAAATACTTCTGCACCTAACATAGGAGCACCTAACTATAAAGCAAATATTCACAGACCTAAAGAGAGAAATCAACACCAATGCAATAATAATAGAGACCTAAATACCCCACTTACACCAATGGATCATCATCAAGGCAGAAATTGATAAGGAAACATAAGCCTTAAATGACACCTTAAACCAGATGGACATACTAGGTACAAAACATTGGATTCAAAAGCAATAGAATACACATTCTTCTCGATTCCACATAGAACATTCTCCAAGATAGACACATGTTAGGCCACATACAAGTCTCAATAAATTTAAGGAGACTGAAATTATGCCAAGGATATTTTCTGAACATAATGATGTATAAGTCAATAATAAAAAAACTGGGAAAAAAAACAAATATGTGGAGATTAAACAGCGTGTTACTGAAAAAAACAAATGTCTCAACTGAAAAATCAAAGAGAAAATAAAAAAATACTTTGAGACAGAAGAAATGGATGGGGAGCCTGGGCGTCTCAGTCATTAAGTGTCTGCCTTCGGCTCAGGTCATGATCCTGAGGTCCTGGATCAAGCCCCACATTGGGCTCCCTGTTCACCAGGGAGCCTGTTTCTCCCTCTGCCTGCTGCTCCCCCTGCCTGTGCTCAGTCTCTCTCTCTCTTACTGTCAAATAAATAATAAAAATCTTAACAAAAATAGAAATGGAGTATCATATCATAATATCTGTGGGAAAAAGCAAAAGCAGTTCTAAGAGTGGAGTTCATAGAGATACATGCCTATTACAAGGAACAAGAAAAATCTCAAATAAACAAACTAACTTTAAACCTAAAGGAGCTAAAAACAGAACAAATGAAACCCAAAGTTAGTAGAAAGCAGAAAATAATAAAGATCAGAGGAGAAATAAATGAAAGAGACAAAAAATTTAAAAAATAAAAAAGATCAATGAAACTAAGAGCTGGTCCTTCAAAAAGATCAACAAAATTGACAAACTCTAGCTAGACTCAAATTAAGAGAGAGAGAAAGAATTCAAATAAATAAAATTGGAAATAAAACAGAAGTTATAACTGATACCAAAGAAATACAACAAATCATAAGGGACTACTGTGAAGAAATAAACACCAACAACTTGACAACCTAAAAGAAATGGATAAAATTCTAGAAACAATCTCCTAATAAAATCAATAAGAAAAAGAGAATCTGAACAGACCAGTCTTACTCTTACCAGTAAGGAGATTAAGTGGGCAATCAAAAACCTCTCAACGGGGGCGCCTGGGTGGCTCAGTCGGTGAAGTGTCTGACTCTTGATTTTGGTTCAAGTCATGATCTCAGGGTCATGAGATCGAGCCCCACATCCAGGTCTGTACTCAGTGGGGAGTCTACTTGAGATTCTCTTTCTCCCTCTCCCTCTGCCCCTCCCCCCATATCATGCACCCACATGCTCTTTCTCTCTCACTCTCTAAAATAAATTTTTAAAAATCTTAAAAAAAAAACAAAAAAAATTCCCAACAAACAAAAGTCAGATGGCATCATGGGTGAATTCTACCAAACATTCAAAGAAGATTTAATACCTATCTTTCTAAAACTCTTCCAACAAATTAAAGAGAAGGAAAATCTTGCAGTCTCATTTGACAAGGACAGCATTACCCTGATACCAAAACCAAACACACATACACACACACACACACCCTACAGACCGATACTCTAGTGAACATTGGTGCAAAACTTCTATACAAAATATTAGCAAACCGAATTTAACAATGCATTAAAAAGATCATACAATATGATCAAGTGGAATTTAGTCCATGGATGCAAGGATGGTTCAACATCTGCAAATCACTCAATGTCACATACCACATTTACACAACGAAAAATGAAAACCATAGAGTGATCTCAATAGATTGTAGAAAAAGTATCTGACAAATTTAGCATCTATTTATGATGAAAATTTCAGCAAAGTGAGAATGGAAGGAAAGTATCTTAACATAATAAAAGCCAAATATGACAAACCCAGGGTGAATATTATACTCAATGGTGAAAACCTGAAAGCTCTTCCTTTGTAAGATCAGGAAAAAGGAAAATGATATCTACTCTTGCTACTTGTACTCAACACAGTATTGAGAGTCCTAGCCATAGCAATAAGGCAAGAAAAAGAAATAAAAGCCATCCAAATTGAAAAAGAAGTAAAATGGTTAACTATCAGAAAGAGGAATTAAATTTTTTCAAAGATTTATCTGACAGAGAAAGAGAGAGCATGAGCACAAGCAGGGGGAGTGGGAGAGGGAGAAGCAAGATCCCCGTTAAGCAGGGAGCCTGATGTGGGGCTCGATTCCAGGGCCCTGGGATCAAGACCTGAGCCAAAGGCAGATGCTTAACTGACTGAACCACCCAGGTGCCCCTGAAAAGAAGAATTTAAAAAATAGTCCCATTTACAATTTCATCAAAAAAAAAAACTTGTAATAAATTTAATCAAGAAGGTAAAAGACCTATATACCAAAAAGTATAAGACATTGATTAAAGAAATTGAAGAAGACATAAACAAATGGGAACACATTACATGCCCATGGACTCTAAGAATTAATATCATTAAATGTCTACAATACCTAAAGCAATCTACAGATTTAATGCAATCCCTATTAAAATTCCAATGGCATTTTTCACAGAACTAGAACAAATAATTCTAAAATTTATATGAAACCACGTAAGAGCCCAAATAGCCAAAGCTATCTTGAAAAAGAAAAACAAATTTGAAGGTATGACTTCCTGATTTTATACTACAATCAAAACAGTATGGTTTGGAATATAAACAAACACATAGATGAATGGTACAAAATAGTGGGCCTAGAAATAAGCACATACATAAATCAATTAATTTATAATAAAAGAGCCAAGAATATTCACTGGGGAAAGGACAGTTTCTTCAATAAATGGTATTGGGAAAACTGTACTACTACATGCAAAACAATGAAACTTGACCACTAATTTACACCCTATGCAAAGATGAACACAAAATGGATTAACAACTTGAATATAAGACCTAAAACCAAAAAACTCCAAGAAAGATAATATAGGCTATAAGTTCCTTGACATCAGTCTTAGGATTGAATTTTTGGATTTGATTAAAAAAAAAAAAAAGCTTCTGCACAGCAAAGGAAACCATTAACAAAATGGAAAGATAACCTACCAAATGGGAGAAAATATCTACCAATCATATAAAAAACAAGGGACTAACATCCAAAATATATAAAGATTTCAAACAAGTAAATAGCAAAACTAACAAACAAAAACAAAACAAAACAAAAAAACCCAAGCAATCTGATTAAAAAATGAGCTGAGGATCTAAATAAATATTTTGCAAAGCAGAGATACAGATAGCCAAATGGCACATGAAAAGATGTTGAACATCACTAATTACCAGGGAAATGTAAATCAAAACCACAGAGAGATATCACCTACCCCTGTCAGGATGACTATTATCAAAAAGTCAAGAAATAACAACTGTTGGCAAAGATATGGAGAAAGGGGAATCCTCATTTTCTGTTGGAAACTAAACCGGCCCAGTCGCTATGGAAAACAGTATGGATTTCCTCAAAATATTAAAAAATATAATTACCATATGATCCAGCAATCCCACTATTGTACATCCAACAAAAAAAAAAGAGAGAAGAAAACACTAATTTGAAAAGATGTATGCGGTGGAGCGGAGCAAGATGGCAGAGGAGTAGGAGACCTAAATTTCTTCTGGTCCCAGGAATTCACCTAGAGAGTTATCAAACCATTCAGAACACCTACAAACTCAACAGGAAATTGAGGAAAAGAATAGCAGCAGCTCTCTGAACATAAAAGCGACCACTTTCTGGAAGGTAGGACATGTGGAGAAGTGAATCCAAGGCGATATACGGGAAGATAGATGGGGGGGAGGGAGCCTCCGTCAGCCAGCTACCGGCAAGTGATGGAGCAGCTGAGCACAGAATCGGAAATTTTAGAAGTCTGCTCCACTGAGGAACATCACTCCAGTGGCTGGGGGGGGTGGGGGTGGGGGGTGGATCCCTCGCTGGAACAGTGTGGTCTCAGGACCGTCAGGGTCACAGAAAGACCTGGGGTGCCTGGGTGTGACAAGAGTTCCCAGGTATCAGAATGGGGAAGCTGGACTGCAAAGACAGAGCTAAGGAGTGGGCTCTCAGCTCAGGGTTGCCATAAACCGTGATCTGCGGCACAGTCAGGCCACTGTTCTTCCAGCAGGGACCCAACAAGTGGCAGATCCGGGGAGACTCCCTTTCCTCCCCCAGGAGGAGCTGCTCGGAAGCCTTCCACAGGAATCTGCAGGGTTTGGAGATACCAAACGGGGTCGTGTGCCAGAGATAGAACCATTTGGTCACAGGCCAGGTGAACACGGAGTGCGGCCAGAGACTAGGGAGACAGGAGTGTTTGACTACTTTTCTCTGGGGGCTCACTGAGGAGTGGGGCCTCAAGCTCTCGGCTCCTCCGGGACCAGAGTTGGGAGGCCGCCATTTTTATTCTCGTCCACCAAAGCTGTATGGAAAGCTTGCAGGGAACAAAAGCCACAGAGAGAAAACCCAAGCAGATTATTTAGCCCAGCCCCTGGCACTAAGGGCAGGACAATTCCACCTCAGGCAAAGACATTTGAGAATCACTGCAACAGGCCCCTCCCCTAGAGGATCAGCAAGAACAGCCAGCCAAGACCAAGTTTACTGATCAATGAGAACAGCAAAACTCCAGCGCTAGGGGAATACAGCACACCGAATTCATGGCTTCTTTCCCATGATGCTTTAGTCTTTCAAAGCTAATATTTTTAATTTTATTTTTTTCTTTCTCTATTTTTTTAGTTGAATTTTTCTTCTTTCATTTTTCAACCAACATCTTATCATTTCCATTTTTAAAATCTTTTTTAATTTTTCATTATTACAGTCATAATCTATCTCTTCATTGTATTTAAACTTATTTTTTGTATATATATAAGTTTTTCTTTCTTTAAAATTTTGGGAGGCAATTTCTCCTAACAGACCAAAATACACCCAGGATCAAGTGTGTGGCTCTGTTATTTTCACCAGCCTGATCATACTTTTTTTTTTTCCCTTTCTTTTCCCCCCATTTTCAGGTCTCTTCTGATTTGTTTAGTGTATATTTTTCTGGGGTCATTGTTACCCTTTTAGCATTTTTTTAGCATTTTGTTCTCTCATTCATCTATTCTCCTCTGGACAAAATTACAAGACAGAAAAACTCACCTCAAAAAAAAAAAAAAAAGAATAAGAGGCAGTACCAACTGCAAGGACCTAATCAATAAAGACATTAGTAAGATGTCAGAACTAGAGTTCAGAATGACGATTATAAAGATATCAGCTGGGCTTGAAAAAAGCATAGAAGATACAAGAGAATCCCTTTCTGGAGAAATAAAAGAACTAAAATCTAACCAAGTTGAAATCAGAAAGGCCATTAATGAGGTGCAATCAAAAACGGAGGCTCTAACTGCTAGGATAAATGAGGCAGAAGAGAGAATCAGTGATATAGAAGACCAAATGATGGAGAATAAAGAAGCTGAGAAAAAGAGAAACAACTACTGGATCACAAGAGAAGAATTCGAGAGATAAGTGATACCATAAAGCAAAACAACATTGGAATAATTGGGATCCCACAGAGAGGGGCAGAGGTATATGGGAGCAAATTATAGCAGAGAACTTCCCTAATTTAAGGACGGAAACAGGCATCAAAATCCAGGAGGCACAGAGAACCCATCTCAAAAATCACTAAAAATAGGTCAACATCCTGACATCTAATAGTAAAACTCACAAGTCTCAGAGACAAAGAGAAAATCCTGAAAGCAGCTCGGGACAAGAGGTCTGTAACCTACAACGGTAGAAACATTAGACTGGCAGCAGACCTATCCATAGAGACCTGGCAGGTCAGAAAGGGCTGGCATGATATATTCAGAGGAATAAATGAGAAAAATATGAAGCCAAGAATTCTATATCCAGCTAGGCTGTCATTGAAAATAGAAGGAGAGATGAAAAGCTTCCAGGACAAACAAAAACTAAAAAAATTTGCAAACACCAAACCAGACCTAGAAGAAATATTGAAAGAGGTCCTCTAAGCAAAGAAAGAGCCTAAAAATAACAAACCAGAAAGGAACAGAGACAATATACAGTAAAAGTCACCTTACAGGCAATACAATGGCACTAAATTCATTTCTTTCAATAGTTACCCTAATTGTAAATGGGCTAAATGACCCAATCAAAAGACCCAGGCTGTCAGATTGGATAAAAAAAAGAAGACCCATCGATATGCTGTCTGCGAGAGACTCATTTTAGACCCAAAGACACACCCTGGTTAAAATGAGGGGGTGGAGGGGCGCCTGGGTGGCTCAGTCGGTTAAGCGACTGCCTTCGGCTCAGGTCATGATCCTGGAGTCCTGGGATCGAGTCCCGCATCGGGCTCCCTGCTCGGCAGGGAGCCTGCTTCTCCCTCGGACCCTCCCCCCTCTCATGTGCTCTCTCTCTCTCATTCTCTCTGTCTCAAATAAATAAATAAAATCTTTAAAGAAAAAAAAAATGAGGGGGTGGAAAACCATTTACCATGCTAATGGACATCAAAAGAAAGCTGGGGTGGCAATCCTTATATCAGACAAATTAGATTTTAAACCAGAGACTATAATAAGAGATGAGGAAAGACACTACATCATTCTTAAAGGCTCTATGCAACAAGAAGATCGAACCAAAGAAACACATCAACAGTAATACAATAATAGTAGGGGACTTTAACACCCCCCTCACTGAAATGGACAGATCATCTAAGCAAAAGATCAACAGGGAAATAAAGGTTTTTAATGACACACTGGACTAGATGGACTTCACAGATATATTCAAACATTCCATCCCAAAGCAGCAGAATACACATTGTTCTCTAGTGTACATGGAACATTCTCCAGAATAGATCACATCCTGGGTCACAAATCAGGGTTTAACTGGTACCAAAAGATTGGGATCATTCCCTGCATATTTTCAGACCACAATGCTTTGAAACTAGAACTCAATCACAAGAGGAAAGTCAGAAAGAACTCAAATACATGGAGGCTAAAGAGCATCCTACTAAAGAATGAATGGGTCAACCAGGAAATTAAAGAAGAATTAAAAAAATTCATGGAAATAAATGAAAATGAAAACAGAACTGTTCAAAATCTTTGGGATGCAGCAAAGGCGGTCCTGAGAGGAAAGTATATAGCAACACAAGCCCTTCTCAAGAAACAAGAAAGGTCTCAAATATACAACTTAACCCTACACCTAAAGGAGTTGGAGAAAGAACAGCAAATAAAGCCTAAACCCAGCAGGAGAAGAGAAGTAATAACAGAGCAGAAATCAATGAAATAGAAACCAAAAGAACAGCAGAACAGATCAATGAAACCAGGAGCTTGTTCCTTGAAAGAATAAATAAGATTGATAAACCCCTGGCCAGACTTATCAAACAGAAAAGAGAAATGACCCAAATAAATAAAATCATGAATGAAAGAAGAGAGATCACAACCAACACAAAAGAAATACAAACAATTATAAGAACATATTATGAGCAACTATATGCCGGCAAATTAGATAACCTGGAAGAAATGGATGCATTCCTAGAGACATAAAAACTACCAAAACTGAACCAGGAAGACATAGAAAACCTGAACAGACCCATAACCAGTAAGGAAATTGAAGCAGTAATCAAAAATCTCCCAACAAGAGCCTAGGGCCAGATGGCTTCCAGGGGAATTCTACCAAACATTTAAAGAAGAATTAATACCTATTCTTCTGAAGCTGTTTCAAAGAATAGAAATGGAAGGAAAACTTCCAAACTCATTTTATGAGGCCAGCATTACTTTGATCCCAAAACCAGACAAAGACCCCATCAAAAAGGAGAACTACAGACCAATATCCTTGATGAACATAGATGGAATTGGAGGGTATTATGCTAAGCAAAATAAGTCAATCAGAGAAAGACAAGTATCACATGATCTCACTGATATGAGGAATTTGAGAAACAAGACAATGGATCAATAGGGGAAGGGAGGGAAAAAGTAAACAAGACGAAATCAGAGAGGTAGACACACCATAAGAGACTGTTAATCTCAGGAAACAAACTGAGGGTTGCTGGAATGGTGCGGGGTGGGAGGGATGGGGTGGCTGAGTGATAGACTTTGGGGAATGTATGTGCTATGTTGAGCGCTGTGAATTGTGCAAGACTGTTGAATCACAGACCTGTACCCCTGAAACAAATAATACGTTATATATTAATAAAAAAATTTAAAAACAGAAAAATAAGAAAGATGTATGCACCACAATGTTCACTGCAGCATTATTTACAATAGCCAAGATAAGGAAACAACCTAAGTGTCTGTTGATGGATAAATGAATAAAGAAGATGCATTATAGAAATACAATGGGAAAAAAAAGCCATTAAAAAAAAGACTGAAATCTTTCTATTTGAGACAACATGGATGGACCTTGGGGGTATTTTGTTATATGAAATATATCAGCAGAAAAAGACAAATAACATATGATCTCTGTGTGGAATTCAAAAAATAAAATAGATGAGCAACAAAACTAACAAAACCCGTCTCAGATATGAAGAACAGATGGGTGGTTATCAGAGGGGAAAGGGTGGACAAAATGGGTAAAAGGGTTTAGTTGTATGGTGCTAGATAGTACCTAGACATCATGGTGATCACTTGGTAGTGTATACAAAAATTGAATTATTATGTTGTATACCTAAAACTAATATAATTTTATATTCTAATTTTACCTCAATGAAAAAAAAAGTTACAGAAAATGGAAGTGAAAAGATAAGAAAATGAGAGACTTATAAGACAAATGGAGGCTTAGTGTTGAGGCCACAAGGACCAACATCCAACTAATAAAAGTCTAAAAGTAGAGATCAGAGTGTGCAGAGGGAGAAGTTCTCAAAATTAATATTATAAAAATACTATAGAATATTGAACCTACATATTCAAAACATCCAAAATTTATTCAGAACAACATATAGTAATACTTTTAATACACCCATCCCCACAGAGTTTCAAATTACCAATCATCAGATGAATTCCAAAGAGAGGAAAAAAATTAGTACATATGACCTGGTGATGTCAGAGTGGCATGGGACTTCCCAGGGGAGAGGAAAGAAAGCAAATCTATGACAAGAGTAAAGGAAGATTGCAGGTCAACAGCTAAATGGCTGGCATAGAGAACAACCAGCACAGGTGGGAAGAAGAGATAGCGGGGGGCACCTGGGTGGCTCAGTTGGTTAAGCGACTGCCTTCTGCTCAGGTCATGATCCTGGAGTCCCGGGATCGAGTCCCACATTGGGCTCCCTGCTCAGCGGGGGGTCTGCTTCCCCCTCTGCCCTCTTCCCTCTCATGCTCTCTGTCTCTCATTCTCTCTCTCTCAAATAAATAAATAAAATCTTAAAAAAAAAAAAAAAAAAAAAAAAAAAAAAAAAAAAAAAAAAAAAAAGAAGAGATAGCGGTATGTCAGAGGAAGGTGTGTGGGAGAAATGGAACTAATGGATCATCTGATGTATTTAAGAATTTGGAAAAAAATAAAGATATGCATTTAAACATTTGGCAAACTATAAAAAAAGATCTACAGAAATCTAAGCAAGTGACAAATGAACGCAATTACTGATCCCAGGAGAACAAAAAGTTGCATGAAACAAAAATTATTGGGGCACCTGGGTGGCTCAGTCGGTTAAGCGTCTGCCTTCGGCTCAGGTCATGATCTCGCAGTCCTGGGATCAAGCCCTGTGTCGGGCTCCTTGCTCGGCAGGGTGTCTCCTTCTCCCTCTCCCTCTGCCTCTCCCCCTGCTTGTGCTCTCTCTCTCTCTCAAATAAATAAATAAAAATTAAAAAGGAAACAAAAAATTATAATCATAATTTATTACATGAATGGACAGGGAATAATGTTTACATGATCATAATAATGTAATAATGCAACCACTGACTTAACTAACATTGTATTATTATTAAAATGGGGAAATGGTGGGTTCTTGCTAAGATGGCAATGTTGGAAGATTCAGAACTCACCTCCATGGAACAGACCAAATTATATCTATATATAGAACAATTCCTCTGTAAGAACTGAGTGCTGAATGAACTGAGTGCACAACAAAAGACAGAACAGCAAAAGACCATAGCAAGAGAAATGGAGACATGGTAACAAAGGGAAACCCCACTCCGACCCTGTGAACTGCAGTGGGAAACCATGATACTGAGGTACTGTAATGGATCCCTCTGTTCTTGGGCACAGAAAAACAAACAAACAAAACAGAGCTTAAAAGAGGAACTAGCATATAAAATTGACAGCACTAGAATTATGTTAAACAGTGGAGGAACTGCAACAATGGTCTCTAGGTCAGAAGGACCAGAGAATGATACTTTACCTTAAAAGTGCAGATGGGATCAAGATTTGGTCCCAGGGCATCTGGGTAGCTCAGTCGGTCAAGAGTCTGACTCTTGGTTTCAGTTCAGGTGATAATCTCAGGGTCATGAGAGTGAGCCCTGAGTGGGGCTTTGCACTCAGTGAGGAGTCAGCTTGAGAGTATCTCTTTCTGCCCCTCCCCCGCTCATGCGCGCGCGCTCTCTCTCTCTCTCTCTCTCTCTCTCTCTCTCAAATAAATAAATAGTAAAAAAAAAAAAAAAAAGTCAGTCCCCATAACAAGCTCCAGATCTCCAAGCCCATATCAGCCCTGGTCATGCAGGGGCACAGAAAATAAGCAACACGTTCCCTTTCCTTTTCCCTTTTCTTTCCTTTCCTTCCCATTGCCATTTTTCTTTTCATTTCCATTCCTTTCCCCTTTCCTTTTCTTTTCTTTCTTTTTTCTTCCCTTTCTTTTACCTTTTTTTCCCCTTTCTTTTGTCTTTTTAAATTTTTTCTTTAAAAAGCAGCAGTTTAAAACAGCAACTAGCAAATAAAAGAGCCAGTCCTAGAACAGTGCGCGGAGCTGCTGGAAAGCTTTGTCAGGGGGGTAAAGGCTGACACACATGGCCTACACTCCCCCTCGACCTTGAAAGCACAGACACGTGCACAGTCTGCGAGTGCTAAGCAGCTTGCCACCTTACTGAGCCCCAGGCCCCTAACCCACATCAGCCCCAGCCTACTAAGGTGGCCAGAGGATGGTGCAAAACAGGACACCCCCGGTTAGCACTCACTACAGTCCCATCCTTTGCATCAAGGTGACATAGGTGCAAAGCACTCCAGAACATTCCAAGCTCACACCATTTTGGCTTCAGATGGCTTGCTAGGGCACCCCCAGTGCAGAGATCCAGAACCTCTTAGCTGATGTCTGCTTTAGATCCAGCCATCCTGCCAGAATGCCCCTTGTGGGGAACATCCCAGAATACTCCTGCCAGCATTGGCTTCAGCTCCAATCTCCTGTGCAGAGCAGCCTCTGTGCTGAACACCTTGAACTACCCTGGCTTGCACCCAATTCAGCATCTGCTGTCCTGCCAGGTCACCCTCAGTGTAGAGAGCCTTGGGACAACCTGGCGTGCAACCACTTCAGCTTCAGTTGTCTTGTCAGAGCATATTTTGTGCAGAGATCCCAGGAACCACACTGGTCCAATCCCATTTTAGTTTAGCTGTGCTGTCAGAGTGCTCGATGACCTCCCAGCCTGTTTACTGCCTCAGCTCCAGCTGACCCTTCAGAGCACCTTCTGTGCAGAGAGTCCTGGAGTACCTCAGTTTACATACACTTCAACTTCAGCTATCTTGTCTGTCTTGTTCAGCTCTCTGTGTAGAGCCCAGGTCCCCTGCTTGCACCCACTTTAGTTTCAGCTATATTGTCAGGGCACCCTCTGTGCAGAGAGCTAAGGGACCCCCAGGGCTGCACGCATTATCTGTTCCAGCCACCTGCCAAGGCATACCCTGCACAGAGTACTCCAGAACACACCAGCCTGCTCCCATTTCAGCTTCAGCTATCTGGCCAGGGTGTTCTCAGTGCATGGAACCTCGGCACACCTGGCCTGCATCTAGCTGAGCATTAGTGATCCTGACAGGGTGCCCACTATATAGAAAGCTCCAGGACCAAAAGCCCATGCCAGACACAGCTCCAGCCAGCCAGCAAAAAGTCACCAAGCAGTCTGTGTAGTGGATGACAATACACAAGACCATTCCTTCAAGCTTAGGAGAAGTAGCTGTTCCACCTAATCCAGAGAAACAAACACAGAAAGTCAAGCATAATGGGAAGACAGAGAAATATGGTCCAAAACAAAGAAAAAGAAAAAAAAAAAACCTCAAAAGAACTAAATGAAACTGAGATAAATAATATGCCTGATAAAGATTTTAAAGTTATGTTCTATAAAAATACACATTGGGCTGGAGAGAAGAGTGGAAGAACTCAGTATGACCTTTGATAAACAGAGAAAATATTAAAAAGAACCAATCAGAGTTGAAGAATACAATAATTGAAACAAAAAAACACACTAAAGGGAATCACCAGTGGATTAGAGATTCAGAACAGTGATCTGGAAGACAGGGTAATGGAAAGCACCAAAACGAAACAGCAAAAAGAGAAAGAAAAAAAAAAATGAGGACTGGTTAAGGGATCTCTTGGATAACATCAAGTTAACAAACATTTGCATTATAGGGTTCCCAGAGGGAGAGAGATGTGTAGAAAACATACCTGAAGGAATAATAGCTCAAACTTCCCTGACCTAGGGAAGGAAATAAACATCCAGGCCCAAGAAACAGAGTTCCAAACAAGATGAACCCAAGGAGGTTGACATTATGACACATAATTAAAATGTCAAATGTTATGGATAAAGAAAGAATTTTAAAAGCAGCAACAAAAAACCAAAAAGTTACCTTCAAGGAAAAACCTACAAGACTACAGGCTGATTGTCAGCAGAAACTTTGCAGGCCAGAAGAGAGTGGAATGATATATTCAAAGGGCTGAAAGATAAATAAATAAATAAATAAATAAATAAATAAATAAATAAATAACTATAAGAAAGAACACCTGGCAATATTATCACTCAGATTTGGAGGAAAGACAGAGTTTCCCAGACAAAAGATAAAGTAGTTTATCACCACTAAACCAGCCTTACAAGGAATGCTGCAGGGATTTCTTTAAATGGAAAGAAATGGCCATAATTAAACCTAAGAAAATTATGAATAAAAAGATGTAAAATATGTCAGTATATACATAAAATGTGGAGGAGGGAGTAAAAATGAAAACAAGAGGGAAAATGAAAAAGTTCTTTTTTCTTTTCCTATTTTTTTTTTTTTGGAATGTGTTTGAACTTAAACGACCATCAGATTAATATAGACTGCTATTTATTTACGATGATATATATAAACTCATGGTAACTACAAACCCCAAATCTATACTAGGTACACACACAAAAAATAAAGAATGCCAGACATAACACTATAGAAACACATTAGTCACAAAAAAAGAGAGCAAGCTAAAAAGAAAAAAAAAGAGTAGACAGGAACTAAAACAAACAAACAAACAAACAAACCAGAAAGCAAATAACAAAATGGCAATAAGTACATACCTATCAATAATTACTTTAAATGCAAATGGTCTAAATGCTTCAATCAAAAGACCTACGGTGGCGGAATGGATAAAAAAACAAAACACATCTATATGCTGGATATAAGAGACCCACCTCAGACCTAAAGAAACATATAAAGTGATGGGGCCCCTGGCTGGCTCAGTAGGTAGAAAGGTAGAACATGCAACTCTTGATCTCGGGGTCATGAGTTTGAGCCCCACGTTGCACACAGATTACTTAATAAAAAAAGAAAAGAAAACAAAAGAGAAAAAGAAAAGAAAAGATACATACAAACTGAAAGTGAAGGTATAAAAAAGCATTTACTATATAAATGGATGAAAATAAAAAAGGAGGGATAGCACTGTATATATATATAAGACAAAATAGACTTTAAAACAAACACTGTCACAATACAAAAAAGGGCATTACATAATGATAAAGGGATTAATCTAAAATAAGGGGTTATAAATATCTATGTGCCCAACACTGGAGCACATAAATATATAAAGCAAATATTAATAGACATAAAAAAAGAAATTGATGGTAATACAATAATAGTACAAGACCTTAACACTCCACTTACATGAATGGATAGAACAGCTAGGCAGAAAATCAATAAGGAAACAGTACCTGTGAATGACACATTAGACCAGATGGACTTAAGAGATATATACAGAACATTCCATCCACAAACAACGGAATACACATTCTTCTCATGTGCACATAGAACATTCTCTGGGATAGATCACATGTTAGGCCACAAAACATGCCTCAATAAATTTAATAATATTCAAGTCATACCACGCATCTTTTCTGATCACAACAGTATGGAACTAGAAATAAATCACAAGGAAAAAAAACTGGAAGAAACACAAACAGGTGGAGGATAAACAATGTGATACTAAACAACCAAAGGGTCAACAAAGCAATCAAAGAAATAAAAAAAATACATTGAGATGAACGAAAATGAAACATAATGGTCCAAAATGTTTGGAACACAGTGAAAATAGTTCTAAGAGTTAAATATATAGTGCTATAAGCCTATCTCAAGAAACAAGAAAAAGCTCAAATAAATCAAATCTTATATTTAAAGGAACTAAAAAAGAATAAACAAAGCCCAAAGTGAGTAAAAAGAAGGTAATAATAAAGATTAGAGCAGAAATAAATGACATGGGGGCTAAAAAAGCAGTAGAAAAAACTCAATGGAATCAAGAGCTAGTTCTTTGAAAAGATAAACAAAAGTAAATCCTTAGCCAGACTCATCAAGAAAAAAAGAGAAAGGACCCAATTAAATAAAAACAGAAATGAGAGAGGAGAAATAACAAGTGATACCACATAAATACAAAGGATTATAAGAGAATACGACAAAAAATTATATGCCAACAAATTGGACAACCTAGAAGAAATGGATAAATTTCTAGAAACATACAATCTTCCAAAACTGAATCAGGAAAAAATGGAAAATCTGAACACACCAATTACTGGTAACAACATCAAGTCAATAATCAGTAATCAGAAAACTAAAAAAAAAAAAAAAAAAAAAAGTGTAGGACCAGATAGATTCACAGGTGAATTCTACCAAACATTTAAAGAGAGTTAGTACCCATCCTTCTCAAACTACTTCAAAAAATAGAAGAGGAAGACAAGCTTCCAAACACATTCTATGAGGCTAGGATTATCCTGATACCAAAACCAAACATACCACAAAAAAAAAGAAAACTACAAGCCAATGTCCCTGATGAACACAGATGCAAAAATCTTCAACAAAATTTTAGCAAACTGCATACAACAATACATTAAAATAACCATTCACCATGATCAAGTGGGATTTATTCCAGGGATGCAAGGATGGTTCGATATTCACAAATCAATCAACATGATACACCACATCAATAAAACAAAGCATACAAATCATATAATCATCTCAACAGATGCATAAAAAGCATTTGACAAAATTCAACACGCATTTATGATGAAACTCTCAATAAAGTGGATTTAGAGGGAACATACCTCAACATGATAAAAGCTGTATATGAAAACCAGCAGCTAACATTATACTCAATGGTGGAAAAACTGAGAGCTTTTCCTCTAAGATCAGGAACAAGACAAAGATGTCCATTCTCACCACTTTTATTCAACATAGCAATGGAAGCCCTAACCACATCAATCAGACAAGAAAAAGAAGTAGAAGGCATCCATATTGGTAAAGCAGAAGTTAAACTTCAATATTTGCAAATGACATGACACAATACATAGAAAATCCTAAAGACGCCACCAAAAAACTAGTAGAAGTAATAAATAAATTCAGTAAAGTTGTAGTATACAAAATTAATACCCAGGAATACATACTGTTTCTATACACTAATAATGAAGTAACAGAAGGAGAAATTAAGAAAACACCACCACTTAAAACTGCACCAAAAAGAATAAAATACCTTGGAATACACTTAACCAAAGAGGTGCAAACTGTAAAACACTGATGAAAGAAATTGAAGATAGCACAAACAGAATGAAATTCCATGTTCATGGATTGAAAGAATTAATATTGTTAAAATATCCATATTACCCAAAGCGGTCTACAAATTCATTGCAATCCCTACCAAAATACCAACAGCATTTTTCACAAAACTAGAACAAAACATACTAAAATTTGTATGGAACCACAAAAGACCCCAAATAGTCAAAGGAATCTTGAGAAGAAAAAAACAAAAACAAAAACAAACAAAAAGCTGGAGGTATTACAATTCCAGATTTCAAGATATATTGCAGTTACAAAACCGTAGTAATCAAAACAGTATGGTACTGGCACAAAAATAGACACATAGATCAGTGGAACAGAATATGGAGCCCAGGAAAAAACCACAATTATATGGTTAATTAACCTATGACAGATGAAGCAAGAATATACAGTGGGGAAAAGACAGTCTCTTCAATAAATGGTGTTGAGAAAACTGGACAATTAATTTCATGCAAAGGAATGAAACTGGACCACATACTAATGCTGTACACAAGAATAAATTCAAAATGGACTAAAGACCTAAATGTGAGACCTGAAGCCATAAAAATCCTAGAAAAGACTACAGACAGTAATTTCCCTGATATCAGCCATAGCAACATTTTTCTAGATATGTCTCCTATTGCAAGGTAAAGAAAAGCAAAAATAAACTATTGGGAGTACATCAAATAAAAAGTTTTTATGCAGCGAAGGAAACCATCAAAAAGCCAAAAAGAAAACCTACTGAATGGGAAAAAATATCTGCAAATGATATATCTGATAAGGGGTTAATATCCAAAATATATAAAGAACTTACATAATCAACACACACACACACACACACATACACCAATCTGATTTTAAAACTGGGCAAAAAATGTCCAAAGAAGACGTACAAATGGCTAACAGATACATGAAAAGTTGCTCAGCATCACTTATCACTAAGGAAATGTAAATCAAAACCATAATGAGATATCACCTTACAACTGTCAGAATGGCTAAAATCAAAAACACAAGAAATAACAAGTGTTGGTAATGATGTGGAGAAAAAGGAACCCTCATAGACTGTAGGTGGGAATGCAAACCGGTGCAGCCACTATGGAAAACAGTATGCAGGTTCCTCAAAAATTTTAAAATAGAACTACCCTATGATACAATAACTCCACACACATAGCCATAAAAAGATGAGAGCATGCCATTTGAAAAACATGGATGAACCTAGGGGGTATTAAGGTAAGTGAAATAAGTCAGATTGAGAAAGACAAATACCATATGATTTCACTTATATGTGGAATCTAAACAAACAAAAACTGAAACCAACGAACGAACAAACAAAAAGCAAATTCAGACCTTTAAGTATATAGAACAAGTTGACGGTTGCCCGAGGGAGGGGAGTGGGAGAATGGGCAAAATGGGTGAAGAGGAATGGGATATTCAGGCTTCCAGTTACGGAATAAAAGGCACAGCATAAAGAATAGAGTCAATGATGTAATAGTGTTGTATGGTGAAAGATAGTAGCTACACTTGTGCTGAGTATATCATAATATATAAACTTGTCAAATCACTATATTGTATACCTGAAATGAATATAACACTGCGTGTCAACTCTACTTAATAATAATAATAATAATAATAATAACAGTAGTAAGTAAAAATTTAAATGTGGAAATTGTGGGAAATAAAATGGGAAGTATAAAATGTTCACAAATATAGCAGGAAGTCAATACCTGAAATTGATATATCAATTTGTATTGGCTTGTATATTATTGATTGTACTGATATGTATATTATTATTATATTATTACATTATTATATGTAATATTATTATATTATTCTAGCAGTAAATTTAAATAAATATATAAAAATAAAAATAAAAAAATAAAAAAGATATATAAAAAGAGTTGTGGGCATCTAGAGGTCATAATCCAGCTCTGCCTCCAATCTCACTTTCTCTTGATCTCACTGCCTATTTCCCTTTTATTCCACTCACCAGGGGCACCTGGGTGGCTCAGTCTTTGGGCGTCTGCCTTCGGCTCAGGTCATGATCCCAGGGTCCTGGGATCGAGCCCCGCATCAGGCTCCCTGCTCAGCAGAAGCCTGCTTCTCCCTTTCTCACTCCCCCCTGCTTGTCTCTCTCGCTGTGTCTCTCTCTGTCAAATAAATAAATAAAATCTTAAAAAAAAAAAAATCCACTCACCAAATGTCAGCTCTGGTGAGCTTTCAAAATGCGCATCTTGCCATTTTCACCCAACTCCTAAAACACATAGCGTTTCCCTCTCCAAGGGCTTCCCATTACCTTACACTCAAATCTTTCACAGGGTGTTGAAAGGCCATGCCTAGTCAAGTCCTTGCCTCTTATCACGTTACCACTCCACCCTTTCCTTTGCCATCTATGCTTCAGCCGCACTGACCATATATTAATTTGAAAAATACCAAACATCCTGTTACACTGGGGCTTTGATATATGCTGCCCCTGTTGTCTCAAAATATTACCCCACCCCAGTTACTACATCCCTTTTACACAAATATCTCCTGTCTCATGAAAGTATCTCCTTTTTCTTCTTTCAAACCCCAGCTCAAGGACTTAGTTTGGGGGTAGATATTGATGACCCTCAGTACATCGAGATGCTCTGCCCTTAACTCTCAGTTTTCCACACTTAATTGACTGTCTGCCCCTGCATCCCTTCCTCCTCTGCCGTTAGATTGTAAGCTTCAAGAAATGACAAATACTGTTTCCCTTTACTTGTTATTGTATGCCAGTATGGAGTACAATACTTGGAACATAATAGGTGTTTCATAAATATTTTATGAATGAATGAATTTAAAATAGTCTAAACATCCAACATCTAGTTAAGTCTTACCTCGCTCTGCCACTGACTAGCTATGTGACCTTGAGCAAATTATTTAACCACTCTGATTTCCTCATCTGTAAATCATAATAATACACAGTTCAAAAGCCTATTATAAAGATTATATAGAGGATAATACATATTGAGGTAAATTTTGCTGTGTATATGCTATATAAATGTAAGCTTTCTTTTCTTTTCTTTCTTTAAATCATTAACGATAACCTTGGCATATATCTGATCACAACATGTATTCTCTAGACTTAAAAGGAAAAAGGAAAAGAGATGGTACCTCATCAAGAGCAGCATGCTTCAAGGGGCAGTAGAGTATCTCTGTTCCCAGAGTAAAAAAGACAAGACTTCCCTAAGCTTTAAAGTTTTCAACCCAGTTCATCCTTATTCACATACTATCACCAAAACAAGTTTAACTGCGGCACAGTTCATAAGGACAAAATATTTCTTTTGTGGCTGGAATAAATGAGACACATAATCTCATCAGATGTATATTCAGTAGGAATTTCACTCTGCCATCTGTGGGTTTCACATACGTCAGTGTTAACTCTGAATTTCTAACAGAAAATCCAGCTCTCAAGGACATTATATGAATTTGTGACATGAGAGTAGGACACTTGCTGGGAAGGTAAAATAATGAACAAGTGAGATTTTTTTCATCTATCTAGGAGATTCATCTGTGACAGATGTAACAGTGATAATAATTTAATCATAATTATGCTATTATGCCATATTATTATGACAGTTAAGGTTATAATTTAATGTTACACCCTTTTAATTCAATAAAAGTTATTAATACTTTAAAAATCTTTTACTAGTAAAGGTTTACATCTAGCCAAGATTTTTTTTCTCTTGATGATATGAAAATTATATGCTCAGATAAAAAATAACCCCATGGCTTGAGTGACAAACTAGGTATTAAATTTAGATTTCAAACATATTAATTCTGAGAGGTCTTAAGTAACTCCTTCAAATTTTCACCTATGCATTTTCCTTCTCTTCCTCTCTGAAATACTTGTTTATTGCTTCACCAAGGGTGCTTATTTTAAAAAATTTTCCCTCACCAGTTATTTATCTTTCCACGTGTACTCTTTTGACATCATCCAACTGTGTTTCCTTCATGCCCAGACTGGAGCTGAAGTAAAACATATATGGACATAAGACACGGGTCTGGACAGAAGAAGAAAAAGAAGCTAGTGTGATAATGCTGGCAGATTGCCAAGTCTCTACTATTTTGATATGATTTCCCCTGAGTCTGGCTAGAAAGGTGCTGGTGGCTTAGCCATTCTAAATCCCATGGTAACCCCTCCTGACCAATCTCCCTCTTCATTAGAGTGCTGAACCCAGGTTTACAGACAGCACTGTAAGTCAATGCAAGCTCTCCAAAGTGAGTGAAAATACCAACTCAGTTTCTATTCTGTCAAATCAGTGACTAGACCAGTGCTGGTGAAAATTTAATGCGATGAATCACCTGGCGATCTGGTTAAAATGCAGATTCTCATTGGGTGGCCCTGGGGTGGGGAAGGGATTCTGCATTTCTAAGCTAAAGGTCCTGGACCATACTTTGAGAAACAAGGACCAAGAGTATCCTCTATACTCCTAAAAATGTAATTTCACTTATGCCATTAACTGACCTGCTTCTCTACTTTCTCTTTTCCACATCTCCTAGATTCCCACATTTTTACTATTCTACTTACATTAAAAATTAAAAACAAACAAACAAACACGTAATTCAACCTGGAATGAATCACACTTACATACAATACCTCAAGGAGTATTCTTTGATTCTATATTTTTTCTATTTTAAGAAAGAATGGCATGGTTGAACATACACTGGCTGTGTAATTATACAGAACTGGGTGTGAATTTCAATTATAGCTTTTAATAGCCAGGCAGATGTTAGGACAAGTTATTCAATGTCACATCAGTCTTCTCATCCATAGAATGGAGATAATAGCATCTTACTTCATAAGATTTTTGTGAAACCTGAATAAAATAACATAAAATAGTCCCCAAGATACTATAAATTATTGATAAATGTTGGGAAATAATGACTAGATATATTCAGTTCAATGGAATTACTCAGTATTATACAAAATTATTTTCAAGTTAGAATTTAGTGTGCTAAGTATGTCAACGTTTAAGCAAATGCATGTTTAAAAAAGAAAAAAAGAAAAATCAAGGCATTATTAACTGTTATATGCTTGGCAAAGAGAGTCTATTTTTAAATTTTGAATTTCATTTGAGATAAATTATTTTGTATTATAAAGTGGCTGTGTGGCAGGTTTTTTAATCAGCTTTCACTGCCTTTGAAATACATTTGTTAATTGGAAACAAAATAAGTGGCTTAAAATTTCTGTGGATGCAGCAACTCTAGTTAATATTTTCTAAATGGTGCTTGAAAATAAATATGTATGTATCAAAAAGTACTTGATAAGCAGCTAAATATGAAGAAAAACACCACCCTGCCCAAATCACTAGTGCATCAAGATATATTGATGCATTGATAGAATGGTCTCTAGTAATTTGCTGCTAATCAGTTTTAAGAAATGGATGACAGCAAGGAATTTTTAAAGAGTTCTTTTGTAGCTGACAAGAATTTGGATTATGTGAACTGACTCACCATTTAAATTCAACGATATACAATGGTGTGCTATTGATTCAGACAGTCCTTGACCTCAGGGATAACACTTGCCTTAGCTGAGTAAGCCAACTTTTAGTTTCGAGTGCTGTCTTTCAGTATCTCTGTCTTCTGACAAAAATAAAACAGAAAGATTAGGAAAGCATACAATGAGTTAATGCAAGAAAAGGCACCCAGCTTTACCTAAGGGAAGAATGACAATCATCCATCCTAAAGAAAATCAAGCCAGGCTTGGGGAATATTTTTAACCACCACCCCCCTGCAGTTTGATTCACATTTTGAGGTAAGCACTATTGTCTTTAGAATGAAAATACAGTCTGAATTTCCTACAATGTCTTAGATTTGGGCTATGAAGTATGCTGCTGGCATGTGATTCATGCTGTGTAAGGATGTACCTGATTCAGAAGTGGAAAATTGTTAAATAAGTTTGGAGAACATCTTTCATAGTGGTGCCTTCTCCTTTCACTCTCACAAATGGGAAAATAGGACACTATAACGAAGAGAGCATGTTTTCTAAAAAGGTCTCCAGTTGGAGAGATGCCAAATCTCATGGTTGAGAGCAGAGCTTTTCAGCCTAATATTTATTATTTCCTCCAGGTAGCAACAGTTTCTTGTTCTCCTCTGTCCCTTCTATTAATTGTTGTTTTTTTTTAATTTCTCCCTCCATCTCTAGATAGATGATAGATACATACATACCACATTCTCATCCTCTCTTTCTCTCGATCTCTTGCTCTCATCCTCTCTTCCCACAGCACCAAACATGTGCATGAGTGAAAATAAAGAAGTACATCATATATCCATCAGAATTATCCACAGGACTTCCAACTTTGAAAGGGACTATCAAGCTTGATGGTTTCCGTTTTAATGGTATCTTCTTTGGTTCATACCGTAAGATAGAAAATGGTATTTTCAGGCAAGTTTCCATAATCTGCAATACCATACACACACACACACACAAAAATCTGCTTTAAAATGTAGTCAGCTCTTGGGGTGCCTTGGTGGCTCAGTCAGTTGAGTGTCTGACTCTTGCTTTTGGCTCAGGTAATGGTCTCAGGGTCGTCAGATCCAGCCCCACATTGGGCTCTGCGCTGAGTGGGGAGTCTGCTTGAGATGCTCTCTCCCCTTCTCCCTCTGCCCCTACCCCCTTCTCTCTCTAAAATAAATATATCTTAAAAAAATAACATGTGTCCAACTCTTGAGTATTCTGCAAATGGGAAATCATGGAATATGCACATTATACATTTCAATAAATTCATTGAAATCCAAAGATAATTTTTAAAAGTCTCATCTGGGGTGCCTGGGTGACTCAGTTAGTTAAGCATCTACCTTCAGCTCAGCTCATGATCCCCGGGTCCTGGGATCAAGCCCCACGTCGGGCTCACTGCTCAGTGGGAAGTCTGCTTCTCCCTCTCCCTTTGCCCCTCCCCTGGCTCGTTCATGCGCTCTGTCTCTCGCTTTCAAATAAATAAATAAAAATCTTTAAAATAAATAAAAGTCTTATCTAATTAAATCACTAACTTTCCTCTCAAATTTTCATCAAATTGCTCAAAATAGCAAATGAATTCATTTGAAGTCCAAAAGCTTTGATCACTTTTTGACCCTTTTTGCAAATGCTGAAATGCCCCCTGCCCCAAAATAATCAGTAAAGGAGTAGGGGGAAATGCTAAATTTAGACCCAGATAATATAGATAAGACATATTTTGAACCCCAAATTAAAAATGAGATGTGCTTTTCTAACCAGGGCCCAGCGGACTGGCTCCTACAAAGAAGGGTGGTGAGAAGAAGAGCTGTTGTGCCATCCACGAGCTAGTGACCAGAGAACACACCATCAGCATTCACAAGCTCATCCATGGAGCTTTCAAGAAGTGTGCCTTTGGGCACTCAAAGAAATCTGGAAATTTGCCATGAAGGAGATGGGAACTCTGGACATGCGCATTGCCACCAAGTTCAACAAAGCTGTCTCAGCCGAAGGAATAAGGAATGTTCCATACCATATCCATGTCTGGTTGTTCAGAAAACTTAACGAGGATGAAGCTCTATATGTTGGTTACTTATGTACCTGTCACCACTTTAAAAAATCTACAGTTAATGTGGATGAGAACTAACTGCTGATTATCAAATAAAAGAATAAAACTTCCAAAAAAAATAATAAAGATGTACTTTTATGGCTATGGATCAAATTATAACATGGTTACATGATTATATACATACATACACAAGTACACATCATTTACACATACACCTATTGTGACAGAATTTTTATTATGTATCAACTCATTTCTTTTGCCAATAATCGCATTCCATACACAATTTACCGAGAAAACCCTACACTTAACACTAAGACAGCTCAAATGACATAGGGGTCTTTTGCAAAGTCTCCCAAGACTTCAGGATGGAACACTTAAAAAAAAAAAATTACCTCTTGGAATTATAATCTACCTGTATACATATTTCTGTGCCCCTTCACAATGTCAGGTTTTTGAAGGTAGGAGCACATACGCACAGAGTACATATTCCTAAAATTTTTAAAATTTCTTCTCATTCTAAGAACTTTATGTGCCAAACTAATAGGCAAACTGCTAAAAACAATTAAACAGATTCCTAATATTTCGTAAGTTCACAAATCCTTATCATCTCCAATGATTAGAACCTAAAGCAAACGATGCCACTATTTGCATATGTGTGTGCATTTTGCATGGCCAAAGTACCCTCTCAAGTACTTTTAGAAGTACTCAACATCTGCCAAAGCAAATTGGGGCAAAATATATGCTTAAAGATTCATTTAAAAAGTGAGTGAGCCCTGCTAAACCACACTATACATATGGGAAAAAGAAAACATGAATGGTGTGAAAGCACAATGCAATCCATACTTATTTTATTACATAAGGACCTAACTGTTATTTATCTAAGATTATTGATATGCCATGATTACTCTCTGCCTAGGAAATCACTACATGAAGCAGTTCAATATCACAACAGGGACATTGGTGCTTTTGATGGGCATAATTTTAAGTAAGGTAATTGCTTCCAGTGACCTTCCTACTTTTTTGAGTGTTTCCTAGTATATTTTCAACATAGCATTGTCTACAGCTGAAGTTCTCTTCATTATTTCCACTTATAAATAAGAATTTTCCCTGTTATGTGCACCAGCCATTTGAATTCTAAAAATTCAAAACAGTAAGTCATTTTACATTCTTAACCACAAAATAAAAATAACTGCTCATTATTTTATTTATTTGTGATTCTACATATTTTTTTCTACTGCTGGCTGTAAAGAGAAATCATAATGCAATGCCCCAGCTTTAATTTTAAGAAATGCAGGCAGCAATTGTGGGTAGTTAGTCTTTCTTACAGACTAGTGTCTTTTGATATATTGAAAAGACTACAGAAGCTGTTACAATGATAATGGAAGAACCTTATACATTTTCATTGACATCAAGTTGCCATTGACATCACAGAATTGACAAGGTAATGGTTTTCACACATACTTACGTTGACACCATAACATCAGAAGTGTCAGACACAATGGAAGTGTCTCCTACAAGATCTATTTGTATTAAAAAAAAGAAGAAAAATAAATGCAGAAGGTTATGATAGTATAATATTATGTCTCTTAACATTTCTAATTGTCCAAAAATGCATCTGATTTATAATGAACTCCTATTGCAGACATCACCTTTTTCATACACACAAATTTGGGGAAAGGGAAAGGTGAGAAAATTGGAGGTGACGAGTGTTAAAGAATATTGTGATAGATCAGATAGTTTTTTTATCTGGAGCTAACATTTTTAAAGTACAATGTGCAATTGTTCAAAACCAGGAACAGACTGTGGTAATGAGAAAATAGTCAAGGAACTCACACCAATTTGGTATTTTAGGTTAATTGCTTTATTATTAATACAGAGAGGTTGCACATTAGTTCTGTATAATTAGACAGAAATTATGCAGTGTTTGGTAATCGTAGCAGAATTCTGTAGTTTGCTATAACTTCATGCTGAACTGAACCAATATCAAAAATAAAGTATTACAATCTTTAAAAGAGACACATAGTTGGCATCAGAGTATAACTTGAAGCAGAAGCTGATATATGATAGATTTTCATTATTTCTGTGAGGTAAGTTAACTTGATCATATCTGCATGACAGGGTATTAATAAGATACTAGATGATATTTTTAGTGTAACTGGAAGTACCATCAGCTGCCAGAGCTTTAACTTGTTTTCTTTCCATTTATAGGCACTTTATTTCTGTATTACCTGATTCAGTTTACATTCTTAAATTAAGATTCTTTAGAAAAGCAGCTGGGATTCGATCTTTCCTGTGATCTTAGCTAAAATTATGCTTATCTGAACAATAATTTTTCACCTCTTTTAAGTGTAGTACATGCCATGTTTCAAAGACTAGCCAAGCATCAGAGACAGGGAGATGACCAAGAGGGACATGGCCCTTGTCCTGCAGACCTTACATACTTCCATGGGGACGACAAAGCTGAACAGGTAATTTCCTAGTGGTTATTTAATTACAGGACAGTTGAAAGGTATCCTGGATAAATCATGGTGCTAAGAGAGCATATCAAAAGGCAGATCTGAACTGGTCTTGGAGACAGGCAAGGCTTCTCAGAGGAAATGACATTTGTCCTGAAACCTGAAAACTGAGGAGGCTAGCTGGCAAAAGGGAGAGGATGAGAAAAACATTCAGAGTACAAGGAACAATTCTACTTGAAAGCCTTGAGGCACCAAGTATGAATATGGAAGAAGATCAGGCTGGCACTCTGTGTTCCTTTAAAAATGTGTTTATTTTCATTCTACATATTTGAGGAAAATACACCAGAGTGAAGGAAGCGATGAAGAAAGAACATCGTCCACTTTCCTCTAAATTGGCCACTGTTGCCAGCTCAGTGAACCCGATCTGGAGAGCCTTTATCACGCTGCCATTTTGCCAGTTTTGACATGGTTGTCCCTACCCCCTCCACAATTTATCTCAGAATACTTCTGCTTAGAAGAGCGATGATTGGGTTAATTTTTTTAAGTGACTTTAAAACTTACTTGTCCCTGAAATTCCCCTGGAAAGGTGGCAAGTTATTTATTTATTTTTTTAAGTGTGCCAGGCTGGAACTACACCAATGAATAAAATACACATAGTCCTGCCCTCATAAAGCTTATCATCCAACAGGAAGTCAAATAAAGCGCAGCAAGCACCAGTACATAAAACTGTGAAATTATAACATATTTCTAAAATATAAATTAGCATCTTGGAGAATGCAAGGATAAGAAAGAGAATTAATTGATTCTGGAAATCTACTCTCCGCCAGCCATTATACTAAGACTTAGAACTATATATAATATATAGGCTGTGGATCTCACAGTTTCAAAACTAGATTTACTGCAATTCAGCTAATGTTTATTGAGCACCTGCTATATAAAACACTGTAGTTCTGTATTTCTTCTCACCCAGCTTCCCCACTCCAGCCTCCTTGCTGTTCCTGGAACATGCCAGACACACTTCCATCTCAAAGCTTTGCACTTGTTTCTTCTCTGGGAATGTTCTTCTAATCCTAAATTACCTCTAGGATCACTCCCTCACTTCCCTCACCTCCTTCTCCAATGTCAATCTTGCAGTGAGACATTCTTGGCCACCTTGTCTAAAATTGCACCCACATTCCCCTTCTCTACTCCACACTTCTTTATCTCCATAGAAAAGGTTTCTTTACCAACTAACATGTTAAATATTTTATATATTTTATGTATTTGCTTACATTTATCTCCTATCTTACCTATCACTTGTAAGCTCATACTGTTCAGTGACATATCCTATGATAACGGAGTCATTAGCATTATTTTTATATATACAGATTATAAGGATTCTTAATTGATTTGGCAGCTTGATCACTTGCTGAACTGATAACCCTTTTGCATCTTATTTACCAAAATAAATTTGGATAAATTAGGCCAAATCTAAGTAAATAACCAAGCACTAGAGAAAATGAGAATTTGTTAAATACGGAGAATAATAAAGTCCCATTTAAAAAGTAAATTTTTTCTTATTATAAAAGCAATCATGGGATGCCTGGGTGGCTCAGTCAGTTAAGCGTCTGCCTTCAGCTCAGGTCATGATCCCAGGCTCCTGGGATCGAGCCCCACGTCAGGCTCCCTGCTCAGCGGGGAGTCTGCTTCTCCCTCTGCTTGCTGCTCCCCCTGCCAGTGCTCTCTCTCTCTCTCTCTTTCTAATAAATAAATAAAATCTTCAAACCAATCATAATCACTACAGGAAAAAATATAAAAACAATTAAAATAAAATAAATCCAAACCATATTCCCCCAAACCAACTATAATCATTGTTAATACTGTAAGAATTTCTATACCAAAGATAGGATCATAGTATTCATACTACTCTGTGACCTATTCAGTCAATGTTCTACATGCATAGGATGCTCAGGCCTCTCCTGGGTGGGCTCTGACCTGTTACACAAAGGCACACCTGACATGCCTTGGCGATGCTCACAGTTGAACCCACTCAGCGCCCCCCCTCACTAATGAGCAACCAGGAAGTATGGAGGTGTGAAATTCCTACAGGGGAAAATTGACCAACTGACGCCAGTAGATTCATTCTTCCCCATTTCTACTCCCACCCTCTAACAGAGTCCAGATGCATAGTTTACATAGGTTCTTGAGAAGGACTCAGTCTCACTGGTCTCATCATTGGTTTCATTTAGTAGTGAGCATATCAGTAATGACTTCTCCAACTGTTGACTCTCCCTTCTTCCCTGCCTCACTCTCCCTGTCTGTCACTTCTGCTTCCTGGGATTACACTCCCTAATAAAGTAAAAGCACATAAATATCTGCAGTTGGATCTGCTTCCAGGGAACCCAAGTTAAGATACCTCATCTTCCCCCTTAAAATATATGTTAAACATGCTTTTCTATCACTGTTAATCCTTCTATATATAATTTAAATTCAGTAAGGTCACAACCCTGCTTATCTTCTTTATTGCTTTTTACTCAGTACCTAGAGCTGTGTCTGACATAGAGTAGGTGCTTGATACATTTTTACTGAATATAACAGTTTATCATTTCTGTAAAGTATGAGTCTACCTTACTTAAATCTTAGCTAGATTATATATATCTCAATATACTGATTTTGTTTTTTGTGTTTTAAAAACTCATGACCCTGAGATCAAGACCTGAGCTGAGATCAGGAGTCGGACGCTTAACCAACTGAGCCACCTAGGCACTCCTATATACCTCAATATGTTTATTCAGACCATAACTAGACAGTCAAGTTGTTTTACCTAATTTTATCTATTTTAATCTGCTATGGTTATACAGCAAAATCTTGGCTTCACACATGATTATTTTCTCCATTCTTAACTTCTCTCGGTCAAAGGATATGCACAATATCAGGGATGTTTTATATGCATTTGCTATTCAATTTGAATAAAAATTATGACATTCTATTTATTTTAATTTGTTGGCAATTCTTCTAGCACACCAGGTATTTTCATAACATTGACAGAGGAAAAGGGCATAACCTGTGTTCACCTATTCATCAGTTTAAAGATCATATACTTTTATGGGATGGCAATGAGGCTGACCAGTAAATTCAAGCCAGGAAATTTAAAAATAAAAATTTGAACCTTAAAAATCCTTGCTGCTAAAAAACAAACCAAAACCCAAACCAAAACAAACCAAAACCTTTTTTTTTTTTTTTAATAATAGGATCTCCCCTGCCATATCCCTCCCAACAGTAATTTACTTTTCGTGTCACAGAACTCAGCACCAAACAAATCACACACCTTATCCATGGCTAGAAGCTCAAAATGCTCAGACTCATGTTTTTCACTATAAACCATGGGCAAAGTGATTCAAGGGTGTTTTTTCTGATAGTAAAAGAAATCCTGGAAACTCTTTACAATTATTCCTTCATGGATCAATGTGGCATACAGCAATAGTCCAGAGATCAGTATGAGACATATTTGAACCTGAATTCATGCTGATAGAGAAACACTTTCTATTTGTCGAATACTTGAAGTACCTCATTTCCTATGAACTGGATTATCTCTTCATAAATTGTGGGCAACAACTAAGATGAGTTTAGCTCCTACTTTTGTTACCAAATATAGCCAGCTGATCCATGAGTAATAGAGACAACAAAGTAATCAGTTTCAAAACCCAAAAAATGTTTATTGTTTGGGAAAATAATCAGTCCATTCTCTGCAGGAAAGGAGAAGCCACACTCAGAAACCTATTTGCTACAATGAGTTTGATTGAACGCCATACCAGGCTTGGTGTTACAACTTTATGTTGGAATCTGGAGGATTGCTCTTGCTTAGTATCAAATTAATTATTCCACAAATAAATTCAAATTGATAGATCCCAGCTAGTCAGCTAACAGCCTTTATCACACTATTCTATATCAATCAAAACAATGCCATTGAGCATCACTACAAACAGTGAAAAAAAAACACCTAAAGGCTTTTTTCTTTCACTTGAAACCTTTTTTGACTACCTCAAAAGTTCTTTGTGGATATGTGATAAACATATTTAAATATATGTTTTCACAGCCTCTTCAAATGTTTGAATTAAACACATATCTTTCAGTTGGGGCAACAGAGCCATAACACTGATGAAAAATAAAATCCCTAGGTCTCCAACAGGAGGGTTAGTGGGTACATCAGACTTCCCGGGCTAGACATAAACCACAGTTCTGTCCATTGCAGAACTTGAGGGATTGAAATAAAATCGACATATATCATCAATTCATTTCTGCTTTGACATTGTTCAAATTTCTCCTGGCATTTAAAAAAGTACATATTGGGCGCCTGGGTGGCTCAGTTGGTTAAGCGACTGCCTTCGGCTCAGGTCATGATCCTGGAGTCCCTGGATCGAGTCCCGCATCGGACTCCCTGCTCGGCGGGGAGTTTGCTTCTCCCTCTCCCACTCCCCCTGCTTGTGTTCCCTCTCTCGCTGTGTCTTTCTCTGTCAAATAAATAAATAAAATCTTTAAAAAAAAAAAAAAGTACATATTGAAAAGGAGAATATACACCAATGCAGGCTGAGGACAAATCCTGAGCCCTCTCAAGTATAAATGTGTTTAATTTGATATTTTTAGTTCTGCGTCTATGGAGAGAAAGAAATTCGTGCTCAACCCCAGTCTACAAATTTCTGTGTGCCTATTGACATAATATGTAGATGTCCTTGGCCAGATAAGAAGACAAAAAGAAAACTGCCTGCCTGCCTGCCTGCCTGCCCAAGCCATGAAGCACTGCAAACCCTCTCAAAGACCTCTCTCTAATCAAAACGATTCTCCAAGGCTGAACGATGGTCTGAAAAAAAGCTAAGATAAAATAACAAAGAGGGAAAAACCCAAACTTTCACATTTTTGACCTACATCTGTTGAAATATAATGTCTTACAAATAAACAAAAATGTGAAATTCTGATAAAATGTTTTCAATGCTGTTTATTTAAAAAAAAAAAAAAAGGAAAAAGGAAGAAAAGACCCAATTATGGGATAAACATTTCCAGAGGAACAAAAGCTATAGCATTTATGACAAATTGCTCTTTATTTCATTTTAAAACATAGATATGGTCTTACCTTTATATATTAAACTGTGACAGATTCTATTCTTTTTTACAGCAATTCTGCTTTTTCTTATGACTGTACACGTCCGGAGTCCAAGAAGTGCTCAACTGATGGATTTCAAGCATATGCTGCAGCAAATAGCATCTCCAAGTACTCTATGTAAGTTCTTCATCTCACTTCTAAGGTCAACAATCTGCACTAATTTTAACTTTAATTTTTTAAACATGAAGGAAATTTGATATGAAACTGGACTTGACTTCTTTAATGACTGAGTCCTATTAGGCTAATTCTCTAAAAGGGGCACTGCCTTAAAGATCATCCTTCCCTTTGAAAAACGGAGTCCATCCATATAGAGTTTTGGCAACATAAGAGATTACTGTCATATTCTCAAAAGCTACCCTGCTTCCAGAATCCTAAATGATCTTCATTTCCTAAATCAATACATTCCTTATGCACATTTCCTTGAAAATGTCAATTCTGTATATTTAGATTTAACAAATACTTTATTCTAACTCTTCGTTTCTTTTGATTACTGGAGAGTGTTCTGACATCGTGGGGAGATACATAAAGACAAACAGTACATGCCACACGTTACTAGTCATGTCAGTACACTACTGAATGAGCTTTCCGGCACTGGGCCACATGACAACTCTGCAGTTTCTGCCAGACATCAAGTGGACTTGTATTCAGTTGGCATTTCAGCACTTATGTGGAACACAACCACTTTTTAGAATTACAAGGTTACTTAATTGAAAGTAGATTTTAAAATTATAGTAGTTGTTAAATACTAGGAGCTAAATTTTCACTTGTGTACTTAAAGCTGTTATTTGGAGCTGAATCGGGCAGGCAGTTTAACAAGCAACAGGAAATGTTTAAAATCACCAAGATCATTATCCAGTGAAATTAAAATCCCAAACCAGAGGGCTCAGCATTACATGGGAATTTGCAAGTGAAACCAGCATCATCATGAGGAACACATCTGGATAGGTAAGACTATTAGATAACACTTCATCTAGGGAGGAGAAGAGAGGCCGGGAAGTCCCCAGCCTGAGGGAAGTCATGTTTTCTGGGGATGCAGACATGGACCCATGTATCCAGTATAAGAGAACTGTCCGTTCAGGTGAAAGGGGCTGTGTTAGGGAGCCCATAGTGTGTGCTCATGTGCACATGTGTATGTAGATCTTTTTTCCCAGGCCTTTTTCCTAGCCTACAGACAGGGTAGAAACAGATGCAGAGTAGTAGATCAATCGTCCTGAATTGACAGCTGCAAACAAGTAGCATGCTACAAAGTAGTGGGAGGCAGAATAACGGCACCCTAAAGATGTCCATATCCTAATCCCCAAGACCTGTGAATATGTTTCCTTAAATGGCGTAAAAGGACTTTGCAAATATAATTAATTTGGAGAGATTATCCTGGATTGTCTGGGTAGACCCAATAAATAGTTCCCTAAAAGGAGGTAGGAAGGTCAGAGTCAGAGAAGGAGATGTGACCATGGAAAGAGAGATCAGAGAGAAGAGAAGACACGATATTGCTGGCTTCAAAAATGGAAGAAGGACTCACAAGGCAAGGAATGTATGTTGCCTCGAGAATCTGGAAAAGGCAAAGAAATGATTCTCCACAAGAGCCTTCAGAAAGAATCAGTCCTGCTAACACCTCACCCATGAGTTACCTGATCTTTTCAGAACCATAAGATAAATTTGTGGAAATCTATACAGATATTTTATGGCAATTTAAAAAGAAGCAGCTTACATTCTGTCAAGAAATCCTTATCCAGTGCCCACTTTCTTATACATAGTGGGGACCAAAATGGCTTTAATGTTCCACTCAGCTGCTTTAGACAGGTTTCTTCTGACGTCCCGGTTTTTAAGAGCATTTACTTTAGAGAACTTGCTACTGTAAACACTTTCTCTGCTCCTTTGACATGTAAATCTTCTCCCAGCCTCTTATCAGTTTTATCAGGTCTTTCTCAAAGACCTGGGAACTACCCTTTTGAAATGCAATCACCAAAGGAAATAGTGCCTCTATCTCCCAGTCTCTATGCAAGGGTAGGAAGCTAACTTCCATAAGCACCAATTAGCAAACACAGATGCCCTGATCACACTGACCAACCTCCTCCCCAATGTCCTCCCAATACTTTTCCACTGCTTCCACAGAATCCTTTTTTTGTGTTTTCAATTACCTGTTTCCTTGGGTGTCAGTTATTCCATTTTTTATTGTTGTCTTCTCTTTCCTATTATTGGTTTTATTCCATATGGAGAAAGCTTGGTTATTAGTTGATGGGTATAGGTCGATTAGTGTAACTTCTAACCCTATTTTATTTTATTTATTTTATTCAGTTTTCTTCTGTAGTTGTTTCAGGTCTTTTATCCTAACAGGATTCTTTCTTAAATGGAAAGTCAGACAGAAAGCTATGTAACCTTTCAGGTATGTGAGTACAAAGTCGATAGGAAGGCTCAAAGGTTCTCTGGCAGTAGAGAATTTTAGTATATTCCAATGCTAGGGAGAACTCCCTTTCCTTCATATTTCACTCCACATTTACATAGGGATGCAGCATTATTTCCATCTTGATTTGACTTCTTCCTTTCCTACACTAAAAAGAATACTCTCCACCTGGTGAAACTTTCTGCAGAAAAAATTATCATGATTGTGAATGTCCAGGATGGAGATGATGGTGCCATCTGTGCCCAACCTTTATGATTGCCACCTGCCCCAGCCTACTCAGGCTCTTTCTGATTTGACTCTAAGATTCTCCGGGGGTCATCCTCATTAGACTGATTTTATTCTGCTGTTTTGGGCCAACGGATCACTCTTCTCACTTTTCTTCATCATTCTCCTTTCAGTCTTCGAAGATTTCCTTGAAATCCTCAAGTACTGCTAGCTTTCTCTATTTCCAGGAGTATTATGGTATCAATCACATGTGTATACATATTTTCTTTCATCCTATTGGAACTTGAGGGAGAGAGATAGTAGTAGACCCACATGTTCAAGTTGTCACTTCAGAGCTAATCTTCTGTTCTTAAAACGTTCTGTTAGATATTTCCACCAGATTGGGCCTCAGCCTCCCCCATCTAGACATTCACCTAGCTTCTTTTTCTCTTCACTGATTATCACCAAAAAAAAAAAAAAAAGAAGAAGAAGGGGGGAAAAAGAGAAAAGGAAAAAGAAAAGTAAAGAAAAGAAAAAAAAGGAAGGGAGGGAGAGCGAGAGAGGGAAAGGGAAAAAGGGAGAAAGGAAAGGAAAAGGAAGGGAAGGGAAAGGAAGGGAGGAAAGAGAGAAGAGAAGAGAAGAGAAGAGAAGAGAAGAGAAGAGAAGAGAAGAGAAGAGAAGAGAAGAGAAGAGAAGAGAAGAGAGAAGAGAAGAGAAGAAAGCCTTTTTCTTTTCTGTGCCAAAAAGTTCTGCTTTCTTTAGCCCCTATCCTGAGCCCTGGGCCTTTGTTCACATTTCTGAAGACTGAATTTTCTGATAAAAAATTTTTTTTTAATTTTTTTTATTCTTATATTAATCCCCATACATTGCATCATTAGTTTTAGATGTAGTGTTCCATGATTCATTGTTTGTGCATAACACCCAGTGCTCCATGCAGAATGTGCCCTCCTCAATACCCACCACCAGGCTAACCCATCCTCCTACCCCCCTCCCCTCTAGAACCCTCAGTTTGTTTTTCAGAGTCCATCGTCTCTCATGGTTCATCTACCCCTCCGATTCCCCCCCTTCATTCTTCCCCTCCTGCTACCTTCTTCTTCTTCTTCTTCTTTTTTTCTTCACATATATTGCATTATTTGTTTCAAAGGTACCGATCTGAGATTCAACAGTCTTGCACAATTCACAGTGCTTACCAGAGCACATACCCTCCCCAGTGTCTATCACCCAGTCACCCCATCCCTCCCACCACACCCCCCACTCCAGCAACCCTCAGTTTGTTTCCTGCAATTAAGAATTCCTCATATCAGTGAGGTCATATGATACATGTCTTTCTCTGTTTGACTTATTTCGCTCAGCATAATACCCTCCAGTTCCATCCACGTCGTTGCAAATGGCAAGATTTCATTCCTTTTGATGGCTGCATAATATTCCATTGTATATATATACCACTTCTTCTTTATCCATTCATCTGTCGATGGACATCTTGGCTGTTTCCAGAGTTTGCCTATTGTGGACATTGCTGCTATAAACACCGGGGTGCACATACCCTTTCGGATCCCTACCTTTGTATTTTTGGGGTAAATACCCAGTAGTGCAATTGCTGGATCATATGGTACCTCTATTTTCAACTTTTTGAGGAACCTCCATACTGTTTTCCAGAGTGGCTGCACCAGCTTGCATTCCCACCAACAGTGTAGGAGGGTTCCCCTTTCTCTGCATCCCCACCAACATCTGTCGTTTCCTGACTTGTTAATTTTAGCCATTCTGACTGGTGTGAGGTGGTATCTCATTGAGGTTTTGATTTGGATTTCCCTGATACCGAGTGATGTTGAGCACTTTTTCATGTGTCTGTTGGCCATTTGGATGTCTTCTTCGGAAAAATGTCTGTTCATGTCTTCTGTCCATTTCTTGATTGGATTCTTTGTTCTTTGGGTGTTGAGTCTGATGAGTTCTTTATAGATTTTGGATACTAGCCCTTTATCTGATATGTCATTTGCAAATATCTTCTCCCATTCTGTTGGTTGTCTTTTGGTTTTGTTGACTGTTTCCTTTGCTTTGCAAAAGGTTATTATCTTGATGAAGTCCCAATAGTTCAATTTTGCCCTTGCTTTCCTTGCCTTTGGCAATGTTTCTAGGAAGAAGTTGCTTCGGCTGAGGTTGAAGAGGTTGCTGCCTGTGTTCTCCTTTAGGATTTTGATGGACTCCTGTCTCACATTGAGGTCTTTCAACCATTTGGAGTCTATTTGTGTGTGTGGTGTAAGGAAATGGTCCAGTTTCATTCTTCTGCATGTGGCTATCCAATTTTCCCAACACCATTGGTTGAAGAGACTATCTTTTTTCCATTGGACATTCTTTCCTGCTTTGTCGAAGATTAGTTGACCATAGAGTTGAGGGTCCATTTCTGGGCTCTCTATTCTCTTCCATTGATCTATGTGCCTGTTTTTGTGCCAGTACCATATTGTCTTGATGATGACAGCTTTGTAATAGAGATGGAAGTCCGGAATTGTGATGCTGCCAGCTTTGCTTTTCTTTTTCAACATTCCTCTGGCTATTCGGGGTCTTTTCTGGTTCCATACAAATTTTAGGATTATTTGTTCCATTTCTTTGAAAAAAGTGGATGGTATTTTGAGGGGATTGCATTGAATGTGTAGATTGCTCTAGGTAGCATGGACATCTTCACAATATTTGTTCTTCCAATCCATGAGCATGGAACGTTTTTCCATTTCTTTGTGTCTTCCTCAATTTCTTTCATGAGTATTTTATAGTTTTCTGAGTACAGATCCTTTGCCTCTTTGGTTAGATTTATTCCTAGGTATCTTATGGTTTTGGGTGCAATTGTAAATGGGATCGACTCCTTAATTTCTCTTTCTTCTGTCTTGTTGTTGGCGTATAGGAATGCCACTGACTTCTGTGCATTGATTTTATATCCTGCCACTTTACTGAATTCCTGTATGAGTTCTAGCAGTTTTGGGGTGGAGTCTTTTGGGTTTTCCACATAAAGTATCATATCATCTGCAAAGAGTGACAGTTTGACTTCTTCTTTGCCGATTTGGATGCCTTTTATTTCTTTTTGTTGTTTGATTGCTGTGGCTAGGACTTCCAATACTATGTTGAATAGCAGTGGTGATAGTGGACATCCCTGCCGTGTTCCTGACCTTAGGGGGAAAGCTCTCAGTTTTTCCCCATTGAGAATGATATTTGCTGTAGGTTTTTCATAGATGGCTTTTATGATATTGAGGTATGTACCCTCTATGCCTATACTCTGAAGGGTTTTGATCAAGGAAGGATGCTGTACTTTGTCAAATGCTTTTTCTGCATCTATTGAGAGGATCATATGATTCTTGTTCTTTCTTTTGTTAATGTATTGTATCACGTTGATTGATTTGCGGATGTTGAAGCAACCTTGCAGCCCAGGGATAAATCCCACTTGGTCGTGGTGAATAATCCTTTTAATGTACTGTTGGATCCTATTGGCTAGTATTTTGGTGAGAATTTTTGCATTCATGTTCATCAGGGATATTGGTCTGTAATTCTCCTTTTTGATGGGGTCTTTGTCTGGTTTGGGGATCAAGGTAATGCTGGACTCATAAAATGAGTTTGGAAGTTTTCCTTCCATTTCTATTTTTTGGAAGTTTCAGAAGAATAGGTATTAATTCCTCTTGAAATGTTTGGTAGAATTCCCCTGGGAAGCCATCTGGCCCTGGGCTTTTGTTTTTTGGGAGATTTTTGATGACTGCTTCAATTTCCTTTGTGGTTATAGGTCTGTTCAGGTTTTCTGTTTCTTCCTGGTTCAGTTTTGGTCGTTGATACATCTCTAGGAATGCATCCATTTCTTCCAGGTTATCTAATTTGCTGGCATAGAGTTGCTCAAAATATGTTCTTATAATTGTTTGTATTTCTTTGGTGTTGGTTGTGATCTCTCCTCTTTCATTCATGATTTTGTTGATTTGGGTCATTTCTCTTTTCTTTTGGATAAGTCTGGCCAGGGGTTTATCAATCTTGTTAATTCTTTCAAAGAACCAGCTCCTAGTTTTGTTGATCTGTTCTACTGTTCTTTTAGTTTCTATTTCATTGATTTCTGCTCTGAGCTTTATTATTTCTCTTCTCCTGCTGCGCTTAGGCGCCATTTGCTGTTCTTTCTCCAGCTCCTTTAGGTGTAGGGTTAGGTTGTGTACTTGAGACCTTTCTTGTTTCTTGAGAAAGGCTTGTATTGCTATATACTTCCTCTTAGGACTGCCTTTGCTGCATCCCAAAGATTTTGAATAGTTGTGTTTTCATTTTCACTGGTTTCCATGAATTTTTTTAATTCTTCTTTAATTTCCTGGTTGACCCATTCATTCTTCAGTAGGATGCTCTTTAGCCTCCATGTATTTGAGTTCTTTCCGACTTTCCTCTTGTGATTGAGTTCTAGTTTCAAAGCATTGTGGTCTGAAAATAGGCAGGGAATGATCCCAATCTTTTGGTACCGCTGAGACCTGATTTATGACCTAGGATGTGATCTATTCTGGAGAATGTTCCATGGGCACTAGAGAAGAATGTATATTCCGTTGCTTTGGGATGGAATGTTCTGAATATGTCTGTGAAGTCCATTTGGTCCAGTGTGTCATTTAAAGTCTTTATTTCCTTGTTGATCTTTTGCTTAGACGATCTGTCCATTTCAGTGAGGGGGGTGTTAAAGCCCCCCACTATTATTGTATTGTTGTCGATGTGTTTCTTTGCTTTTGTTATCAATTGCCTTATATAATTGGCTGCTCCCATGTTAGGGGCATAGATATTTACAATTGTTAGATCTTCTTGTTGGATAGACCCTTTAAGTAAGATATAGTGTCCTTCCTCATCTCTTATTACAGTCTTTGGTTTAAAATCTAATTTGTCTGATATAAGGATTGCCACCCCAGCTTTCTTTTGGTGTCCATTAGCATGGTAAATGGTTTTCCACCCCCTCACTTTCAATCTGGGGGTGTCTTTGGTTCTAAAATGAGTCTCTTGCAGAAAGCATATCGATGGGTCTTGTTTTTTAATCCAATCTGATAGCCTGTGTCTTTTGATTGGGGCATTGAGCCCATTAACATTCAGGGTAACTATTGAAAGATAGGCATTTAGTGCCATTGTATTGCCTGTAAGGTGACTGCTACTGTATATTGTCTGTGTTGCTTTCTGGTCTATGTTGCTTTTAGGGTCTCTCTTTGCTTAGAGGACCCCTTTCAAGATTTCCTGTAAGGCTGGTTTTGTGTTTGCAAATTCCTTTAGTTTTTGTTTGTCCTGGAAGCTTTTTATCTCTCCTCCAATTTTCAATGACAGCCTAGCTGGATACAGTATTCTTGGCTGCATATTTTTCTCATTTAATGCTCTGAATATATCCTGCCAGTCCTTTCTGGCCTGCCAGGTCTCTGTGGATAGGTCTGTTGCCAATCTAATGTTTCTACCCTTGTAGTTTACATATCTCTTCTCCCGAGCTGCTTTCAGGATTTTCTCTTTGTCTATGAGACTCGTAAGTTTTACTATTAGATGTTGGGGTGTTGACCTATTTTTATTGATTTTGAGAGGGGTTCTCTGTGCTTCCTGGATTTTCATGCCTGTTTCCTTCCCCAAATTAGGGAAGTTCTCTGCTGTAATTTGCTCCATTATACCTTCTGCCCTTCTCTCTCTTTCTTCTCCTTCTGGGGTCCCAATTATTCTAATGTTGTTTCATCTTACGGTATCGCTTATCTCTCTAATTCTGCCCTCATGATCCAGTAGTTGTTTATCTCTTTTTCTCAGCTTCTTTATTTTCCATCATTTGGTCTTCTATATCACTGATTCTCTCTTCTGCCTCATTTATCCTAGAAGTTAGTGCCCCCATATTTGATTGCACCTCATTAACACCCTTTTTGATTTCAACTTGGTTAGATTTTAGTTCTTTTACTTCTCCAGAAAGGGTTTCTCTAATAATTTCCATGCTTTTCTCAAGCCCAGCTAGTATCTTTAAAGTGATGATTCTGAACTCTAGATCTGACATCGTACTAATGTCCGTATAGAGTAGGTCCCTGGCAGTCGGTACTACCTCTTGTTCTTTTTGTTGAGGTGATTTTTTCCGTCTTGTCATTTTGTGCAGAGGAGAACAGATTAATGAGAGAACAAAATGCTAGCAGAGTAACAACGTCCCCCGAAAATATACTCTAAACAAATCAGAAAAGACCTGAAGCAGTGGGAAAAGAAAGGGAAAGAGAGAAAAAAGAAAAAGAAAAAGATAAAGATAAAAACAAACAAAAACAGAACAAAACAACAACAAAAAAAACCCCGAATGTGATCAAATATGATCAGGCTGGTATATAGATCAGTGCCACACACTAGATTTGGGGTGTATTTTGGTCTGTTAGAAGAAAGTGCCTCCCAAAATTTTAAAGAAAGAAAAACTTATATATGTACCAAAATAAGGGTTGATATGATGAAGGGATGGATTATGACTGTGAAGATGGAAATTATAAAAAATTTTATAAAAGGAATTGATAAGAAGTTGTTTGAAAAAAGAAAGAAGAGGATTTAAAAAAAGAAAAAAGAAAAAAAAAGGGAGAGAATGTGATCAGGCAGGGGAGTAGAAAAAAACCATATGCTAGAGATTTAGGGTATATTTTGATCTGTTAGAAGAAACTATCTCAAAATTTTAAAGAGAGCAACTTATATATATATGCCAAAAATACGGGTAACTACTATGAAGGGATAGAATATGACTCTAAAACTGAAAAATAAAAATGTTTTTTAAAAAAGGGATTGATAAGATGTTGGTTGAAAAAGGGAAAAAGAAAAATTCAAAAAAAAAGAAAAAAGACAGTTAAAAAAAAAATTAACTTTGAAAGACTAAAGAATCATGGTAAAAAAGCCATGAATTCTATGTGCAGTATTCCCCTAGCACTGGAGTTCTGCCGTTCTCATTGATTGGTAAACTTGGTCTTGGCAGGCAGTTCTCGCTGATCTTCTGGGGGAGGGGCCTGTTGCCGTGGTTCCCAAATGTCTTGGCTGGAGGCGGAATTGCCCCGCCCTTGCCCGGTCCAGGCTAAGTAACCTGCTCTGGTTGCTCTCTGGAGCTTTTGTTCCCTGCGAGCTTTCTGTACAGCTTTGGAGGCGGAGAGTGAAAATGGCGGCCTCCCAATCTCCGCCCTGGAGGAGCGGAGAACTCGGGGGCCCCGCTTCTCAGTGAGCCCCCAGAGAAAAGCAGTCAGTCACTCCCGGCTCCCCGGTCTCCAGCCGCACTCTGAGCTCACCCGGCCTGTGACCGTACGTTTCTATCTCTGGCACCCGACCCCGGGTGGAGTCTCCAAACCCAGCAGATCCCTGCGGCGCACTCCTGTGCGGCTCCTCCCGGGGGAAGAAGGTGAGTCTCCCCGGATCTGCCGCTTGTTGGGTCCCTGCTGGAGGAGCAGGGGCCCGACTGTGCCGCGGATCACGGTTTATGGCAACCCCGAGCTGAGAGCCCGCGCCTGGGCTCCGCCTCTGCAGCCGGCTTCCCTGCTCCGATACCTGGGAGCTCCGCCACACTCAGGCACCCCCGGTCTTTCTGTGACCCGTGGGTCCTGAGACCACACTGTCCCGGAGGGTTCCACCCCCCACTTAGCCACCAGAGTGACGTCCCTCAGCGGAGCAGACTTCTAAAAGTTCCGATTTTGTGCTCCATGGTTCTATCACTTGCCAGAAGCGGCCGACGGAGGCCCCTCCCCCGCCGTCTATCCTCCCGAATATCGCCTCGGATTCACTTCTCCGCACGTCCTACCTTCCAGAAAGTGGTCGCTTTTCTGATGAGAGAGTTGTTGCTCTTCTTTTCTTCGATCTCCTGTTGAGTTTGTAGGTGTTCAGAATGGTTTGATCCCTATCCAGCTGAATTCCTGAGAGGAGACGAAGTCCAGGTCTCCTACTCCTCTGCCATCTTGCTCCGCCCCCCCCCTTTTCTGGTAAATTTTAATGAGTCTTGTAGTAGGGATCTCACACCACCTACTACCTTCACCAGTTTCTGCTAAGGACAGAAACTGCTCCATCTCCCTGTTGGTACAAGTTACACCATCTCTACTAGAGGGCAGACACAAATACAGGTGGTTTGAGTTTTAAATATCACTTTTCCTTCCTCTTACATTTTATCTTCAAATAAACAGAAAAATCTCATAGACAACCTTATTATACATGATGTGGGAAGAAGTTTGTCAAAATATATTAGAAGAAAAATGACATTTGATCCTTCCTTCATCTTTTCCCAACACATGGACTTGGCTCCTTTGTTCATAACAATATCCAAGTTCTATTCTGACTAAAGAGCCCCAAAAGGCCAAGGTGAGTGAGTGATTACTATGCATTAGTATCTCTTAACTCTAATAATTGTCCACTGGACTTGTTTCCACCTAAAAAAATGCATTTTTTCCTATGCAATTTCTCAATGTGTAGAGAACAGTTAGGAGTGAAAAAAATCATTTTGTCAACAGCTATCCAAGATTATGCTACTTAGAGGTTGGGACTGAGGATAACAACAGTTTGGAGACATACATCTTAGTTATCTGCTAAGGTAATAAAGTATTTTCCTTTTTTGATTTAGAAAGCAACATTGCCTGGGGTTTCCTAGGACAGAGAGGAGAAATCTATTAACATAGCTTACTGACTTGACCTGCCAACCCCAAATCCTTTTTTTCCCTCTTCCTTCCTTTGCTCCTTCCCCCTTTCCTTCTTTCCTTCCTTCCTTCTTTTCTTCCTTCCTTCCAGCCACCTATAAATATTTTTTGAGTACCTAATATGTGCCACGAATTTTCCTGGGGATTGTAAACATGAAGATGAGTAAGAAAGGGCACTTGGCTTTTCAGCTCTCGTAGTCCAGCAGAGCAAACAGTTATGACCATAGACAGTGATGATGCAACCCCAGCAGTCTAACAACTGCTACAACCGAGATGTGAAGAAAACACTGTGGGTACACAATGATCACATATTTCATTAAGATGATGAAAGCTGATCTTTAAAGAGTTTTGTTTAGCTAAGACACACAGAGAGGCAGAGCTACCAGTATAGTATATGCAAACACTTACAGTAGAAACAGGACAAGCATTATTTGAGGAGTGGTGAGAAGTTCAGTGTGAATGGAACACTAAGCAAATAAACACAATGTCATGGCTGACACCATAAGGTACAATGAGACTGAATTGTTATGAGCTTTGTATTCAATGTCTAGGCATATGAACCATACCCTAACCAAGCAAAGGTTTATTTTATTTTATTTTTTTAAAGATTTTATTTATTTATTTGAGAGAGAGAGAATGAGAGACAGATAGCAAGAGACGGAAGAGGGTCAGAGGGAGAAGCAGACCCCCCGCTGAGCAGGGAGCCCGATGCAGGACTTGATCCCGGGACTCCAGGATCATGACCTGAGCTGAAGGCAGTCGCTTAACCAACTGAGCCACCCAGGCGCCCCAAGCAAAGGTTTATAAGCAAGTAAGCAACATGATAAAATTTATTTTTTAGTAAAGTAACTCTTAGTCTGCTCAGGCTACCAAAACAAAATGCCATCGACTGGGTAGCTTAAACAACAGAAATTTATTTCCTCCCAGGTCTGGAGTCTAGAAGTCCTGGATCCCGGTGCCAGTCTGGTTGGGTTCTGATGACAGCTCTCTTCCTGACTTGCAGAGGGTCACCTTCTTGCTTTGTCCTCTCATGAAAGAAAGACAGAGAGAGAGATGTGCTCTATGGTGTCTCTAAAAGTGATAATGCCATCATAAAAAGCCCTACCCTCATGACTTCATCTAAATTTAATCACCTCCCAAAGGCCCTACCTCCAAATACATCAAATGGAGAGTCAAGGCTTCTACAGATGAATTGGGTGGGTACAAGGAAACCACACAATAAATTCCATAACAGCAACTCCAGTAGGGATGTGAAACATAGACTTAAATGAGGTTATGAATGCTGGTAAAGTCAGTTTGAATGAGTTTTTATTAAGTGAACAATTAAGCAAAGTAAACCAAGTCAACATGGATGAAAAAAATAATAATTTTATAGTTATTTCTGAGATAAAAGTAACAGGTTTTGTTATTCATCTGATATAAAGAGTGAGAAAGAGTGATAATTTAAATATAAGAGGATTTAACAGCACGGATGGATAGTGAAAATAGGCACTTATGTAGCTTGTCCTTGAACTTTGGCTTCTCACTAAGGTAGCTTCACCATAGCATTTCATTCTCCACTTCTTAACAGTTACCATTTAGATTCAATCACCAATCCTGTGGCTTTTATTCGAATAGCCTTCTTGCTTTCAAGTCTAAACAAATGCAGCAGCGTTTTATATGTTGAAGAAATAAGTCCTTTGAGTCTCAATGCACAGTTCCCAACAGAATTGATTTTCCTTTGTGTTGGTTTGGAAATCTTCGATGCCTGTGCCAAATCCCGTAGATCATGAGCAGGGCCCTAGCATTCTGGGGAAGTCAGGCTAGGTCAGCCCGGAAGACAGATTGGGAATGTTGGCTTGTTGACTCTTGGCTGGATTTTATGTGCCTCTTTATAGGTTGAGAAAAGGCAACTGGGCTTTCAAAGGCCAAAAAGAGTCAGGAACAGCATGAAATCTCAATTTAGTGAGGTCATCTGAGTGTTCCTAGAAAGAGAAATGAGGAAACTTGCAGAAGATTAAGTCTCTCCAGAAGAGGGAGAGAAAAGTGAAAGGAGAGCAAGTCGGAAGAGGTGATAGGATCTGTGAAATAGGGTGAGTAGCCTTTGGTGAGCAGTGGGTTTATTTTAAGGAAAACTAAGGGGATTAGGAAGCACTTACTGATCCCTCCAGTTATATGCTAGTAATGCAAGAAAATACAAAAGCAGTTCAAGCTCTGAGCCCTCCCACTAAGGACATTTACATTTTATTCTCCTCTTTTCAGCATTCCCAGCCCCACTCATCTTCTCTCCTTTCTATAAATCTATTCAAAGTGGCATCAAAACACAGAATACCAAGGGAACACTTTCAAATGTTCTGTTCTTCTCCCCTATATTCTGCATCCTATCATTGAGACCTCTCATTAATACATGTATGGATATGTATGTTCCTTGCAATGCATTTATCTTAACTGTAAGCTTTGTAAGAGCAGAGATTAAATAAAAATAAGTACCTCCAGCCTCCTTCTAAATGCCTAGCACAGTGCCATACGCACAATGAGATCTTAATATTAATTGATGTTCAGTTCTGGCTGGGATGACTGCTAAATAACAGTTTTATGAGTAAACAATGAAGGCATGCTTTATACATTGGTATTTGAATCTCTAAAGCAGTAATATAACTCGATTACTTATTTTAGTACTGAGCTTTTTCGTTTAACATACAAAAAGCAGAAAATGAACCTGACCCAGAGACTTTTTTTTTTTTTTTTTTATATTTAGTTGACCCTGTATAAAGCATCCCTGGTTCCATTATACTTTCTTGGACTCTTCTGTCTCATTAAATTTATGCCTATAGGAGATCAGAGAAATACATTAATTTACCAAGCACTGTTTTTATTTATTTATTTATTTATTTATTTATTTTTAAGATTTTATTTATTTATTTGACAGAGAGAGAGATAGCGAGACAGGAAACACAAGCAAGGGGAAGCGGCAGGCAGAGGGAGAAGCAGACTCCCTGCAGAGCAGGGAGCCTGATGTGGGACTCGATCCCGGGACTCTGGGATCATGACCTGAGCCGAAGGCAGACGCTTAACGACTGAGCCACCCAGGTGGCCCAGCACTGTTTTTTTTAAATAATCGTGTATTTTAAAACATTATTTATTATTGATATCTTCAACTCAATTAAGTAGACATTTATTTTAGAACCTACTATGTGTCATTATTTTGTTACTATGATGGAGAAACAGAAAACATGCCAGGATTTGGTTTTTAAAATTTCAGTGAGGAGACAACAAGACATGTAAGCACTCAAAATAAAGTTAAAGATCATTATCAAGTGCTATGCAAAAAAAAAAAAAAAAAACCACCAGAATGACTCTTCAACCAAGATTATATTATTAAAATCAAAACAAACAGGGCCCAGATCTGAAAATTCTCAGAGAAGACAAAACCATTTTATGTTTTGAACGCTCCTGGTTTGCAAACTGTCCTTTGGCATGTGCATACTAAGCTTGTACTAATTACTACTTCAGTGACTAACTGGTTTTACTTCTGTTATTTCTGAACTTTTAATAGTTCATGGCATAAGATGTGGGAGCCAAAGAAGATCCCCACATGCTGATACCCACAGCACCCACTGAGCTCACTGCTTCCTCATCGAACCTCAAGTTTGAGGGTAAGTCTCTCTTGGATCCCAGCTCTGCTTTCTTTACATCTTGAACTCTCTGACTTTATTGTGTATACTTGTATTTGTCTGTTAAAGCCTCCTGGAAGTCACTCTATTCAGTGCAAAAGAGCACAGGGAAACATGTAATTCCCTGTGTTGTGGAACACCTGTTGAAAAACAGGGCCCCTTTGGGGAGTCTGGGTGGCTCAGTCGGTTAACGGGCTGCCTTTGGCTCAGGTCATGATAGCCCCACATCGGGCTCCCTGCTCAGTGGGGAGCCTGCTTCTTCCTCTCCCTCTGCCTGCCGCTCCCCCTGCTTGTGCTCTCTCTATCTCTCTCAAATAAAGAAATAAAATCTTAAGAAAAAGAAAAACAGGGCCCCTTCTACTTAAGACATCTTAGGGAATCTAAAGGCAAAGATGGATTGCACCTGGTCTAAAACTCTCTCCACTCTTAAAAACTCCTGCTTCCTATACCTTTACCACTATTGACTAGGATCTTGTGGCTTTTTGTAAAATGGATGAACTTTTGGAATTGCAGTAGTCACTTTGGAGAACCTTTACCTTAAATAAATCCACCTTAACAGCACCCTTAAAAAAGAGGATTCCAAACCTCTCAGAGACAAAGGAATGCATTCTTTGTTATGCAGAGGCTTCAAAAAGACAAAATTACTCCAAAAATAGCTCTAAAAGGATCTTTACAGAAGGCAGATCAAGAAAAAAAAGTCTTTAGTAAAACTCTTTGGCCATCTGAGCAAGTAATCTTATTACATCAGCCAGAAACACAATTTAGATGCAACTATTCTTTTCAGTTTTATACCTGAGACATGGCTAAAATTTTTAAAACAATTGTTATCAGATCTCTATGTCTGTCTGTATGTTTACGTAAGTTTATGTATGCATATTATGATATGTGACATTTTTCTACCTCCTGGTGGCACTACCAAAACTAATTTATAAAGAGCTCTATTTAATTGGCTTAAAGAAAATTGAGCATTTATATAAATCAAGTTTAGTCTCAGAAATATAAAAACTAACTGAAATATTTTCAAATTCACAAATCTGGGATAATCTTTGATAAATAAAAGCTAGTTCAAGTTTGTTGGTTTGATAAAAGCAGCCGTATCTTCAAAATTTGTCAACAAGAAAAATAATTTAGGATGATGGGTGGCTGTTTGATGTCTAATCCAAGCATAACTGTTAAAGCAAGTTAATTTAAATATATGTAAATAAAAGTTTATATTACGTTAAACTACATAATGGATATTCACTGAATATCTAAATCATAAATGTCCTAAAGTAAAATGACTGTTCCAAAATAAGGAAGAAAAAAAAAAAAGACAAAACATAAGCTGAATGGATACAGAAAGTTGTAGGTCTGTGGAAAAGAAATCTTGAGAAAGGAATTTTATAAGTGGGCAAGTTAAGAATGGAATGAATTTATTTAAGTTAAAAAAGAGACAGAATTTTAATATCAAAAGTTTACTAGCACAGAATTTGAATTTGGTTTTCTCTCCTTTTAAAAGGACAGATTTCTTAGATTTTTGGTCTGCTCTTAATAGGACATTGCAAACAAAGGTTTTTCTTTAATGTAATCTGTCTAGATAACAAAGAGTCTATGTTTTGTCTTTATCAGGTTTTGATTACTTAAGAAAATTGAGTCTTCCTTACTTTAGAACTAAAATTTTTATAACTATGTAACTTTTTGTATATGCTAAATTTCATGGGCAGGATTGTCAAATAAGAAATGATGCTAAGCTTTCCATAGAGTTTATTTGTACAAAATACCTAAAACTCTGGGATGTCCTGGTATAATGGTTATCAGTCATAATTTTAAATTGTATATCACAGAAATAACTAAATTTCTTTGTCAACTGTCTTATAATGAACTCATCATATCTTTAATCATGACCATTTTTAAATCTTTTGTCATTTGCAAACAGTTACTGTTTTACTCTGATGCTTTTACAAAAGTGTTCCTGCAAAGTTTTATTTCCAAACAGATTGATGGAAAAGACCCATACAAGCAGTCTAAAATGAAGGTTTCTGGTAACTTTAAGATTGTAACACTGAACTAGTTAAGAATTAATAAAACTCTATTGGGCTAATGATGTACTATATGTTGGCTAACTGAACATAAAAAAAAAAGAATTATAGTAAAAAAAAAACCTCTATTAGAAAACCGATTCATAAAGCTGCTAACTTAAGATCAAGCTAAACAAGAATTAATTACATAACACTGAGTGAACTAATAAACATGATTATAATTTTAATACTTCATTTAAAACATTGCTGGTTTTTTAATGTTTTGTTTTCCAGATTTTAAGGACCCTTTTTTCCTCCTCTCTTTAAAGCTATCTATAACTTACAGCAATTTGGTAAAATGTATCTTTACAACAAGGGTTGAAACATTTATCTCTTTCTCCCTACTTGATCCCTCCAGAATTTAGAAACTCTTATTAAATAGTCTTATTTTTCATGACAATATATGAATTTGCATAACTTCAATAAGAATCTATTCTTGTAACAAGGCACAATTGAACAAGTCCTTGGCTTGGCTTCCTAGCCTTGAAGAGACTTTTGAAAGTCCAATCTGAGATTCCTTAAGAGAAGTTTCAGCAAAGCAGATTTAAAAGAGCCTGTATGGTCAATGGCTATTCTTGCTATAATTATGTAAATAACAAGGTCAAATTTATTGAAATTAGACTTAACTTGCAGACAAATTAATTTTATTGGTTATCTTTGATAGAAATGGGGATGAGTATAGAGTGAAAAATTAGGTTTCAGGATATACCTTTGTGGACATCAGAATCTAGTGTTATTAATTGTCTTTTAGGATCTGTTTTCTACCTGTAAACTGGACTGGATTCTGAATTCTTTTAGTTTTCTCCTACATTTGGCTAGAACTCTCCAAACTAACATTTCTAATTTCGTCCCACTATTTTGACTGGAGTCACTATGAAACTAAAAGTGCTCTTTTCCCCAAGCCATGCAAGTTAAAGCTGGACAACTTGATATAAACTTCTGAGAAATCACAACAGCCCACGTATGGACATCTTCATGCCTGTTGCTATGGGACCAGTCAGAAGAACCACCAGAGACATTCAAACTGCAAACCAGGAACATCTGTCAGATTGCCACTGCCTTGCCCTCACTCTGCCTGAAGATGCTTAGAACCTGACACCTAGAAATTCTCTCAACTGGCTGTTCTCCAAACTCAGAAACTGAATTTAAAATTTGCTGGAACTATTAACCGTTTTCTTTTATTTCCACAGAAATGCCTCTCAGTAAATTACCTGACTGCTCACATTATATAGAGGCCTAATGTAGGTGGAGGCTCGCCTGCAATACTGCTTTCTGAAAGAAAACATCCTCATATTCATCCTGTCCTAAGTAATCATAAGGATGTGTGTTTGCTAATACAGTATGTTGTGCCTATGTAACCAAGTCAGAAAAAATTAAAACCCAATTATGTATTATCAAAAAAAAACTGTAGAGTGATTTAGAGGGTGGGATTTTATAAAACCTCTGGACATGCTAGACGCCATTTTGAGAAAAGCGCCATTTTCCTCTCTAACTCAAATGGCTAATCATCTCATGAACTGTGCAAAAAGATCCTTGGACTAGGCCAGAAGAGGCAATTATTTTATAAGTCATGGGTTTTAAAATCAACAGGACAACTGGCATCCAGACCATCAGACTGTTGATGTGGACTTTCTGAAGACACAAGTTAACTAATGCATGCCAAGAATAGTTCCCTTTGTTAACATGGATAGAATAGTTGATCAACCTGTAACCTGCTAGTACCAATCTACAATTTCTTTTCCTCTTTTATCCAAGTCCGGTAATTGTCCCTCTTCTTTCTCATAAAAACCCCTTGCTTTCACCCGACAAGCAGGACACTTTTCTGGTTGCTGCCAGAATCTGTCTTCTCTGAATTACAATTCTGCAACTCCAAATAAACGTCTTTGTTCTTTTCAGTTCCGCCTCCTTTTCTTGGTCGACAAAAGGTAAAACCTGAATCTGATTATAACACAGTTGAGTTATTTAATTGGTTAAATCTTGGGCTCCAGAGACTCTTCTCTGGAGAGTTTTTCAGTCCTTGTCTATTTTTCTCCTTATAGTCCTCATGTTAAACTCTCTACTGCAATTTATACTCTGAGGGATGGATTTATTTATTTATTTATTTGTTTTATTTTTCTTCAAGTTTTTATTTAAAATCCAGTTAGTTAACATACAGTGTAATACTAGTTTTAGGTATAGAATTTAGTGATTCACCACTTATATACAACACCCAGTGCTCATCACAAGTGCCCTCCTTAATACGGATCACCATTTTATCCACCCCCTGCCCACCTCCTCTCCAGCAACCCTCACTTTGTTCTCTATAGTTAAGAGTCTGTTGTATGGTTTGCCTCTCTTCTTTTTTTTACCCTACGTTCATCCGTTTCATTTCTTAAATTCCACATATGAGTGAGATCATATGGTATTTGTTTTTCTCTGACTTATTTCACCTAGCATAATACATTCTACTCCATCCATATCTTTGCAAATGGCAAGACTTCATTCTTCTTAATGGCTGAGTAATATTCCATTGTATATACATATACCACATCTTCTTTATCCATTCATCAATTGATGGACACTGAGGCTGTTTCCATAATTAGGCAATTGTTCATAATGCTATAAACATCAGGGTGCATGTATCCCTTAGAATCAGTATTTTTGTATCCTTTGGGTAAATACCTATTAGTGCAATTACAAGTGATAGGGCAGTTCTATTTTTAACTTTTTGAGGAACCTCCATACTGTTTTCCATAGTGCCTGCACCAGTTTGCATTCCCACCAACAAATGTTGAGGTATGTTCCCTTATCCCTACTTTGTTGAGGGTTTTTATCACAACTGGATGTTGTACTTTGTCAGATGCTTCTTCTGTATCTATTGAGAGGATAAGATGGTTCTTATTCTTTATTAATGTGGTGTATTACTTTGATTTGCAAATATTGAACCACCCTTGTGAACCAGGAATAAATCCTACTTGATCATGATGAATGATTCTTCTAATGTACCATTGGATTGGATTTGCTAGTTATTTTGTTGAGAATTTTTGCATCCCCGTTCATCAGGGATATTGGCCAGTAGTTCTCTTTTTTAGTGGAGCTTTTGTCTGGTTTCAGAAGCAACGTAATGCTGGTCTCATAGAACAAGTTTGAAAGTTTTCTTTTCATTTCTATTTTTTTGGAATAGTTTGAGAAGAATAGGTATTAACTCTTTCCATTTCTATTTTTTTGGAATAGTTTGAGAAGAATAGGTATTAACTCTACCAAGTTTGGTAGAATTCCCCTCTGAAACCATCTGGCCCTGGACTTTTGTTTGTTGGGAGATTTTTGATTACTGATTCAATTTCTTTGCTGGTTATTGGTCTATTCAAGACTTCCATTTCTTCCTGTTTCAGTTTTAGTAGTTCATAGTTTCTAGGAATTTATCCATTTCTTCCAGGTTGTCCAATTTATTGGCATGCAGTTTTCATAATATTCTCTTAAAACTGATTGTGTTTCTGTGGTGTTGGTGTTATTTCTCCTCTCTCATGCATTTATTTATTTGGGTCCTTTCTCTTTTCTTTTTGGTAAGTCTGGCTAGGGGTTTATCAATTTTATTAATTTGTTCAAAGAGCCAAGCTCCAGGGCACCTGGGTGGCTCAGCTGGTTAAGCAACTGCCTTCGGCTCAGGTCATGATCCCAGGGTCCTGGGATCGAGCCCCACGACGGGCTCCCTGCTCCGTGGGAAGCCTCCTTCTCCCTCTCCTTCTGTCTGCTACTCCTCCTGCTTGTTCTCTCTCTCTGTCAAGTGAATAAATAAAATCTTTAAAAAAAACAAAAAACAAAGAGCCAAGCTCCTGTTTCATTGATCGGTTCTACTGGCTTTTTAGTTTCTATATCATTTATTTCTGTTCTAATCTTTATTATTTCCTTTTTTCTGCTGGCTTTAGGCTTCATTTGTTGTTCTTTTTCTAGCTCCTTTAGATGTAAGGTCAGGTTGTTCATTTGACATTTTTCTTGCTTCTAGAGGCAGGCCTGTATTGCTATATACTTCCCTCTTACAGCTGCTTTGGCTGCATCCCAAAGGTTTTGGACCATTGTGTTTTCACTTTTATTTGTTTTCATGTATTTTTTAATCTCTTCTTTCATTTTCTGATTGACCCATTCATTCTTTAGTAGCATGTTGTCTAACTTCCATGTGTTTGTAGTTTTTCCACATTTTTTTCTTTCAAGTTTCACAGTGTTGTGGTCAGAAAATATGCATGGTATTTTTGTCCTTGTTGAGGCCTAATTTGTGACCTAGTATGTGATCTATTCTGGAGAATGTCCCATGTGTACTTGAAAAGAATATGTATTTTGCTGCTTTAGAATGAAATGTTATGAATATATCTGTTAAGTCCATCTGGTCCAGTGTGTCACTCAAAGCCACTGTTTCCTTGTTGATTTTCTGCTTAGATGATCTGTCCATTGATGTAAGTGGAGTGTTAATAGTCCCCTACTATTATTATATCATTATCAATGAGTTCCTTTATGTTTATTATTAATTGTTTTCTGTATTTGGGTGCTCCCAAGTTGGGGGCATAAATATTTACAATTGTTAAATTTTCTTGTTAGATAGTCCCCTTTATTGTGATATAGTGCCCTTCATCTCATTACAGTCTTTGGTTTAAAATCTAGTTTGTCTGGTACAAGCATTGCTACTCCAGCTGTATTTTGATGTCCATTTGCACGATAAATGTTTCTCCATCCCCTCACTTTCAATCTGCAAGTGTCCTGAGGTGTAAAATGAGTCTCTTGTAGATAGCATATAGATGGGTCTTGTTTTTTTTATCCATTCTGACACCCTATGTATTTTGATTGAAGTATTTAGTCCATTTACATTCAGGGTAATTATTGATAGATATGTTTTATTGCAATTTTATTACCTGTTTTGTCATTGTTTCTGGAGATTTTCTCTGTTCCTTTCTAGTCTCTGTCACTTTTGGTCTTTCTTTCCCACTCCAAGAGTCCCCTTTAATATTTCTTGCAGGGCCAGTTTAGTGCACTGTCACAAACTCCTTTAGATTTTGTTTCTATGCGAAACTCTTTATCTCCCCTTCTATTCTTGCTGGATGGAGTACTCTTGGCTGCAGATTTTTCCCATTCAGCACACTGAATATTTCATGCCACTCTTTTATGGCTTGCAAAGTTTCACTTGAGAGATCTGAAACTAGCCTTATGGGTCTTCCCTTATAAGTTAGGGACTTCCTTTGTCTTGCTGCTTTTAGGATTTTTTCTTTATCAGTATTATTTTGCAAATTTAACAATAATATGTCTTCGTATTGGACTGTTTTTGTTGATTTTGTTGGGATTTGTCTGTGCCTCCTGGATTTAGATGTCTGTTTCCTTCCCCAGATGAGGGAAGTTTTCAGCTATAATTTCCTCAAACAAACCTTCTGCCCCCTTTTCCCTCTCTTCTTCTGGGACTCCTATGATAAGAATGTTATTATGTCTGCTGGAGTCACTGAGTTCCGTAAGTTTACTCTCATGATCCCTAATTCTTTCTGCCTTTTGTTCAGCTTCAGTATTTTCCATTATTCTATTTTCTATATCACTCATTCATTCCTCTGCTTCTTCCAACATTGTGGTCATTACATCCAATCTATTCTGAATCTCAATTGTTGCATTTTTCATTTCTGCCTGATTGTTTTTTAAATCTTTTATCTCTGTGGGAAGTGTCTCCCTGATGTCTTCCATGCTTTTCTCAAGCCCAGCGAGTATCCTTATGATTGTTGCTTTAAATTCTGGATATCTCTTTTGATTGGATCTCTGGCCATAACCTTTTCTTGTTCTTTCTTTTGGGATGAATTCCTCCAGTATGGCATTTTGTCTAGGTCTCTATCTTCTTTTACTCCTAAGAGTAATGGCTTTATGAAGAAGAGGTCATATAGTGTCCAGGGCCTGGCACTTCAGGGAGTGTCTCTAGTGTGTGCTGTGTGCAATCTGCAGCTGTGTTTTGGCTGCTCTATCCCTCAGGTCAGTGGTCTATAGAGTTTCTTCCAGACTGCAGTGGGGAGTGTTTGGACCTTGGCCAGCATGTGGCAAGTTTTAAATAGGTGTGCTCTGGTCTGCTTGTTAAATGAGACATGATGCTACTTCCACTAGAAAGAAAACCTTGCAGAACTCTCTTGTCAGGAGACCTGGTGTGGGCAGGGGTTTTTTCTGGTCTTCTGGGGAAGGGACCTGCTGCACTGGTCCTTAGGCACACTTGTCCAAGAAAAGCAGTACAAGCAGAGCACAGATGAGAGGTGTAAGCAGGTTAGGCAGCCAGTGTTGGCACTGTGCTGTTTATGGAAGTTGGTTTATGCTGCAGGATGAAGGAGGGAAATGGCACCAGCCAGCTCCTTTGTACCCAGAGAGGGATCTCTGTGTTTGCTCCTCTCAGGGAAGCACCCCTGAAAAGTGAATAATTCCCTTCATGCATCTTAGGCATTTTTCAGATCACTGTCTGTCTCCAGGTTGCTTGCCTGCCTGGAGTAATATAGTACCCTCTGGGTTCCTGTCTCTAAAAGTCAGCCCAGTCAAGCCAGCTGACTTTTAAAACTCTAAACTTTAGAGACATGCTGTGACGGGGGGCCTGCACTGGTCTTCTGGGAAAGAGTCTCACCACGCTGGGACGGATGCATGTTTGACCTAGAAGGGCAGTTGTGCCAGAGTGCAGGGGCACTGGATTTGGAGCAAGCAGACTAAAGTGCCAGCATCCAGGTTATCTGACTTCAACAGGTGTCTCTGCACTTGTGCTGAGGGGCGGGGGAGGGAAATGGCACCCGCTTGCTCCTTGGTCCCTGGAAAGGCATCTCTGCAAACGTCACCTCTCACAGATGCTAGAAGAGTGACCAGTCTCTCCTTGTGCACCTTCAGCAATCCTCAGATAGAGTTATTCATGCCATCTGCCCTGGGGTTGCTTGGCCACCTTCTCTCCAGGAGTAGGGCAGCACCCTCAGGTTTCTATCCCAGCCAGGCCCATCAAACCTCTAAAACTCCAGTCTTTGAGAGCCCCTCTGATTGTAAAAACTCAGGAAAATCAGCCCCTCTCATTTTCCCAGCCAAAGGCTTGGGGGAAGTGTTCTTGTGTGTACCCCGTGTGCTCTACTCTCTCTCACTTTTATCCACGACTAGGGCTCGTTCCCCTCTGCAGCTCCCGTGATCCATTTTTTCCCAAACCATGTCTCCACACCTCCTACCTTCCTCAATGTGTCCTCTTCTCTCTCCCTGGTTGTGCAGTTTGTTCTGTCAGTCCTCAGGTTGATGTCTTGGGTGTTCAGAACAATTTGATAGTTATCTAGCTCTGTTCCAGGGACAAGGCAAGCCTATGGTCCTCCTACTATGCTGACATCTTAGCTCCCCCTCCTCCTACTCTCAAGGGTTTTAAAAATCCCTGTTGGCAGCCACTCTCACACCAAATGGCATCCATCAGAACTGGATGAAATCAATAATTACCACAGAAATAGTGAAGACAGTTCAGTCTGACAACTCAACTGGTAGAAACACTGAATACGTGACTCTTCAGCCTGAGTAAATCAACAGTGGTAACCGAGAATCACTATACTAGTTGGTCATACTCTCAATTCTGCTGAGAGAATGACCAAAAGGGGGGGGCGGGGAGGGAATTGTTAACAACCAAAAACAGAGACCAGCCTTGAATATTCCCTGTGCAGACAAAACCAACTGAGTCATACAAATAAAGCTTAATTTAAGCTTGTTTTCCAAGGCTAACTTGATCTGGGTCATTTCTTGCTCATGCCTCTGAAAATCATAAGCAAAACTTAAACTATTTCCCAAGGTTGATATGAGGTAACCACTAACCAATTCCTTATCATTTAAGGAAATTCTAATATTATAATGAATCACTATGAAGAACAGTCACTGCTTTCTCACTATGTAAGCTGCTGTTTAACAATATAACCCTGAGCCTCATTCCATGTTTCCGTTTGTTTCAGAAAGTGCTCCAACTGGCAAACTGTCTTCTGGTGTGTGTACAGTAAACTCTCACTAATTAGTACTTCAGTGATTCATTGGTTTTACTTCTGTTATTTCTGAACTTTTGTCAGTATAGAATGTAGATTTCATTGCAAGCCAAACAATGAAAGCAAGAAGAATTCATGAGCATGGCAATATCTGAGCAGATCAAGCACTGAATAAGTGGAAAAGACGGTTAGAGGATTCTGAGGGATTGGAGGGGGGTCAGAGGGGTTGGAGAAGTAAAAGCAAAGGAAAGGAGGGGCGCCTGGGTGGCTCAGTCGGTTCAGCGTCTGCCTTCGGCTTGGGTCATGATCCTGGGGTCCTGGGATTGAGCCCCACAGCAGGGAGCCTTCTTTTCCCTTTCCCTCTGCCTGCCGCTCCCCCTGCTTGTACTCTCTCCCTGTCTAATAAAAAAATAAAAAATCTTAAAAAAAATTGTTTAAAAGCAAAGGAAAGGAAATACATACAGCCTGCTCAAAAGGTCCTGAGTTCCTATCCAGCTGGGGCAATATGGGAGGTCTGATGGGAACAAGGGCAGATAGGTTGATCTAGACGGCCAGAATATAAAGGACTTCTAATATTGACTTATTTTAAATGTTATTCAATAAATCAAATAATCCCAACCTCCTAGCATAAATATTCCATCCTTCCACCATGAGACTCTATCATTGGAGGTAACTCTTATAAATGCTTCAGAGTACAATAGTGCAATCACTCGGCTAGGGTTTGAAGTCAGGCAGACTTTGCTCTATTTCTTACTACTTACAACTTATGTGATATCAGACAAATTACTTACACTTGCTGAATCTCAATTTATCTACAAAATGGGGATTGTATTACCTAGTTCAAAGGTGTTATAAAGATTAAATTAAATTATATGATGATGTGATATTGTGACTTATAATAAAAAATACGTATTTAGTCTGTTTCTGGCACAGAGCTACTAAAACCATTGGAATTTCCTGTGATGAGAGCAATAAAGGTGTTTTTGTTATGTTAATTAGGTGGCTTTTGGAATGCCCCCAGGTAGGGTTGCCTAGGAACCAATCTTAAAGAGAGGGCTGGGACTTTCAGCCCCACTCTCTGATCTCTGGGAGGTGAGAGGGGCTGGAGATTGAATCAATCATCAAAGGTCAATAATTTAATCAACAATGCCTATATAATGAAGGCTCCATAAACACCCAAAAAGAAGGGGGTTTAGAGAGCTTCCAGACTGGTGAACATGTGGAGATTTGGGGAGAGTCTGCGCTCCCAGAGAGAGCATGAAAGTTCTGTGCCCTTTCCCCATACCTTGCCATATGTAGCTCTTCCATCTGGTTATTCCTGAGTTATAGCCTTTTGTAATAAACCAGTGATCTAGTAAGTAAAATGTTTATTCAAGTTCTATGAGCTGTTCTTGTAAATTAATCAAACCCAAGGAGGAGGTTGTTGGAACCTTAGATCCATAGCTAATTTGGTCAGAAGCACAGGTGATAACCTGGGCTTTCCACTGTTACCTGAAGTGAGAGATGAGCAAAGTCTTGTAGGACTAAACCCTTAACCTATATGACATTATCTGACCTTATCTCTGGGTAGGGAGTGTCAGAATTGAGTTGAATTGCAGGACACCCAGCTGGTGTCTAAGAATTGCCTGGATATGTGTGGAAACCACTCCCTGCACACGTGCGCATGCATACATTAGAATCGGTTACCAGAATTTTTGATACATATAAGGTTTATAGTCCAATACCTAATACATGTTCAAAAACTGCTGGCTACCATTATTGCTATGACTATTACTCTCTTTTGATGAACTAGATAAGCTACTTAACTTCCTGGAGCTTCACACACCCATTTGTTTGAGCTTTCATCAAAATCAAGTGAGATAACTTTGAGCATCACTAGGTGCTCAGCAAATTATGGCGTTTCCATTATTTTATTACAATTTCTTTACTATCTTTGTGTCTCTACTAGCTATCTCATTTGAAATATGTGACATAACATGCCATAATTATGACAATATGCCATAATATGTGACATAATACACATGACATAATTGTTGAATAATAATTTCATATTATTGAGTGACATCTATGTAAAAGCTACGGTACTAGAAGCTACTGGTAAATTAGAGCAGTTTTTGGCAAACTATGTTTGGCAGGTCAAATCTGGCCTGACACTTCTTCTTGTAAACACAATTTTATTAGAACACAGCCACACCTATTCTTTATGTATTGTCTATGGCTGCTTTTGTGCTCCCACACCAGAGCTGAGTCATTGTGACAGACTTTATGGCCTAAAACCTAAAGCATTTATTATATAGCCATTTACAGAGAATGTTTGCCAACGTGTAAGTTACAGTATTCTTATCCTAGAGAAGTTTTTGATCTGGCACACTGTACTAAATGGACATAAATATTCAAGTCAGAATACATATTGCATTAGAGTAGTATACACACAGGTTTCATAGAAGAAAGTAGCTAATCCAGTAGAACTTATCATTAAAAAAAAATTATCATAGCAGTAGCATTTGGAACTGCCTTTTTATTAAAGCTAAGTGTTATTAATTTCATTTGGTTATTTGTTCATTCAATAAATAGCCATTAATAGCCTCCCATAAAGCAGGCACTATTTTAGGTGCCTTGAATTTGGCAATAAACAGAATGGACTAAGACCTTATTCTCATCTAACCCAACTCTAAACTTGGGTTAGAGTATGTGGTAACAACCCTCTGGCTTATATAATAATGAGGTGGGCAATATACAAACAAACAACTACATAATATAACATCTATTGCATTAAAGAAAAAGATGTAAGGTAAAGGGATAGAGAACAGTAGAGATGATAAATACTCTTAGGATGGTTAGAAAAGACTTCTTTGAAGAAGTGATATTTTGTAGGGGCCTAAGGGAATAAGTTATGCATATGTCTAGGAGAAGAGCATTTCAGGCAGAGGGACAGCAGGTGCAGAAGTCCTGCATCAGAACTCTACCTGATGTGTTAGAGAAAACTTACCAGTATTTACTATGTTGTACTACTGCTTAATAGGTTTAAACATTAAGAATATATTATCACATATAATTCTCCCACTAACACTACGATGCATAAAATGTTATCATTCCCACTTTACAAATGTAGAATTTAGGTCTAGAGAGGTTAAGCACCTAACCCAAAATCATAGAGCCTTTATATAGCAGCACTTGAACCCAAGACTCTCTGACTCCAAAGTCCATGCTCTAACTTGTTGCATTACACTGCCTTGAAGAACATCTAGAAATATAATAGAAGCAGGTATGGTTTCTAGATGCAGAAAGAGAAAGTACAAAAGAATTTATTTCTAGTTCAAGATATTTTTGGAGAAGAGCAAATTTCCTAATTTGGCTTAATGTGAACTTTGCATGAAACATTAAATAGGATAAAAGCTTTAAAAAAAAAAAAGTAGTTTAGGGACACATTGTAGAGGACCAGAAATCTTAGGTAGAAGAGTATGTCCTTAATTCAATAGTAAAGGGATTTGGGATAGGGTACTAAGTAGAGCGGTGCTTTGGGAAGATCAATCTGGCAACAGTGAATGTGATGGATTTGTGCCAGGAAGGCTGGAGATCCTAGAACTAGTTCAGTGTGTACAGCACTCACTCAAACAAGATAAAATGAGAAACCGAACTGGGGTGGTGGTGTTGTAAATGGCAAGAAGGGGAGGCAGAATCTAATGATGTGACAAGTGATTGGCATCAGGAAGATGCAGAACTCAAAGGTGACCATCATGTTTTATGTCTGGAGAAAAGATGATATGACCATGAACAGAGACAGGGAAGAATACACAAGAGGAGAAACTTGGGTTAGAGTATGTGGTAATGACCCTCTGGCAGAAGAAGAGGTTGATCAATGATCTGAGAGATGAGACTAAAGGTGCAGAAGTGGGAGTCATCTGTGAAGAAGTGATAGGTAGCACTAATATGGGATGACAGGCTCGCTGGGGCAGGAGTGTGAAATAAAAAACAAATAAAGGGCCCGAGACCAAAAACATATGGAAAGCCTATGTTAGGAGAAAGAAGGAACAGGGAGGAGCTACAAGATAATGATGCTTAACACTTATCCAGCCTTTCTATATTCTAGGCATGAGTAACTGTTTTACATATATCAACATATGGATAATGGATTGGATTGGAAGGCATGGGAAACAGAGTATCCAGAAGGGAGAACTCCCTATGACTCTCTTTAGAAATACCTCTTGGTCTGGCAGCCATTGCGGTGGGGGGCAGAGGGTGACAAGGAGGGTATGGCTGCACATTCAGAGCTCTGAGACCTCAACATATTCCAACCCTACCCTGTGCTTGAACTAGAACACTTCTTAAGGTTAGTGGTCATGAATGTGAAGTGAGAACAGACAACATGTTATTTCTTGAGGAGCTACTCTGTGATATGAAAAGGTTCCTGATCTTAAGGAATGGAAGAGAATTAGATCTTTATATCCATTATCTCATTTAATCTTCATTATAATTACAACTATATAATATGTAATAGTATTATTATAGAAAATTATTACATAATTATCATACAAAATTATTACATATTATATATATTATATAAACGTGCGTTGTGTATGTACTATATATAACTATTACATATTATAATTACATATATAGGGGCACCTGGGTGGCTCAGTCATTAAGCATCTGCCTTTGGCTCAGGTCATGATCCCAGGGTCCTGGGATCGAGCCTCACATCGGGCTCCCTGCTCCGCGGGAAGCCTGCTTCTCCCTCTCCCACTCCCCCTGCTTGTGTTCCCTCTCTCGCTGTGTCTCGCTGTCAAATAAATAAATAAAAAATCTTTAAAAAAAATAATTACATACGTAAATTACAATTATGAAGTAGGTACTGTTGCCATATATATGTAGAGTGGTTTGGTGATAACCAAAGAGATGATAACAGAGAATATGGTAGTCTCTTTCCTGTTTCATTGCCTGGCTTACTCTAGTAATAAGAATTCCAGACCCCTTTGGCTCCAGCCCAGAGGGAGAAGGGATTATACAGTCTCACTTGATGTAGGGGTGTCAGGACTCTCTGGATGCAACTCTTTCCTTTCTAAGCGGGTTCTTGAATGTTCTTTCTGAGAATCTCCTCCTGGAAACCCCTGTCTGGAGCTCTTGCAATCTATAGGCAATGCCATTCCTTTCAGTACACATTAACCATTCTGCACCCACTCCTGCCCTTAGGAGTTGCTGCAGCCTCCATCCACCTGTAGCTTTCTGTTTGTTTGTTTGCTTTTTTCTATTCAGGTTATCTTGCTCTAGGCTGGAAGACTTCTCCCAAAGACCACTTGACCTATGGGAAACTCATGCACCCTTGTGCTGCTGGGATGGAAGCGTAGCTTGCTCCCAGAGCAGTCTTCTTTTTCTTTGCTCTTCCATCTCAGGCCAAAACTCTGGGGGACACATTTCAACCCCCTGAGGAGGGTGCCTTGAAGCCTATTTCACTTGAGGGAGGAGGTGAAACTCTACGGCACCATAAAAACTTTTTCTACAACATTCTCATTCCTCTCCAACCTCTTCTATTTATAGAAACTAGAGGTGGGAGATTAGGTTGTCTAAACTAGCCTCACAACCTTTTATCATATCCTGATTTGGTGGACTAGCTCTTTTGTTTAGGGCAGAGGGTAACCTGGTACCTTTGGTATTATTCTCAGCCTTTAGGACCTCAGCTAAAATAGAGACAGAAAGAGTCCCATCTTACCATCTTGCCTGATATAAAAACATTGTAAACATTGATAACCATTTGATAGCACACTTTAGAAGGCTTGTGGCATCTTGGTTAAAAAAAAGTACTCTTCTGCTTACTATGGCAAGTCTCTATAAAAACAACCATTTCTGTTTTTATGTCTTTTGCAACACCTTTGCCTCATACTTATTTTACCTCCTTGTTCTCAACGACTTCTGTTTTCACATCACCTCCACCTTTCTTGGATCTTGGCATCACCAATAGTTCCCAACCTACAGATAACTCATTTTCTTTATAACTTCAAACTTATTCCACTATTTCAGAACTCACCCAAGGAACTACTTCCTTTGTGCACTGAGAAAAATTAAAGCAATTGGAAACGGCTCTCAATAAGCTCCCACCACTACATCTACCTACTTACCTACATCTGTACCCAGATGCTCTGCCTTTCCTTCTGTTACTACAAATGAATTGCTAATGTTCCTATTAAGGCCAAATCCCCCCTTCCCAACACACACACACACACACACACACACACACACACACGATCCTATCCCTCATCCACTCAAGGATATCACCAGTATTTTCTCATATCAACCATTTTTCTATTTCTTCTAGCATTACAGGCATGGTATTGAATCTACCATCTTACAAAACAAAAAACTTTTCTGTCTCCTTATGACTTTTTAGCTACAATTTAATTTCTTTGTTTCTCTTTGTAGTGAAACTCCTCAAGAGTTGTTTATACTCATTGTTGCCAATTCTTCTCCTCCCATTCTGCCTTGGTTCCAGGTTTTTGTCCCCTCCACTCTTCTGAAATAGCCCTTACCAAATCATCCATGACCTCCATGTTGCTGAGTTCAATCAATGGTCAATTCTTGGCCCTCATCAATTGGCAGCATTTGACAAAGTTAATCACTTTCTCTTTCTAGAAGGGAAGAAAGGGAAGGGAATTTTGTACTCATAGCTTCTCAGACCCCCTTTACCTTGGATCTCCTCTTTCTCACTGGCCACTAGTATTCACCTCCTTCTCTGGCTTTTTTTTTTTTTTTTCTTTAATCTTTCAGGTCCAAAATGATGAAAGTTCCCAGCGTTCTTTTTTCTTTTCCTTTTCTTTCTTTTTTTTTTAAACCTATCTCTATCTACACTCACTTCTTATATGATCATCTCCAGTCTCAGGACTGTAAACCTTCATACTGGTAACTCCCAACATAATACCTCTAGCCTGGCTCTCTCTCCTGAACAAGAGATACATATATTCAATTACCTACTTCACATTTCAACTAAGATATTTAAGAGGCATCTCAAACTCAAAATGTCCAAAACAGAATATCTGCTTTTCCTCCAAGACCTGCTCCTCCTGCAACCATACATACTATAATAAATTTAACTCTGCTTCAGTTAGCTCAGGGTAAAAACCTTGGAATCATCCTTGGCCTAACCCTTCTTATAGACCTTACCTTCAAAAGACAGGTATTTTCCACTTAACATTAGTGTTTCTGAGCATTAGATGTTCTGCGTGCAAACACACACACACACACACACACACACACACAAAGCTAACCAGGAGTCTATTTCATATTATTTCAGTGGGGAAAAAAAAAGCTATAATGAAAGCCCACAACTAAATTTCTAAAATGTATCTATAACACAGTAGAAGTTATTAGGCTGTAAAATGCTTTATAATATTTCACAGTAAGTAACATTGGTCAAAAAATGCAGGCAAAAATTCATAATAAAAATCAGACAATTCCCTATAATACATTTATTTACCAAGTGAAGTAGCCACTTGAAACTTGGTAAAGGTTGAGAAGGAAGAAGAGAAAAAGGTTAAAGCTATCTTTGTCACGTGGTGTGTAAGGTGATGATGCTGACATTTGGGTGATGAATGGGCAATTTCAGGCAAGTTATGAGACTAAGAGAAACTGATACAGATTCTCTGTCATTAGGGTATTTGCAGAGACCTTTGAAGAGTTAAGACTTTAAAATTTTTTTGACATGTTTGGATAAAAAATGCAAGATGGAGTACTACTTACATTTCCAATGTTTTTTGAACAAAATATAAAGGATGGACCACTTCAAAGAAGTAAAACTTCTCATCCTATTATCCTCATGGTTAAGGATAATGTTTATCATTCCTTCTAAATATGGTTCTATAATGCCTCTTAGCATCAGCAACATCTGAAATGAACATCCTCTTTTTGATATTTGGTTGTTATTCTAATACCTACACGATTCCCATGCTCTAGCAACTGTTTTGAGTTTCAAGTTGAGATTTCTCATGCGTATTATATTTCTAAGAAAAATGTTTTATTGAGTTTTAGGGACATAAATATTAATTTTTCCTATGTTAGCATAGTCTTAAAAATGTATTGGAGATATATGTATAGTATGAAATGTGGGTATTAAAAACTCAGGAGGTGTTCTAGTGGGAAAATATTTATTGGGGAGATTTTGTATAGGAAGTGCCTGTATATTCAAAATTGAACAACTTCTTTCCATATAACATGCTATGAACCTCTTCCAAACACCCTTTCCTTTCTGCTTAGACTACTCAAGTAGCCCTCTAGCTGTTCTCCTTACTTACCCACCCCGTCCTCCTTCAGCTTATTACATAAGTAATCCTTTGACAACGTAAGTCAAATTGTATTAATTTTCTTTTCAAATTTCTGTAGTGAATTCTATTTACTCAGAGTAATAGCCCAAGTCTTTAAAAGTTCCACTGACCTCTCTTCTACCCCTCTAACCCCTACCTCTCTACTCAACCCACACTGGCCTCTTTGCTAGTCTTTGAATGGTCCAAACGTACTTCTGCCTGAAAACCTTTGCACCTGCTATTGCATTTGCCTGGATCACTCTTCCTTGGGCTACCTACAGGCCTTGCTACCCATTAAGCTACCCTTGCTTCTCATTAAAAGGCTTTCCCTGGGGCACCTGGGTGGTGCAGTCAGTTGAGTGTCCAACTCTTGGTTTCGGCTCGAGTCGTGATCTCAGCCCCACATGTGGGATTGAGACCCTCCTTGGGCTCCACGCTCAGCATGGAGTCAGCTTGAGACTCTGCCTCTGACCCCCACCATGCACTCTCTCTCTCTCAATAAATAAATAAATCTTTAAAAAATAAATAAAGAGCTAAATAAGTAACAGGCTTTCCCTGACATTCTGTATTAACAGTAACAGCCTTCCTTCCACCATGCTCTCTTTTTCTTTACCCTGTTTATTATTTTCAACATTACTTATCATCACCTGATGTTTACAAAGGAGGACCTTATAAGTTACCACCTCCACTGGGACACTGAGACTGAAAGGGGCTCTATTCATAACTACACCAAGATTACAAATTCATTCTCTACATATTTCTATGAGAATATAAGTTCCAGGAGGGCAAGCACTTGATGTATTTTACTCATTAAGTGTACGACAAGATTCTTAAAGTGTCTGACACATAGGAGGTGTTTAGCCAATAAATATTTATTAAGTGAATAAATCAATGAATACATGCACTGGTTTGATGTCTACTCTATTTAAAATAGAATCATGAAGAATGATCTGTGAATTTTTTCCCCAGGGAGCATCCTTTCCTCTCCAGATGTCCATGCTTTCTATGGAGAAAATTCAATATGGGAGATTTTTCCTAGGAAACACAAAACTGGCAGTTTTACACAAAATAAGGCTGTCAATCTTATTCTAATCTAGAGGATTTAACTGAGACATCTTAATTTAGAATCCCATTTAAAATGCTAACCCAATATATGCCCATCTTTTAAGTAGGTAAATTGTTATGGTTTTATATAAAGAATTTCTTACAAATTGAGTTTTGTGTTGCATGATTTAGTAAAAGAAAGTGTAATTTTCATGAGACAGTGTTATTTTTCAAACTCTTAGTCCTGTGACTTAAGCTCTAGTATATTATATACTACAGAAGTCAAATCCTTTACATCTCAGTTTCATAACTGAAAATAATTTTATTTTTAGTGATCCTATAGTCTCCATCAAACAGCTACACAAAGCTATCTGCTCTTCGTTATGGTGCACGAAATCCTAACCTGTTCACTCTCTGAAAGTGATGATGGATGAAATTTACTAGATGGATACTAAATGACTATAGTTCAAACAAGACCATCTTATTTGTCTGGCATATTCTATTTAGGCAGAAAAAAAAAAAGAGAGAGAGAAAGAAGGAAAGAAAGAAAGAAAAAAAAAAGAAGACTGAGGTTGAAATGCCTAGATACAATTATAGCAGATTTTAAAAGAATCACTATATTTTTCACCTGCCCTGTGTTTAAATTGAATATTTAATTCCTTTAGTAGCAGAAGTTCATTAACCTTTACTGGACTTTGTGCAGTAGTAAGCACAAATCATTGCCATTTCCCCCTCTGATGGCCTGCAATATTTAAAACATAATAGGACATTTTTATAACCAAAGACATTGAAAAAGACAGAACAACACATGTAAACAAGAAATATGATCCTAAATACATTATAGTGTTATTCTATAAAATGTTTTAATCTTAATAAAAGAAACATTTTAAGCTGCACTGACTGGGCAACTATGCTTTTATTTCAGTGTGAAACAAGGCTGAAGTATTACCGTATATGTGTGCATGTTAGGCTCCTTGAGACTTTGGGATGTCATTTCTAGAAAGAGTTTAAAGTTCTAAACAGATGGAGTACAACAAGGTGCGTTCATTTAAAAATACACACAAATATGTGAGCATCTGCCCAATTTTGTGGAAATCTTTCTGAAGCCTTATAAATCTTATCTCTTTGTATTTGAGTAGAACGCATGTGAATTTTGAAAATTCCACTTAATACAAAATGTAAGCTTCTTAAAAAATGGTTATGGAATTTTATGGGTCTCCTGATATTATCTAAAAAATAACTGAAAAGATTATACCCCAATCATTAATTTTGAGGAAAAGACTTGGAGATACCTAATTTCAACACAAAGTGACAATAAATATGTTACCACAATATATAATTCTAATTCATATAAACACAAACCATGACAGTTTGTCTTTTGCGGTTTCCCCACTCCTCAATAACACAATACGTCCTTTATTAAGCCCTAGTCTTAGTTGTTTTTATTAATATTTTTTTCTTTCCAACAACCAATTCACAGTAAATAGTCTAACCTGGAAATATTAGGAATATTTAGGGAATAGAGACCATAAAAGTTAACTTGGGAAGATCAGTAAAAAGGTTTGTCATAGTGAAAAAATCCCTAACATTTAATATTTGTTCCTTCCCAACTTTAAGATTTTTTTTTTATTTATTTGAGAGAGAGAGAATGAGAGAGAGAGAGAGAGCACATGAGAGGGGGGAGGGTCAGAGGGAGAAGCAGACTCCCTGCCGAGCAGGGAGCCCGATGCGGGACTCGATCCCGGGACTCCAGGATCAT